>NC_071506.1:123612263-123915294 GCF_027887155.1 Malaclemys terrapin pileata | reverse complement strand
AAAGCAAATGCAGCCTCAGGTGGACATGGGACAATTTGGAATAGGGATATCCCTAATTATTCAACTCCAACAGAGCTGTACTGCCACGGAGTTGGGAGTCCATTAGGGTCCAGAGCCTGTATGGAGGTACAGGGCTTTCTTTGTAGATGGGCCCAGTGCTGACTAGGCACAGGGGAGAAGGGAGGCAATTGCACTGAAGGCTCAAGCTTGTGGGAGGGACGACACATTTGCAACTGGGGTGAAATGGAAGGAAATGGGACCTCAGTGAACAATGAACCAGGCCCCAAATTTCTCTTGACAGGCCTGGTGGGCCTCTTCTTCCAGGGATCCCCGGGGAACTAAGTCTGGGAGTTGTCCCCATCACCTTATCTCAGTTTATCCTCCCCCCACACACATACCTGCCATGGAAGTATGGTATGTCACAGATTTCCCCCCCCTGCCTCGCCCCCCAAGGGAATCAATGTGGATATTTTCTTCTTTGGAACCCCATGCTATGGGATTTTTCTGCAGGGAGGGAAGTGGGATCATCTGAGCTAATGTAAGAGGCAATGCTTGTGGAAGTACTGTGGTTTTCTATTCATTTATATCAAGCACATGTATGGAAATGCATGTACATGTTTGTCTATACATTTCTAATATTTAGTGATGAAAAAAACCTTATATAATATATACATGAGGACACTACATCAGGCAGTAACACAAATAGCATTTAATCAAGAGAAGAAGTGTGCAGAATCTAAAATCCCACAAATAAGGAGCTGTGTAACAAATTTTGCAAATAGTCCTTCATATGTTCCATTGGCAATTAAGCTTTCATCAGGAATGATGAACCCTTGTGCCATCAAACAGTCCACTTTAATGAGATCATATTAATTTGATTGTTTGAGGAAGTGTGCAACCAGAGCATAAATAATGGGGAATTTCAGCAGAAAGTATTCATTACGCCCCCCCGCCCCCCAAAATAATATTTGGGGCCTTAGGTGAGGGGGAGAAATCAGTTTATTTAAAAATCAGGTCCATACCCTATTTTCTTCATGATGCTGATCAGAATTTCTGGCTCAGCAGTCTCCACAGCATCACTGCGGTTGCCCTTGTGAGGCCCCTCTGGGTAGTCCGTGGTCCCTGGAGGATATGGTGTGTTGATTATTAGACTGAGCTGGAATACCTTTTATAGCCAAAAATGATATGTAGAGTAGTGGATTGTTTATTTAAAAGGTAAAGTTCTTTAACTGCACTTCTTATTCCATTATTCTCCTGATCAAGTTTTAATAATACAAATATTAGCTAAGGCTCACATCATAGCTGTATTATTGATTTTCCCAGCATTGACATTCTCGGGTCAATATATTGAAATCTTAAGGCACTTCCTAGCTTACTGTGGGTTAAGAATGTAATTACTTTTTTATTTAGACTCTCTGGTAGATTTATACTACCTAATTACTGGTTCCGCACCCAATTTATCCAGAATAATCTGAGTTCTTAACACTTTTCTGGTGGCTAATTTAACACATAGGCTTCTTCATTATAATTGTTATCATGGCAGTGGTGTTGAGTATCTTTAATAAAAAGTGTTAAGAACTGTAGTGCACAATTATTTTTTTCTCTGAGATTCTGCCCAATAGCAACAAACTGGAGTATCTCTATCTGTGGCCAACATATTTACACAATGACTAGGGATTGTGATTTATTAGGCCATGATCCTGCAAACTCATTCAATAATGGGCTCTCTGGTCTTGCAGAAAGAGGTATAACACAATCTGATGACAGGAAGTTGAAGCTAGACAAATTCAGACTGGAAGTAAGCCATAAATTTTAGATAGTGAGAGTAATTAAGCATTGGAACAATTTACCGAGGATCATGGTGGATTGTCTATCACTGGCTATTTTAACATCAATAATGGTTGTTCTTTTTTAAAAAAGATCTGCTCTAGGAATTATTTTGGGGAATTTCTATGACTGGTGTTATGCAGTAGGTTGAACTAGATGGTCACAGTAGACTCTTCTGGCCTAGGAATCTATAAATATGGATAATTTTACCTATGTGAGTTGGCACAGTGGGTTCAGTAGGATTACTCACATGCCTAAAGCTCCTTAAGTTCATAAGTGTTTGCAGAATCAGGGTGTTGGTTTGGTTTTACTTAGTGGAGTATACTACCTGAAGAAGAGCTCTGTGAAAGCTTGCCTCTCTCACCAATAGAAGTTGGTCCAATAAAAGACATCACCTTGTCTCTCATTCATACTAGTCAGTTGAAATGCGTTTCTTTTAGAAGTGCACCAATCCACCACTGCTTTAACCATAGCCTGCCAAGATTGTGGTTCATCCTTCAGAAGCAAGAGAACAGTATTTGTATGAGTTATGACACCTATTTAACTACTGGGTATTTTCACTAGAACAGTGCTTTTCTAGCAATGAGACAACTCACACATTGCATCATGGGTATTCCATTACCCCCAAATGCCCAACTTAAATTTTGATGCATTATATTATCTTCCTTCTTTGCATCATGAATTTACAACTACTGAAATCAGTTCTTATAGGAGTAATAATGCAATCTGCTAATAGGCATAGTGCAACCATTTTTAAGAGACCCTTGAAAGAACAGTGCTTATTTCTTGTGGAGAATATAAAAGCACTGTATCTTTCCCTGATCATCCCTTGTTTATCTACTTGTTCAAATGCCCATTCATGTAATTACAATCTTTCTAACTGTATTCTTTCTGTGGTTATGTAATGCACTGTTAAACAGCTGCCACATTCTACTTCAGGGGTAGCTGCCTTTCAGTGGTGGGCCAAATGGTCCTTGTATGTTAAATCTGAACTCAGTTATTTATAGCTGAGTCTTCCACTGAAGACAAAGGTAATTTTGTCTGAGGGTAGTACTGCAAGATAAAGTATGTTGTTTGTTTGCCAAGCATTTATGCAAAGGTGTTCAATAGGGGGAGCAGTGTGATCCAGTACATAGGTCACCGGAGTAGGAATAAAGAGACCCAGGTACTATTCATAGGTCTTCCACTGACTTTCTGTGTCACTTTGTGCCTCAGTTTCTCCATCTATACAATGATACTTGCCTTCCTTTGCAAAGTGCCTTGAGATGTGTGGATGAATTTTATAGCTAAGTATAATTGAAAAATTCAAGTTTAATTAATAACTAAGAATAAATATTTTAGTTTGGCTACAATATTTTCCCATACCATGTAATGTGGGATCTTCCAGTATGCTCCAGGGGAAAAAAAACATGCAATATATTTACCGTGGGCAGCATGCTTAATAATACGGGTTCATCGGTGAAAGAGCCACAAAGAAAGATATCACTATCAGAGGAGAAAAGAATATGCTCATTACTCAGGGGGAAAAAAATCCCTGATACAGCACATAATGGGAGAGTGCAAGGAAAAGAAGTAAGCAAATCCTTTTAAGTCCATTTTTTTCACCTCTCATAGATAAGCACATTGACTAAGGACAAAACACTTACTTCACACATTGTTCATGCTTTCAAAGTGTATTATGAAAACAAACAAACAGGAAGCAGAGACAGAATGTGCTCAAATTAAACATCAGAAAAGGTTATGGTCCAATGATGTACTTACCTATAATAAGAGCACTGACATTAATTAGAACTGTAATATTTGTGCACAGATTATATGAAGCCCAGAATCAGGATTGTAAACAAGTGTTATACTTTCCATCCCATATCCTCCTATTTAATCATCTTTGCATTCATGTAGTAGCCTGCAAAGATGAGGTGCGTTAAATGGATAAAGTGACAGCGGCTTGAGATAATGAAGGGTGAAAGTACTGTGTGATGCCTCATTTGGGGCTTTCAAAGATGCAGTGTACAATCTCAAGTGAGTTTGCGTTTTTGTTGTGTGCAAAAATTGGAAAGTGAGATACTAGTGCTGCAACCTACAGTTATACATTATCAACCTGTTTGTTGTTCGTGCTTGATTTTCAGAGGATGCTGCAGCTCCTGCTGATTTCAGTTGGAGTTGTGGGTGCTCAGCACCTCGGAAAATCAAAGTGGAATAGTAGAATAATATTTTAAAAGAGAGGAAGGCTCTGGAGTGGGACTCAGGAGAGCTGGAGTCAGTGTCTGCTATGCCACCAACTTTGTTTCACCTTGGGCAAGTCGTTTCTCTCTGGACCTCAGTTCTCCACCTGTGAACTCTGGAAGATAATACTTCTTTTCTCCCAGTTTGTGTCCATTTAGATTGTAAGCTCTTGAGTCAGAGACTGTTTTCTGGGGCATAAGCAAGCTATTGAAATGCAGATAATAAATAGGCCTTGTGTTTTATTTAAGGGAATACAATATATGAATCAGTGAAAAGAAGGCGCCTGTCACTATTTTCTGAAATATTTCCTGGAAGTATTTTGGCATCAGTGTTGGTGCCATGAGAATGATATTACGTCTCAAAGTGCATTTTAATTTCAGTCCTGAATACAGCTGTGCCAAAAGTGAAGAATTAAGTGGTGTCTGAGATGGACAGAAGGGAGAAACAAAATAAGGATGAAAAGGAAATAATGTTTTGTTTTTATACACATTTCATCTCAAAGTATTCCAGTATTTACCCATGGACATGAATCTCCCTTCCCATTGTATTTTAGTACAAAAGGACAATATATATGCATTCACAGTGCCATCTTCTGCACTGGAACAGGAGAAATAGTAAAAAAAAAGTTTTAACTTTCCTGAAACTGGCAAGCAAGGAAATTTCCTTGTTACACTTTATAGGCCAAATCATGCCCCTATTGAAATAAGTTCTCCATTGATTGCAGTGAGGATTGGATACAAGATGCAGACGTATATGCAGATACTTTTACTCAGTCTAAAGTGGGACTCAAAAAAAGTGTGAATACATGCAATTTACACAGAATGAATATTCTGCCTCAGGATTAAAGTATTTAGTTTTTCAAGGGGTAACAGCCAGTCCATTGATCAATGCTTCATTCTCACATTTAATTTTGATAGTGCTTTGCCCAGGAACTCACATTAGATGGCCTCATTCCAATGTAATGCTTAAATTAATTTCAAGTTCAGCAGTAGGATATCATGAAGGAAGCAGATTGTTCTATATATCCATTGCAGTAGAAGGCACAGCCAGGTACATATCAATTTAGTGACTTTGTTTCATTGATAACATATATGCCACAAAGATCATTTGATGTTTAAGGCCATCATTTTTTAACATCTGGTTGGTTTGTTATGAATTATGTACAGCTAAATGTGTTCAAGCTTATTTGCAAAAGGCAAATGCCCTGAACCAAATAGCCTTCCCTATTAAAGCTAAAAATAGAGAGAGACTGGGAAAGCAGTAAACACTAATATAGCTAATTTCACATGGTTAATATATATATTTCTCACAATTAACCAGCATGATACAGTATTTGTACATAAGTTATGTTGAATATTTGATGGAAGGCAAGATCAAAGTTCTGACCTAAAGTGTTTTCTTTCCACATATTCAGCCTTCCAAGATCATCTCTTGTCATAGAATTTTGTAATGACATTTTTGGAGGTGTCCCTATGACAGCGTGTCTACAGAGATACCTACAGGAAGTGAAAAATGGAAAAATAAAGTTGCTATCTATCATTTTTAATTGGATAGAGTGGAAGCAAACTTTCAAAATAGAGAGAGTCTGGCTGATTATAATGGCAGTCGTGGCAAAATCCTTATGTAACTCTGAATGTGTTCCCTTTATTATCTAGTGCTCTGCCAAACCTGATCTGAATAACTTGTAGGACCATGGTTCAGAAACTAATTCACGCTTATTATTTTCATGAGATACAGAATACACCATTTCACTCTTCAGTAGACGTGTATTCAGATTAGTTGTAGAGCACGTTCTAGCCTAAATCCACAAATCTCTCACTAATAAACACAAAAAGATACTTAATGTACCCAAAATGTATGTTTCCACATTTAGCAGCTCCCTGCCATATTCTAAAAGAATTGGACCTGTTCCCAGAGTAATAGTATCAATTCTACAGCGAGTAACTACTGTATGCAGCTGCTAATCCACCAGATGCTTTCAAATACTGTAGCTGGAAGCCATAACATTCCATTGACACCACATCTGAAATCACTCTGATTTCTATTACCAATCTTGATTTTTATATATGTACATAAAGTGCAGTATTCTAAATAAGTCGCCTTTCACCAATTGTGTGAAGGTTAAATAGCAAAAAGAGAACTATATATATATATATAGCTATATATATATATATATATATATATATATATATATATAGTTTTTGGACAACAGCATTATATCTTTGGAAATAATTCTGACAAATAAAAAGCCATTAGTCCCCCCAAAATTGTAATGAGATCATGATTAATAAATGCCTCTCAAAGGTCTACATCAAAGTCAAGGCTTTTCTGTGATAAATGCAAACATGCAGACCTTGCTTTGCCAAAAGCTGTATGTTTCAGTTACCAGGTTCCACTGATTGATCTGTTCATTACTCTGATAAATAATTTATCACCTTGAAGAGGACAATTCATTATGCAGATAGTATGAACAAGTAACTATAACAGCCAAGCCTCTAAAAGAATTAGCAGTGCTACTAGTGCCCTGGTGTTCATGTTTCTGGTGCAGAGCTCAAACCTTCACAATAGCAATTAAATTATAAAAACATTGTTCAGGATCCTTTATAAGCAGTGTCCTATGTGAGCTAACAACACTAACAATTTGATAGTGTTGAGGCCTGTTGAGGCCCTTTTAACTAAAATGCCTTGTCAGTCATGAAGAGTTATATGTAGCCTTCTTTAAAATGTCATAGAATTAGATTGCAGTATACCCTACTTTCAAAATTGGGGTGAAAGTAGGTTAGGTTTGCAAAGTCTGAACCTTTATACCCCATCACTCTGTTAGCCCTAGAAGCACTGTGTTCCTAACAACTCTTCTCTCATTGGGTGTAGCAGTAAATTGTGAATAAATCTGGTGAAAGTCAGACAGACCATGTCATTTCTCGGACTATAGGAATAATCAATGAGGGGATAGGGTTGTAATTTGTTATGCCAGGGAACTGCTTCTATCTGCTTTCAATTAAAAAAAAAAAGGGAGAGGGGAACAGCCATTTGTATCCTGGCAACACTTGAAGAGATGGGGTGGATACCGGCACTGATCACTTTACCTCCTTGCTGGAACACTGAGAATAATAATTATATATTGCTCTGGGATGATGGAGATTCCTTTGATACACCTCAGACTGCATGAAGGAGTCTCTTTGCTTTAAATATAGAAGTCAACCACAAACAAATGCCTTTATAATTAAAATTCATAAAATGTGACTAAGCAATCTGATTGTTCAGCAGTGTCACATATCACTCATGCAGCTGCACAATTCACAAGCACTTACCCATGTTTTCCTTCCTCTCATCGCACACTGGGAGAAAGGCAACATTTTTTTTTTCATAAATTGTAATGCTAACATACATACACTAGTGCACTGGTGGGCAACCTGCGTCTCGCAGGCCACACATGGCCTAATGGGATAATCCGCTGGCAAGCCACTAGACAGTTTGTTTACATTTGTACGGCCGCCCGGAGCACCCAGTGGCCATGGTTCACCGTTCTCGGCCAATGGGAGCTGCAGGAAGCGGCATGGGGTGTAGGGACATCCTGGACACCGCTTCCCGTGGCTTCCATTGGCTGGGAACGGCGAACCACTGGGAGCTGCAGGTGGCCGTGCAAATGTAAACAAACTGTCTGGCAGCCCGCCAGCAGGTTACCCTGACGCGCCGCATGTGGCCTGCAAGCCGCACGTTGCTCACCTCTGCACTAGAGCCTTTAGTAGTCTACTATAAGAGATACCAGTCTGTAGAAATATTCAGGACACCAGCTACTATGCTTCAATCATAGCTAAATCACTGATATTCCCAGGGGTTTAGCATCTTTGGTGGCAAATACATCATCTGTCTTGGAATATCAGAGTGTTCTCCATATAGCAGTCTAGTTTAGAATATAAGCTTTTTCTCCCACTATTTATGTACTGGATTCCTGGTTTTAATAATGACTCCCTTGAACCAGTATGCCTAATATTCTTGTAATATACGGTCTTCCACACTGTAATAGAGTTCTGCAACTGGTATGTATAGATTGTATCATGTGATGTCAGTCCCATGGATCTCTCTACTTTCATGAGTTTAAGGGAGTATGCACCCATAGATCGGGTCTGTGGAGTCGAGGAAAGGGTGAGTGCCACTCCTGTAGTTTGTTTGTCACTAATCTAGAACTTGATGATCCTCCTTTGGCAGGGTAACTGAACTGCTGCCTGCTCCCCACCCAAAACTGTGCTTTAATCCAGAGTAAATTACTCCAGACCAAGTCTACAGTAACTTCTGTGACTTCCTCCTAGGTGCCATGGAGCAGCCTCCCACCACTGCTCCCAGAGACAGTGGCTCACAAAGAAAATTCTAGTAGTGTGATTCCTCCAGGAGCCATACTATTAATGGCAACAGAGTGCTCGAGTAGTCAGGTGGTAGTGCAGAGGCACAAGGTCTCCTTGGACCTCACAGCATCTTGTTTAGTGGACTGAACCCCAGTATTTTTGTGCAGTTCAGGGCAACTCACCACCAGTAGAAGAGTTCCAGAGAAGTAGTAACATGGAGATTCAGGTTTTGCAAGGCCAAAACATGGGCATCTATTCCTCTTCCAAATCCTTAATGTTTAGGCCCTGATCCTGAACCTGGCCCCATGAAAATGGACCCCTACGTCTATGTGGAACCCCACTGAAATCATGGAACTCCATATAAGCACAAAGATTCACCTGTGAAGCATCAGGGCAATAGTTGTTGCATGTGTTTTAATGGTACAATACTTTACCCCTTATTCACAGTAAGCAGTACTTAAATGAATAAGGATTTCAGAATCAGGGCCCATGTTGTCAAGCACATTTGGGATTCTTTAGGAGGAAAAATACAACAGACATACAGATTAAATTGTTATATGCTGAAAATAAACTTGATTAAAACAATAGTAATGAAAAAGATAAACTTATTTGTTTTAATATTGTTGTACTACATAACATTACATTTTCTCCTTAGAGCATTATAATACATTTATTAACTAAACCAAACAGATAAAAATGTTCCCATTGCTATGAAACATTTCAGGATGTGCAGTCATAAAATAAAAATGTGCTTGCAAGATATATACTATGTCAGCAACATACATCCCCTAGAATGTGTTATTCCCATGTGCTATTCCTTTCTTATTGAACTGAACAAGTGGATGTGACCATGGAAGGAACAGAACAAATTAAAGTCTAAACAAAGGTTTCCTCCAAATAGCTTATAGTGCAAGCAATATCCAACAAGAAATGGGATACAGCTGATAAGCAGAAAGCAAACTTTATTGATTTTTTTTCCCAATTAGGTTAGGTAGATTCTGTTCATCTGCTCACTAAATGGATATGAATGTAAACCCTCTGAGGTATTCTTAACAAGTTTTCAGTAAAAGTGTTTCCATATCACTTCACTAATGGGGATTGGAGGCAGTTGATAGCTGTAGGAAAATAAATTAAATAAAAGATTATCGATGTATTTAAAAAAAAGCCTTTTCCTCCAAATTGTAACTCTCCAAAAGAATTCAGGGCTCTCAGAGTCCAGGGGAACAGGATTCATTCTCATTTTCCAGAGCCCCACATTCATGAGAGTTTTGATTGTTAAAAGTTATTTTGTTTTAGAGGGCTCTATCTAGCTACAAGTATCTCTCTTGTACTTTGGGCTTTTGACTATCTGTCTTGACACCTAGGTGACTAAGGAAAAAATGTGAATTGGAGTGAAAGTCCATTACTAGCTGTTTGGTGGGCTATGGAATGAGTTGGCGGTCTCAACCCACTTCCAAATGGACCATTATCCTTATCACAGAAACCACAATCACAACTAGAACCCTGGTTGATGGTGTCAGAGGCCACAGCCTGAGGGCGTGATACTGCAAGGTGCTACAATGGGAGTTGAAGATGCTCAACTCTTTTTATAGGATCCTTCCCTTAAAGGGCATCAACTCTGAACTACTCTCATACTGCTTTTTAGATGGTCCCTCCAGAACAAGATACTAATGTACATACAACATGAGAGAGTTTGTACTTGTGACTACTCATGCTATCAACCCGCTCGTCCTCTGGCTTTGAGAAAAAAAAATAAAATAAAAGATGTTCTCCAGGAATGTCAATCCAGTACCATTCACAATCACTGAAATTGTTCACAAAGAAAAAATGTGAATTTGCTGTTTCAGCATTAAGAACCACATGTATTTTTGCCTGTTTAACAAAATGTAAGGGACCAGATCCTGCGCTCAATTACCCAGGTGTAAATAGGGAATAACTTCATTGAGTCACTCCAGACTGACACCACTGTAACTAAGAGCAACATGTTACCTAGCTAGAGAGATTCATGGTCTGGAGGATAGAGGTTAGTAGGTCACTTGTGAGTGCTTTGTGTAATGAGGCAGACAGCTGCGGGGGGAGGGGGTCTGACTCTTTGGAGCCCCTCTGATTCAGGATATTAGGAAGACAGTAAAATTAGTGAGGCAGAGGAAAGGTCCTTGTCTGGGGCTGAGATGAGATGAAACGGCTCCTACACTGAATGCGGGTATCAGTGCTGGGGAAATGAAAAAGGCAACTGTTTAGAAGTATGGATATAGGAGGTTTGCTGAGAAAACATTGATGCATCTGGAACATAAGAGAATTCTTGCTGGTGAAATGAAATTCCTGGAGGGCTACAGCAGGAGACAAGGCAGGTTTGGGTTTGAATTGCCACCCAACCCTGAAGGTTCCCTTGGGTAAAGGCAGCTTCAATCCCCAACTTCGGCAGCATAGACAGGAAAAAAATAAATAGGGAATAAGCTGAATTGGTGCATGGCCTGACTGCTCTGGGCCCCCTCAGTTATCCATTTCATCTACTTTTGGGGATGCACTGGCAACTTGTGGGTTCCTCAACTGAGGGGAGGTTATGGGTACCTTGTACCACCATAATTCTATTCCAGGCAGAATCTGCAACGATGGGATCCCTCCACTAGCACTGAATATGGACCATTAAGTGTAATATGGTATCTTTTCCTTGCTCATTACTTCACTGCCCTACCTTTTATACACATGCACCCATCTGATCCAATGTTGGATCAAACCACCACTTCCTCAGTCCATCTCTCATTTTTAATAGCATTAACTTACATTGCCTTTGACATCTGTTTTGTTCAAAGAAGGCTGAAGGTTGCTTTAAACTATGAGGGCAGCCAGGCAGCTTTGCACAGTGCACGCTGCCTGTGCCCACAGGTGCAACTCTTGCAGTTCCCATCGGCCGCAGTTCCCGGCCAATGGGAACTGCGGAGCCGGCGCTGGAGGCAGGGGCAGCATACGGAGCTTCCCTGATCGCCCCTGCACCTAGGGACCTCAGGGACATGCCAGCTGCTTCTGGGAGCTGCTCAGAGCCAGGGTAGGCAGGCTGCGCCACTGACTGGACTTTTTTATGGCTTTTGACTATTTGGTCAGTGGTGCTGACCGGAGCTGCCAGTGTCCCTTTTTGACCATGTGTTCCAGTTGAAAACCAGACGCCTGGCAACCCTAGAAGCAGGGAAGATGGGGTTGATGGTTCCACACCACAAGAGGATTCCCCTACACCAGGGAAGGTTAATCACCTGTTTTGCATCACCAGAGGAGTGCAAAGCAACCATAGCAAGACTAAGGAGCTGGGCCTTTAAACATAATGCATAAATAGGGGGCGAGATCCTCAGCTTGTGTAAATTGGTGCAGGTATTTTGAAGTCAATGGTACAATGCCAATTTATATCAGCTGAAGGTGTGTTTGTATATTTTTTTTCTTTTCTGGCAGTGTTTAGTGTGGGTTTTTTTAGGCTACCTACTTTAAGCATATTTCTGCATGCTTCTTTCAATTAATTTTGAAGGTGGGAACATATTTTAACATCAAGTTTGCTTCTCAAATGCTAAAAGAGAAACCAGCCTTTTTTTAGCTGTTTGTTGAGCAGGGCCAGCCTTATGGGTGGGTGACATGGGCAACTGCCCAGCTGTCGGTGGAGGGGGTCATAAAGCAAAGGGCAAGAAAGGCTCGTGGGGTGAGACTGCGAAAGCGAGCTTGGGACAGTTGTGGGGGGGGCAGGCAGCAAGACACAGGGGCAATGGGGGTTAGTTGGGGAGCCTGGAGAGGCAGTGAGGCCCAGGGCTAATGAGGGGGGTGGGGACCCTGGATTGGCAGCAGGGACCAGGGGCACCAAATTACAAGTTCACCAAGGATGCCAGTTTCCCTAAGACCGTCCCTGTTGTCGAGAACTCTGGAAGGTAAGAATATATACAAATTGCTGTTGCAATGGCTTAGTGCAGTGGTTCTCAAACTGTGGGTCAGGACCCCAAAGTGGGTCGTGACTCCATTTTAATGAGGTCGCCAGTGCTAGCTTAGACTTGCAAGGGCCAGGGGCAGAAGCCGAAGCCCGAGCCCCACCATCGGGGGCCGAAGCCTGAAGGCTTCAGCCCTGGGCAGTGGGGCTCAGGTTACAGGCCCCCTGACTGGGGCTGAAGTCCTCGGGCTTCAGCTTTGCCCCCCCGCACCCGGAGTGGCAGGGCTCAGGCTTCGGTCCCCTGTGCTGGGGTCATGTAGTAATTTTTGTTGTCAGAAGGTGGTCACAGTGCAATGAAGTTTGAGAACCCCTGGCTTAGTGAAAAAGGAACATTTTTGTCTTTTTAGAATATTTTTTTACCCAACTTGAGAGGAAATGAATGCAAAGGGAGTGTAACTACTGTTGGTCTTCCATCTCAGACATACTCCTTCTCATCACCTTAACAGTTCGCTTTTTTAGAGGCACTAATAATACCCAGAGAGCATCTATTATAATGAAAAAAAAAGTTATTAATGTATTTAGCTTTGCAAATGCTTTTATTTGCTATATTATAATTATGCCATTATAAGTGGAATGCACCATAATTATATTTACGTCACCAGCCACTTCTACTGAATGGGAAACCACGGAGGTCGCTGCACTGCAGCCGCCTGGTATTGTGGCCATTTCAAACATCTGGCACTGCACTATTAGAGATGTCACAGAGAGCTGTAGAGCTTTTAAAGAACCTGTTATCATTTATACAGATGAGGGCTGAGGCGGTGTGATGTGATTGGATTTAGAGAGAGTGTTTTGTTGTTGCTGTTCTGAAGAGCATAGAGCTTTAAACACTGTCTGTTTTTCTAGTCCGTAAAAATTCCAAACCAGAAAGGCTTCAGCCACACCAGGAGTTTGATCCCTCATTGCAAATAGGATAGCCATGCATTAGCTGTCTGGCATTTCTGAAGTGATAAAATAAACACTAAGAATGCATAAAACAACCATTTCAAAACCTGCTTTCCTTTTTTTCTTGATTGTATGGATTTTAATACACTAAAAATATCCTCCACTCAGAGGAAAAGTGACAGCTATGGTGTGCGGGAAGACACTAGCATCTTTCTCAGCTACAATTATGTATGGTCTTCATCAGTGTCAAATGTTTGTTGACTTGAAAGATGTTTCAGGCTCTTTGGTCCCAATTCAGGAAAGCTCTTAAGCATGTGATAAACTTTGCTTCAGTCAATTGAATGTAAACACATGCTTAAAGTAAAGCACATCCTTAATTGCTTTCCTGAATCAGGGTCTTTAAAAGCACAACAGGTAGCCATTTTCACTCAAAACAAACTGAGGAAAGAAACTTAGGAAAGTATCTTAACTTAGGGTTACAAGTTCTAAGGAACTTAGGTTAGTTGAATTGCCTCTGAATGTATTAAAACAGCTCTACTATTAGTTTGTTTTATACTAGCAATGCTTGTCATGAGCCAAATCCAGCCCTCATGCAACTTCAGTCAAGCAAAAGGAGTTGCTACTTATACTAGGTCTGAATTTGGGACAAAACCAACGCCCTTCTCCACAGCCACAGAGACACCCTTTGCACCAGAACTGGTATGGTACAGCTAGAGCAGAAGGGAATCATGCAAAGGATGTGTACCCTTGACTTGTATAGAGCTCCACTCCATGTGAGCTCCTTATGTGGCAACAGGTAGGGGCAGGGCGTGACTGGGCACTTTGCATGGCATCCTTTGCCCCCATCCACTGGGGCCTTGGATAAGTGCTTTTTTGTAGATGGCTTCAGCTGTTGGGCTGAAATTGCCTTTGCCTTTGTAGAAGAGTGAGGAGAATTCTGCCACCCTGGGCATCTGCCTGGCACCTGGCCCGAGTACTTGGACTAAGTATTGGGCACAGGGTTGTCTTCTTCTTTCTATGGCTGATGTAAATGTAGAGCAACAGATATAATTTTATATTTAGTTGGGTATGCCAGATAATTGCATCTGGAATAGCAGAGTATATTGCTGTGATGCCTCCTTCATATTTGTGAATTGGGCATTGAGTTGTTATATGTCCCATGGTCTGCTCTGTGTGACCACAGTCGCACACTGGACAGTCTTTAATTTATTTTCCATTTGTATCATAGGATATCAAGGTTGGAAGGGCATTTGCGCAGCAAGGATTCACATCTGCCATGGTTTGTGCGGATGTGGTTAGGGTTGCCCTGGAGCTTTGTGGGAGATCAAAGCCAGGGATTTTCTGCATCAGGTTTATTGTTTATTTGTGACTTCTTGTGAACTACATTCAGCTTTCCAAGCTTCATCAGAGTCAAAGATGCATTATTGAAGTTTAAATGTGTGGGTCCAAAAGGGCTTATGTGACTTCAAGAGGTGACGGACATTGTTAAGGTCCTGAAGAATGGGAAGATGTTCATTTTCCATGATCCTCTGGAATTCCCAAAGGGTTGTGGCATCACAGAGAATGCTCTGTCATACCTGGGGTAAATTTATTCCAGATTTACAACAGTGAAACGGAGAGCAGAGCTTGTTCTTCTGAATTCTTGCTGTGTCCTTGTGTCAGGCTTTATCCTTTGAAATCTAGCTCTGCCTTAAACACAACCACTATGAAATATAGCCTAAAACACCTGTAATGTTAAGGAAAACCAACCAACCAACCAAAACCCCTTGTCTATTCAACATTATTTTCTTTTATTCATTTTGAAGCAACAATACAATGGGACCTAACCTTTTCCACAGGAAAATCAGAAGATGAGGTTATCTACAGGTAACAGATATTACTGATCCAACCTACCAGACCATAGTCTGGATTTCCAGATATACCATGGTGCTGGAACATGGTTATGAGAGATTAAAGACTGCAAGATCAAGGGCCAACAATCTGTTGCCAAATTCATAAAAGCAAGCCAGAGAAATAGAATATGTAAAAAAATAGGTCATTGTGTTTTTTTCTGTAACAAACACCTTGTTTTTGGGTCTGATCGTGAAATCAGTGGCACAATTCCCAGGTGTAGGATTAGGTCCTCTGAATAGTTTCCTAGACATGCAGACGTGACTGCGTCAATAGTTTGGAAGACTGTAGGATGCAGTAGAATGTTCAGAGCACTAGTCGAAAGTGCAAAACACAGGAAAAAAGTGCATGGGAACAACACTGAGGTAATCATTTATTTATTTTATTTTTTCTCACTGTTGTTTTACACCACCTTGGACATTTGTATTTATTTATTTTATTTGTATGAGATTTGAAAAAGAGCCTACCCCGAGGCTGGAGACATCCTTGATGAGATATAAAAATTCAGTCCTTGGCAATTGCAAATTCACTGTTCTCTCATCTTGAAACTGTTCCACTTGATATAAATAAAACAAAATAATAATTGAGAGAGAGAGAGAGAGAGAATGTGGTTAGCCTGGTCATTAGGGCACTTACCTGTGAGGGGGACACCTGGGTTCCAGTCCCTGTTCCATAGGGGGGATTTGAAGCTAGATCTCCCACATCCTATGTGAGTGCCCTAACCGGTGGGCTTTTGGATACAAGGGAACACTCATCTCTACTGGGCTGCTGCTCTCCCCAACTGGGCACAGAGGTGGCTGAGAGGGTTTGGAGAATGGATGGAGTCTTTATTTCCCCCCTACATTCCAATGTGCCAGCCTGTGGAGCTGAGCTGGTGTAGGGGTGGTAAATAATATGCATTTTTTAAGTGGCTGTCTGAGATTATTTCCCTTTTGGAGCAAAGGAGGAGTTAGGGAAGGAGTGATGACTCTCTGGCTAGATTATACAACACTTGAGAGTAGTTCATCTGAAACCAATGGGATTGCTCATGTGAATTAGGCCTTGAGTATATGAACACTACCCTACACTAGCCTGACACATGCTAGCTGTCCATGTGGATCCTTCTGATGGACATTAACAGTTCCCTAGAAGCTTTGATTTACACCCCCTCCCCTTTGAAACAGTAGATCAAAGCATGCTAAGGAACTGTCAGTGTGTGTCAGCAGTGGACTCAGTACGTGGCAGGCTAGTGAGGGATAGATTTACACCCCAACTTGCCACAAAGTAAATGTTTGTATAGACAAGTCCTAGGTCCCTCAAACAGAACGATCGCACAGTATATCCCTAAGTTAATTTCTGCTCTAAGGTGCTCCTGCAGCAGTACAACCATGCATACCCCTTCTACAAAGGGCTGTACCTGATAGCAAGTGTCATTTGAAAGCACATTACAATGATCCTGAATCAGACTGCCAACTTTCAGATTTCAGCCCTGTTGCTTGTTTAATGGGTTAAATTATATTAAGCAGCAGCGGGAATTAAGGAAACGTGTGTAATTGATGTAAATATCTATAAGAACAGACATACAATAACATTATTTGGGATTTTCCTTTTTTTAAAATATCATTAGACACTGATGTGTTAAGTATCTGACCTTTATTTTTTGCATTTCAGCTATTCTCTGACTTGCAAGAGGAATACAATCATTTTATAGTTTGGTCAAGTGAGAAAAATTCGACCTTCAGTAATGCTAGTGAAAGTTCAGAGTACTGCCACTGACTTTGGTGGAGTTATTCCAGCTTTGTATCAATCTAACAGAGAAAATTTTCCCATGCTCTAGAAAATAACAAAATATGGGCTCCCGTCACCTTCTTCATGAGTCTAAGCCTGACCCCACTGGAGTTACCAGGGGGGAAAGATGAGGCCACTAGTCAAAGTTGGAGACCTGGGTTCAAGTCTCTTAATCGCATTCTGTGCCTCAGTTCTTCCTCTGTGAAATGGCGTTGATATATTCCTTCTTTTCTCCCACCCTTTAACTGTCTTGCCTTTTTTATTATAATAGCTTTAGTGTTTGTATAGCACCTATCACAGTGAGGCTCTTAGCTCTGTTGGGGCCTTTAGGTGCTGGGTGAGACAAATAATAAAAATGTTATTTCATCAGCTGAATAGAGAATGGTCTGCAGTCTTTTGGTTTAGCTTTGGTTGCTCTGGTTTGAGCCCATGTCTTTGCTAAGTGGTGCCTGCACCAGTTTGAGATACAGTGCCGTCTTTACTAACTGATGTAATGCTGTCTCAGTGCACACCTTTTTGACATGTAACCATCCCTATTCTGTGTTTGAGGTTACTGTTTAGAGCTGATTCCCTTTTAAGCCTGTTTATTGATAACATACGTTAATTATGTGTGCAGTATTCAATTGATTTATGTATACTCAGTAAATAAAATATTCCAAAAGAAGAAAAGACCCTATTTCAAGATATTCCATATTTCATCACTACACGTTTCTCAAGATGGCACTGCATTTGTGGTTGAAAAAGGGTTGCATTAGCTCTCTACTTAAATTGTAACAAGAGCCAGAATGTACAGTCCATAACTGACAAGAGAATATGGGGCCTAAGCAGAGTGTCAGGTTGGAGGGTTGCTGACTGTGTCATTTTATTAATTGGTGCTGAGAGTATGTGTTCTTTGGCAGTTCTTTGATCTGAAGTGTTATTTTGTTACTTTCCCAGTCAGTGCAGAGGAGATTTCTGTCTGTGCAACTAGAATAATGTTCATTTTGTAGGTCAGCGTCAGTGAGATAAGTGTTGCATTTTGTGTGTGCGCGTTTATTTATTTTTTGCTATCTGATTTTCTCCCTCTAATAAGGAATAAGAATCTGGCGAAAGATCACAAGAAAGAATGTCTGTGGGAGGGTAAAAGAGAGAGAATGCTGATCCTATGCAGTATAATTACTAAAGCGTTCTTGTAGGAGGAACCCGTTTTCTCTTTGATTTCATGGATGGTTGGGATTTTCCATTTGAGGTTATGGGAATGAATGTGCTCACTTGTCCAAAAATGTCTATTCCTTTCGACTTGGGCTTTGTCCTAGAATGTGCTAAAAGGGCTTAAAAAACAACATCCACCCTCAAGCTCCCACCTGGTTCAGTTTTTGGTTGCTATTTTAAGCAATTACAGATTAGCTATTTTGTGCTTTATACATCATGGGTATTAACTTATACATGAAAGAAAACTGTGGAGGACTAGAGTTGCGGGGCAGGGGTCCTTCACTCACACTCAGGTCCTACTTTAAGTCAGGGCTACCAAAGATCTCAGCAGTTCTTGTGTAACCAAGGACCTGGTTCAGAGATTTGGAAGAATAGTAGCAGTAAATTTTAATATATGATAGGACCCAAAGACCCCAATGGGGATCAGGGCCTCTTGGTGCTGGGTGCTGTACAAACACAGAAAAGAAGCAATCTCTGTCCTGACAGGCCTGCGATCACTGGGGGGGGGGGGGGGGAGGGACTTCTATTGACTTAAATGGGGTTTGAATCAGTCTTAAAGGTGTTAAAATGAATCAAAGTTGGAGGCTAGGGATAGGAAAGGGCTGACTAACTCTGCCTCCCAAGGTGTTGTAGTTGCTAAACCTGCTTTGCTTTAGTCCAGGGTCTCATTGGCCTCAACTGATACTTGAGAAAGAGATTACTATAACTTCCATCTGTCCTGGACATTCTTAAATAACAACCAGTTTTAGTGCTGAAATAAAGTTGGCTGTCTCCTGATCAAAATGGAGTGCTAGGAGCCCTAACAATGATCCCTCTTAGTAACCTCTTTCAGTCTCTCCCACCCACAAGTCTCTGAATTACAGACTCTGATTTACAATAAAGCTGGACAAGATAGAATTGATGCTTCTTTCAGAGACAATCAATGCCACTAAGTAAAGTGGCCAAAAAGATTTGTTTTGTACATAAATTCCTTGCTTGTTATGCAGGTCACTACTATAATACTCCAACCTCAGCTACTTTGTAGAATGAGAGGCTGTATCTAGAAAGTCAAGCTGGTTTCTGACTGTTAACCCGGGCTTAGGTTTGGACAAACAGTCAAGTTTGTTCTGCTGAACACTTTCCTTAATTATTTTTTGATAGTTCTTCTGGTCCTGAGTGAACAATTGTGCTTACTTCCTGCCAAGATAGGGCCAATCCTTTGAGGTGTTGTGCTCCTCTCCTCCCAGTGAAGACCATGGGAGCTACAAGTGTTTATATCAGGCTCCTAGAAGGTCAAATGCATCCTCCATGGAATTCCTTAATGATGTTTCACTAGACGTGAATTTGATGTTGCCTTAACTAATCATCCATTTTATTTATTGTTGGTATTATATTAACAGCCTGCATGCCTCAAGCAAGATTAGGGCCTTATTGTGCTAGGCACTGTACAAAGACATAGTAAGAGACAATTCCCACACTAAGGAGTTTACAATTAACATAGACAAGAAAGACAAAAGGAGAGAGGGGAAAGAGGCACAGAGAGGTGAAGTAACTTGTCCAAGTTAATACATGGGACAGCAGGTCAGAGGCAGCACTGGGAATGGAATCCAGGCCTTCTGACTGCAGTCAGTGGCCTATTCATTAGACCATATTGCCAAGCCATAACGTTTTTGAGTCAAAGTAATTATAGCAAGTACCTGGGTCCTTTCATCCTCTTGTTTTACATGCTGGAATGTAGTATGAAATTATATAAGGAACGGAAGCAACCTTGTGGGATGTGGCGAGCATACCCATGTTATGTCCACAGCGTACACATGGAGAAACTGATAAAAACATAAAATGCTCTTGGTGGAAGAGGTGGGGGGAGAAGAGGGGAGAAAGCAGGTTGCTCCCTACAACGGAGAGGGACAACTCACCCACCTGGCTCTCTGAAGAATTGACTCTGATTACATGCTTCCATACAAAGCTTCTTAGGCTACACCTACACTGCAATAAAAAACCTGCAGCACTGAGTCTAAGAGCCCAGATCAATTGATCCAGGCTGCAGGGCTAAAAATTGCAGTATAGAAATTTGGGCTCAGGTTGAAGTCTGGGCTCTGAGCCGCCCAGCCCCCCCACACCTTCCCTTGTGAGGCTCTAGCCTGAGCCGAAGTGTCCACACTGCAATTTTTAGCCCTGCAAGCCCAAGTCAGCCAACCTGGTCTTTCATTGCAATGCAGATGTACCCTTAACCTGCAAGCAGGACCAGGAAACCTCCTCATTGTTTAAGTGATAGCTCACAATTTTACTACAGTTCTCAATAAACCACAACCCATATATGGCATCGCTTCAGTATGTGATTTCAGAACATCCTGATGGCAGGAATATTAACCCAATAAGTCTGAAACTGGCATTCATTGGAATGGTGGGCACTTTCTGAAACCTGTGGACAGATTTTCCTAGAGGTTTTTTTTTATTTATTTCTAGTTAATTTTACTGCTGGTGAAGTGTATTGGATGTACAGTCCTGGAAACTTATATATACATTCCCCTCCCCCCTCCCAGTACCATGTACAGGATAGACAGCACCAGAGCATGATACTTAATATTGTCTCACTAATATGTCTCAATAATGACCAGGAGGGACTGGCTCTAGGGGTATTTTCTTCCGTGTTCAGTCCTTAATTGGCCTCTCTCTCCTGCATCTGCAACAAGATTGTCAACTGTGATAGTAGATTCTGTCATGTGGATGTGAGTCCGCTAGGAATTGGACTTCAGCAATCAAACTCATTTCACATACGTTGCTTGACAAAACCACTTTTTAAAAATACTAATAGATATCTATACTTCTAAAGGTGTGTCTCACAGCATGGTAAATGCAGGCCTTGGAGCAGGGCCGGCGCAACCCATTAGGCGACCTAGGCAGTCGCCTAGGGTGTTACAATTTGGGGGGCGGTGACCACGGCGATATTGTGGCAGCGGGACCTTCCGCCACCTCTGTGGGGGGTAGCATTTCAGGGCGGGACCTTCTGCCTCCTAGGGCGGCAGAAAAGCTGGCGGCGCTCCTGCCTCTGGGACCATAGCTTGTGGACTCTGTGTTTCCAAGCCCATGCTTGAGTGTCCACACTGCATTGTAAGCTTGGGTTTACAATTGCTGGGCCCAGCTCTCTCAGCCATCCTAATGCATCCATACTGCACAACACAGACACCCTAACCGCTTGACCTGTGTCCACGCTGCAAAATGACAGGGCTTGGCTCCAAGTCACAGTGAGACTTGGATTCTGACCTCTCCCACACAAGGTCCTGGATGTTTACAGACCCAAGCTACACTGATTTGTGTGAGGATGGAAGAGGGGCTTGGGTTCAAATCTGAGTAAAAGCCTGGTCTTAGTGCGCTGTGTAGATATACCCTAAGAGGCAGACATTGTTGAGGCTCTTATTTTGGTGCAGGTGACTTCTTTTTCCAGCTAGATGTGATCCTGAGCTGCAGTGTGCTTGTGTAACAAAGCAGCATGGCCCCTCTCAATAAAGCTCCATTTAATTTTCTCTTTTATGTCATGGGAATCATTCAGGGGTGCATCTACCCCCAAGCAATCCTAATCCACTCACCTGAGCAATCCTGGGAAGGGGTTTTGTCCACCATACATATCTTCAAACTGTTACATGTCACTGTATTGAATTTCTTCAGATTTAGCTCCTTTACTGCCCCCTCCACCTCTTGCCCCTGCAGATTGCTTCTGCTCAGGAAAAGTAATTTAAGTTATGTCACCATGGTTTTGGACTATGGGGCAGTGGAACTTTCCTACCATGCCGGGGAGAAAAAAAGTGTTTGCCTATATTTTACATGTCTGCGGACGTGCTCAGTTAAGGCCATAACTAATATTCTCCTAACTAGCCAAAAGACACATTCACAGTGCATCCAAGTTCATCTGAGCAGGTTGCCAGGATGCAGAGTAAAGCTGTACAGCCTTGTCTAGCTTTACATGTAAGGAGAAGAGTGCATAACATTTAGCATGAATAAATCAGGAAGAATGATGCACCTGGAATGCAGTTTGAAAAGGGCAGCAGACCTCCTAAAAGCTTTGGAAGCTCACTTTTAACTTTAAAGAGAGGGTTGAAAGTTGAAATTCGGCTTGTGGTATTACTAGAAGGATTATTGTAGCCATTATCTTTTTTCCACATGTAGAAAAGACCTATGACTCACAGGCAACATTAAGAATGTTCTCTGGAGTTGAAGAAACATAATAATCACTCTTTGCTGTGAAGAGATTATGTTTATTCTCCAAGAACCATCTTTCATATTAAATGTCCATAGATTTGCCTTGAATTAGCATTTACCTTGAAAAATGATCCTGATTGTGATGCTGCTCAGAAAAAAGGCTGTATTGCCATTTCTACTTTAACTGCAGTACTGTACACTACTGATTTTTTTCTTATTGTGAAAGTAGTCCGCTTTCACAGAACAATAGAAGTCATAACATCTCTGCAATATCACAGGACTCACTTGATGAAATAATAAGCACAAGTAACACTATTTGATGATTTAAGGAGTAAGACATGAGAGTGCATGTGTTATTGTATAATATCCATACACAAAGGTGTTGGCAGCCTGAAGCCAGCTGGCTCTTTACATCCATGCAAACTGCATAGTGTAGTCTCTGCTATAAAATGTTGTAACTATGAAATATTTGTTTTTATATTTTTTATATTTAAAAAAAATTATTACTAAAGAAAAACAAATCCAAATAGATTCTGTAAAGCACTTTGAGATCTTTTGGTGAAAAGCTCTATGTAAGAGCTAGATGTTGTTGTTTAATTTTAAATAAATATACCACACACTTATTAGAACTTACATAAATTAGGGGTCTGTTTTTCAGGGGATTCAGTTTGACTTTTTGGTGATGAGTTTGTGTGCATGAGCAGGGGATCTTGTATTATCCAAACTTTTTTTTCATTCATTGCTCATTTTAGCCATGATCATTTTGGGGGCGGGGGAGGGAGGAGAGAGAGAATTCCAGTCTTTTGTCTCTTTCTTCATCTTTAGTTCATTATGTTGCTGTATTGGTTACACTCACACACATCCTACTTATTAGTTGTCTGTTTAGTACCAGGGTACAGATGCCCAGGACAGAAATTCTAAGGATAAATCAAGATTGTCTGTTACTGTTAACATCTTCCCTGTCATGAACTGGGCTAGGCCCCCATTCAGCAAATCATATGCTTAAGTCTACCCTATTCAGCAAAGCACTTAGGCATGTGCTTCAGTCCATGGGTATATGATCATTTGTTAAGAATTAAGCGTGTACTTAAGTGTTTTGCTGAACTGGAGACTTAGGAAAGAATAGGAGACTCTGCACTAATTTCACTTATGACACCATTGAACTCTTTTGCCATGCAGCTGAATTATGGGTCTCTGTGTGCTTCTCTTCCATAATCAAATTGATTTCTCCCCTTTCCTTTTCATTTCTTAACACAGGCTGTACTGCAGTAAGAGGTATAAATGTTTCTTACAGTTCTCCAAGTGAGATTTTGCAGTAAATCATGATGTAACTACGTCTTACCATCCACTGGTTAGACTCCTTAAACTAAGCATCCAATCAGTTAATCCAAGAAGATTAATTTTACTTTCATCTCAGAGTGGAAGATTCATTAATGACACAGAAACAAGTTTGCATTTGGTTAATTAGTTGAATGAGGGTCATCCATATCTATCGCCAGTGGCAGACAGCTGAAGCTGTTAAATCCATGAAAATAAATTCACTCTCAACACAAAAGTATTAATCAGCTCAGGAGGGCTACTTCAGGTCCTGGCAAGTACCACAAAGCTTTGAAATAGAAACGTCAGAATGTTTGTTTAGTAGATGTTGGTCCAATTGAGGAACAGATTTAAAAATTGGAATTCACAGCTTTAAAAATATTCAGTGACCTCATATGAAAATAATTTCCCTTCCTTTGAAAATCAAAACTTAAATCTTAATGCAATTTTGACTTTCCGGTTTTCCTACTAGTTTTCGGTTCCTCATTTTTCCTTAGTAAAATATTTTTCATTGGGAATCAGTTTCCTTAGGGTTTTGCTTTTGTTTTTGTTTTAAATACAGGTTATTCTTAGTTTAAAAAAAGAAATGAAGGAAAGAAGTAGACACTCATGATTCTCTATTGCCTGAAATAGAAGGTCACCTTCCAGTACACTCCATGCTGCTTCTATGTAACCATTCTCTGCACTGGGTTACATTTACAAAGCAGTAAAGGGGGACTTATGCACACAAGTCCCATTGATAATAACAAGCTGTGCACATACAGCAACTCCACATGCATTTCTTTGAAAACCTATCCCACAGTACATAGAGTACTTATTTGTTCCCTTGGTACATTCCAAGGGCAGTGAAAAGCAGCCGGCTGAGTAGTCTGATGTCTGGCAACACTGGGATCAAGCACTATTTACTGAACACCTTGCTGGGATGACCACATTTGATAGATTTAAGAATGAACAGAATGACATACATTCACAAACTTTTGAGCTCTAAGCAAGGGAATTGACTCTCTCCTCTCCTCTTCACATTAGCCGCTGAAGCACTGGCTAGTATGATAAGCAATAGCTCACCAATACAATGAATAGGAGTAGAGAACATTTTTTTTCTATATTCAATCTATCGCATCTCACAAAACCACCCCCTTAAAAAAGCCCAGGGCTTTTTAAGTATTATATACATTTAGTATAATCTCCAGATACATAATAAACCCATTAGAATGAAGCCACAATGGTGAATCATGCTCAAGAATCAGCAATCTTGAGTCTTGTAAAGTGAGTCAAGAGGGACTCTGATATCTGGGAAGAATAAAAATACACCTGAATATTAACATCCTCTAGGGAAAATATTACAAGAAGTACCTCAGGCTACTATATTTGAGCAAATAAAAATGATTTAAACAAATGATTCATTCTGCCCCTGGCATACATTGTACAGTGGGGGCTACTAGAATTAATTTTCTCTTCAGGTTCCTCTTCTTAATCTAGTGCTATCCCTGATGCATACGCTGTGCTTGTTCTGATCCCTCGGCTCACAGTTTTGGAACTATTTGACAGTGAGAAAAGAGCAGAATCCAACATCGGTTTTCTACAGGATAGCAAAGAAATCAGGTTAGTAGCATTTGCACATTTCACCAAACGTTACCACCTAAATATTGAAGAGATTGGGTATCAGACATTACACATGCAGCTTGAATACCCGCAGCCCTTTCAGCCAGTCTGCTGAAATCAATGCCATTCATAGATAACACAAGTCCCTCCAAACATACAGGCACATACCTTATAACTATTTAGAAATAGAAAGAATAAATTAAATGGCAAAGCTTACATGTCTCATTTAGGCTCTGGGTAATTTTTTTAGTGCCTAAGTGACTTAAAGACAGATTTTAAAGGTATTTATTGATTTCAGGAACAGTTAGGAGCATCAATACCTTTTTAAAATCTGGCCCTTAGGCACTTAGGCTCCTAGATTGCACTGAAAGTCAATGGGATTTTAGGCTTCTAAGTTGCATAGGCCCTCTTGAAAATTTTATCCTCTGTCACACTCAGGAAAATGCACCATGTTGGGAAAATGTGTTAATAATGTGATGTTAAACAGGACTGTGAACAGAGGGACAAATTGTGTTTAAAAAGTTGTTAGCTGGCCATGATGAACCCTATAATCATCCTTGGGAGAATTACGAACAGCTAATACATTTTTTAAAACACCTCTCCTTTTCTGATATGTTCAGTGTAGATAAGCATTTAGTAAGCATTTCCAGCATCCTAGTATTAATCTCTAGCTTCTCATACAGACCATAGCTGGATGGACACAAAGTAATTTACCTAGATAAAGTCTTTCAGGCTAATTGTTTGTATTATGGTAGGTTTGAATCTGTTGTAGTAGCAGCCTCTCCATTTCAGTAGTTCCATTTTTGAATGAATCCAGGGATAGCTAAAGAAATAGAATAGGGAAAATGTTTTTATCCCAAACTTTGTAAACTTTCAGAAAAGGATTGATTCAGGTCAATTCTTTCTTTCTTCAAACCAGTTTTCACATTCCTCCCAGGGAACATGAAGTGAGTTTACTATTAATAGTTTATTACTCCTGCAGCACCAAAGGCGTGCATAGTGCATTACTGTCATTGAGGAAGTTTGTTCCTGGGCCAAAGAACTTCCGAACAAATGAGACATAACACAGAAAGCAATGGCAATAGTCAAAGACAGTGGGTGAAGGTATTCAGTGGGGAAATGTTGTGTGATACGTTTATTGAGATCTTACGTATTGCTAATTTCAGATTTAGTTTAGTTTTGGCGAGTTGTGTTTTAGCAGTAAAACATAGACATGCATATAGGAGTTAATGGTACTGTTGAAGTAGGGCGGTGGTAGGAACATTTACAAAAGATGTATGCTTTAAGGAAGGACTTAACTTTCTTCCCTTAACCTCCTCCGGCCCTGATCCAGAGCTGAAGTCTTTCCAATAACTTCAAAGGATCAAGCCTTTGATTTAAAGAAAAGAGTTGGCTGTTCCAGGTAAGGGGCAGCATGAAGAGTTTGTAGCCTGGAATTCGCTAGTCTGTGTTGCTTTTTCACATGATTTGTAGGGGATACATTTTCATCACAGCACACCTCTGGATTAGACTTACCTACTCTGCCAAATGGGGTGCTGAAAATATAGTGCCAAAGCCTGTCCCCCACTTACAACACTGTAAATCTGGAGTAAATCTATTGCTTTCAAAAGCATTATTCCAGCTTTACAGACTTTGTCTCGTATTCTCTAATACTGTTTCATTATTTCTTTCTTGCAAATTATGTCTTTTGGAATCTGTCTTGTCATTTAGAAAAATTAAAGCCAGTGCCTCCTTTGACTCCCACTAACTTAAGATGCCTTGCCAAAAATAAAGAAAATTCAATATATTTGTATATATTTGCAATTTATCAATAATTAGATAATTAAAGCACTCTGACGCATAATCAATAAATTGATTAATCATCACTCCCTTTTTTCCAAAGATGGTAATTTAATTTAAATTCCTTTACAGAGTCACAAAGCAATTGCCTTGCATGCAACTTTTTGGGAAAAGGGAAGCAAAAGGATACGATGTTCACATCTCATTTGCTAAGCTTTTTGCAAACAGAATCCATGACAGAAAATCAGAGAAGGGGAAATGATTCACTCATTTTAAGTCTATAACATATATGTGACAATAAAAATAGAGATTTTTTCTTTCTTCTCCTATTGCTTTTTATGAGAATCAATCCAATACTGTATTGGGGAAAAGTTAAAACCTGCAGAAGCTCGAAAAGCATAATTGTGTAATTACCTCCCCTTTAACCTTTTTTCACAGGAATAAAGAAATTTAAGCTGTACCTTTATTCTTTTTTTCCCCTTCAGCAAAGCACTTAACAACATGCTTAAAGTTAAATGTGTGTTTCAAGGATTTGCTGAATAGTGATGGACTTAAACGTGCTTAGGTGCTCTGTTTTAAAAGGTGAAAAATTGATGAGTATTGAAAAGGTGAAATATAAAGTCTTCCAACATCCTAAAAGAACTCTTGATTTATTAATACATAATGTGTGTGTGTGTGTGTGTGTGTGTGTGTGTGTGTGAGAGAGAGAGAGAATTTATATATGAGATCTATAAATATATCTTTAACGTTAAGAATATGTTTGTCCATCTTTATTCAGCAAGCCATTAACTTGTAATATATTTATCTATGCACTCAGATACACACAGATGCATACCTATGTGTGATGCATGATTATGCATCTGTGTATGTCTGTGTGTGTGTATACATATAATGTGTACGTGTGTGTGTGTGTGTAAATAACATACAAGGTTGGGTGGATGAATAATAGAGAAGGTACTGTATTTTGTCACACAGGAATGTTGCATGCTATGTATAGGCTCAGAAGTTTCTGAAATCAACGTGTTAAACGTGATCTGAAAATAATGTATGATCCTTTGAACAA
Source organism: Malaclemys terrapin pileata (assembly GCF_027887155.1). Classification (NCBI taxonomy): domain Eukaryota; kingdom Metazoa; phylum Chordata; order Testudines; family Emydidae; genus Malaclemys; species Malaclemys terrapin. The sequence continues at coordinate 123,887,270 of NC_071506.1, read as the reverse complement.
GTAACAGACATTGCTAGTAAACTGCATATTTGTGTGATCTTTTTTTGAAACATTAAGATAATACAATTCTGATATCTCTATTATCCCGTGTACAAGCTTGCTAACCTCCACAAATGAATACGTGCGGCCTCCCAAAATAGAACAAACGTGTATGCTAATATTTCCATATCAGCAAATCAATGCTATTTTGGAGGGAGTGGGTGGGATTCTTTATGTCAGGGTTTGGTTCAAAGAATGGAGATGGGTTACTAATGTTTTCTGAATGGTTGTTATATTACACAAATTCCTGTATCTACATGCAAACTCCTGTATCTACATGAACAAGAGTATTTGCTCTTCATTATTCTTCTATTTAAAAGATTTCACTCATATAGTCATGGAGCGCCAACAATACCAGGTGACCAACTGCACAATATTTATAATGAGTAGCAAATATCTGAATTAACAGTTCATATATAGCCCAGAAGTTGAAAATGTGTGTCCAAATTGAAAGGTGAACATGTTTGTGTAGGATTGGTTGGTGAACAATTCAGGAACAATTCAGTCCAATTCCTAGTGAAGAAGCATCTATGTCACAAAACCATATTGCCAGTGCAGAGAAGCTTGCTCTGTCATGTCTCTACTGTAGCTTTTCTGTGGATAAAGGGAAGATGTCTTTCACTAGATTCCTCTATCTGATTCCTTTCATTGGTGTTAAATTCCTTTTAAAAATGCAAGCAGTCATATAACCTGAATATTTGCAATCTCAATTGCCTCTTACTAGATTGAAGAGATTTCTAGGATAGTCTCAAACATGAGGCACCATTTTGAAGGACAAGCCAACACATAATGTTCACACTCCCACATACTAAGCTAAGAGAAAATGTACAGATTTCGTCTGGACCATCTGACCATTCTTATTTTTCACTACAAACAAATGATGCAGTTTTTCTAATTAATACGTATAACTCATATACGAAGCACAGCAGGTGGTTTTACCAGTGTGCATTTCTGGTGACTTTCACCCATTCTGAAATCAGAATAAGGGAATCAAAATAACTAGACAATGCTGATTACATCAGCTAGTGATCTGACGCCTTGTATGAATTCCCAGATTAGTCCCTGATGATCTCTAATAGCTACCAAGGGCAATTCGACAGCATTCTGTACGAAGCAGAGAGTATAATTTGGGTAAATTCCTATGAAACATGAGACATTTTTATGCCACTGCTATAAATCATGTACCTGCACCTCAAAATTCTAAATTATATTTGATTTTCATTTAATATACTTTCAGAAATCACACTTCATTAGTGGTATGCAAATATCAAAAAGTCCACCCATTTATACAAATTAGGGCTGCTTGGAAAATTGCAGACACAACAATTTCATGATGTTTCACCAAAATCCAAATGTTCTGTGGGAAAGATGGAATTTTCCATTTGGAAAAACTAAATGAAACGTTTTGATTTGAGGTGAAGGCAGGGTTGCCAAGTGGATAGAACACAGGAATGGGCCTCAAAAGACCTGGTAGCTATACTAGTGACCTGCTGGGTGACCTTGGGTAAGCCATGTCACTGGTCTGTGCCTCAGTTTCTCCATCTTACCTCCTTAGTAAAGTGCTTTGAAATCTACTGATAAAAAGTGCCATATACGAGCTAGCTACACAGTAATTTTTCACCCCTGGAGCCTGAGACCATGAGCCCAAGTCAGCTAACTCAGGTCAGCCATTTTATTTATCCCTGTGTAGACATACCTAATGCCTCTAATATTTGACCTGTATCTGTATGGAGGGGCAGTTAGGCCAAATTTCAGTGGTGGTGTGACCTGGCATAGGTATCCACTGAAATTTGACCTGGCCACCCTTTCGTCCAGAGGGAGGAGTGGCCACACCAAATGGTGTTGTGACCTGGTGCATGGGGAGTTGTTTCCTGTACAGCAGCATGCTGGGGAGTCTGTCGAGAACTTGATGCCTGGTGACACTGGCTCATTCACTGTGTGGATAAGAAAGAGGGGAAACTCTGAGAGGTCCCTTTGAGGGAGGAGGGGGAATGAGCAGGGACAGGAACGGGGCCCCTCTCAGGAGGGAGGGATGCAGGGACCAGAATTTGACCCCCTCTCTGGCAAGAAATATTGAATTGGCGTCACTGGATGTAAGAATTTTTGTTTTCTCCTGTTTGCCACATGAAAACGATTGTTTTACATAAAGTGGAATTTGGGGGCATGATTTATTTAAATAATCAACACAGTCTCAATGGCAAATTGAAAATATTTTCAACTAACTGCAAAGAACCTGTAAACCACTGAAGAAATGTATGAATAACTTCAAATAACAGACAATTCTGAATTTTTCACCATGGCTTTTATAACTAGGAAAATAGGCGAAAACCATCATGTAAATTCTGGTTGTGAATTATTCACTCTACTAGCTATAATTTGAATGTATTTAACTGTGAGGGACCACAGATTACTTAGAGATTTTGTCATGTATGTGGTGTGACTCGCAGGGCCATTAATGGGAGTCACATTAAATCATTGAGAGGAAAGTACCCACTTTAGTCATTGCACATAGTACTCTAACTCTATAGTTGCAAAAGTAATGACCATGACACTGATACTCTGCACATTGAGATGCCATAGTGTTTAATGCATTAGCCTTCCATTTCCAAGGGCCAACTGGGCTCAAACTGTATTTAGTTCTCTTATGAAATAAGATTTGCGGGTTGAAGCTAGCTGTCTTTGTTCACAAAAATAACAACATATAATTAGTACCATGATGGGCATTACTCTGGAGAGGCCCATTATTAAAGCTATAGAAGGGATATTGGAGGTCAGCACTGAAGTGCATTAGCAGAGTTCTCGGGGGCAGGTTCTACAATACCTGGTTCTGGCTACTCTTATGCGTTATACTTTCAGGATTGCTAACATTAATATACTGGAGAGAGGAAACTTAAATTCACAGGAGGATTGTTCACGTTCTACTTCTGAAATGTCAATAGCACTCTAGCCCTTGAAACCTTGACCTCGCAAAGAATAAAACACATAGACGAGAACAAAATTGCCTATGAACCAGAGATATGAGTGGATATCCAGCAGGGCTATGAACTTCAGAAACCGGTTCTTCGTTACTGTAAAATAGTTCTGATTCATGGGGCTTTAACAGTGGCAAAGATCCAAACTTAGAGAAATACTCCAATCCTGCAAAGTTCCTGCCAATATAAAATGTGAAATTACATCAAGCTGAACATATTCAAAGCGGGTATTTGGTCCCGCTATCTGGTTGCACATGATTAATGTGTTTTCCTGTCAGACATTTGCTAGCATTTAGACCATTCTTACTGTGTACAGCTAGCATCTATTTGTCCCTTTGATTTTGTTCTTCTGGTGCTGTCCTGAACCTTTACCTTTGCCAATACTTTATGCATCTTATTCTTCTGCTAGCCTTTTTTCAGTGTCCTTAATTGAATATGTGAATGCTGATTACTTCTTCACTTTATTTTTCCTTCAATTTGTCCTCAATTTTGTGCCCTTTTTTCATTGGAATTTTGTTTTGGTTTCTTTTAGTTATGTGGTAGCTTCCTACCATCAATAAAATAAGAATGTCATTTGGGAGGAGGCACCAGATAATGTCCATTTTGCACACGCAGACCCTGATCCAGCTGTGAGTAGTAGTTCCTTTGACCTCAGAGGAGCGACTTGTTTACTTAAACACATGCTTTGTTGGATTGGGACCAAAGGGAACGTTTTAAATATTACCTAATCATGAGAAACTAATAGGCATTCATATTGAGATCTTCAATAACACACCTCACATCCTATCCTGCTATTCTTACTATAAAACTCCTATTGGCTTTTTGATTTCAAAGGAACGTTGGCTTGAGAAAGAACTTCAAAACTATGCCCATCATAACTTTGCACATGCAACCTGTAGCGGGGTGGTCACCGGCTCCTGCCCTGAGGGGTTTAAAGACAGCCCTGGGAGAGGGCTGTGGCAGGGGAAAAGCTACTAGGCTGATTGGGGAAGCAGCTGCAGCTGGGCCATGCCCTAATCAGGCCTCAGTTGGCCCTATATAAGAAGGTGGGAGCCAGGAGCTCAAAAGTCTCTCTCTAGCTGTAGAGGGAGACGGGCCTGGCTTCAGGGAGCTAGAGACAGGGTACCTGAGTGGAGCAGGGCTGGGGAAAGGTAGAGGAGCCGGGGAGCTCCAGCCTGGAAAGCCCCAGGCTGCGGCATAGCATAAGGCTAATAGGTACTGGGGGTTGCAGAAGGCAGCCCAGGGGTAGGAAAAGGCAGCAGGTCCAATCCCTCCTAGCCAGTGATGAGTGGCATACACTGCAGTCTGCCCCAGTGAACGGGGGCTAGTTGGTGACTGGCAGTAGCCTTACACTGAGGCAAGGTGGGGATAGGGGATGGGGGTTCCCCTGGGTGGGGAGACCCTGAGACTGAGGGGTTACTGCCACAGGGGAAGCACGCCAGAGAAAGGGGCACTGGGGTCCTGGGAGGGACACGGGGGTCAGTGGTAAGGCGGATCACTGGTCTGCAGAGGGCACTCCGGAAGCTGGATGAGCTAATTCCCTGAGAGACCAGCAGGAGGCGCCGCAGAGGTGAGTCTGAAATGCTACACAACCATACAGAAAAATGCCATCAATCAATTTTTAACTTTCAGGTAGGAGACTCAGCAGATGAACTCACACTAGGTGGTAAGCACATACATCTGTGGGTACAGTCCTCCTTATTTCATCTGCAACTGGAGCTCCATAACTAGCCTATTCAAGTCAAATACCTCCCCCCCCCCCCGCCAAAAAAAAAGTTGTTGCTATAACAGTTTGGATTTTAATTACAAACTGTCAACAGGCAAAATAATTACCTTGAAAACTTAGCCAAATAAAGCAAGTTAACTACTCATAAGTGACAAAGCACTGTAATGAATGGGGTTTGCAATACAACTCCCTATTGGCAGTTTACTTAAGTATGAAAAAGCAAGGAATATTCACTGCTGCTGGGTGCTGTTGAGATTAATATCTGTGCTGTAAAGGATTTAATACTTGTATACATAAGAATAGCATCTGCAGTTACACTAGATAAAACAGTAAATAACAGGAGTCAGTAATCTTTGTGTTTAAGAGCATAAGTAGATTGCAGCTGGGTAGTGGATGGTTAATATTACTAGATCAGATTGCTCCATCACACAGTATCAGCCATGGGAAAGGGTTAAGAGGAAAGGAAATCTCTGAGAGGATCCCTTTGGGAAATTCCTCAGGGGCCTTGTTCCATCAGGGGCCTCAGTTCTTTGGTCTATGGGCCAGGAATATTGTTATTTAAGGGCTAACAGTGTGTTTGGGCACTGACCAAGACACAAAATGAAGACCATCTCTGCTTGGCAGAGCTACGCATATGGAGAATGTGTGTTTTCAAACCACAAATGTATTAGGGCTCTAGAAATGTGAGCAAAAGAAAGTTTTTTCTAACTTGATACCATGATGGACATGACAGGGGAACAGTAACTATTCTCTTAAACTCAAGCTTCCTCTGAAGTAGCCAGTATAGACTTGGTTGGAGACTTTAGGCTACATACATGGATCATTCTTCTGCTCAGGGAAAGTTTTCAGATCCCCAAACTCTGGGCAGACAGCCAAGACAGCCCTGACCATGAGAACCAGGCAGCTAAGAGTTCCATTTTTTCCTCCTTTCTACCCACCCACCAGTGACATGGTCTGTAAAGTACACACTCTATCTCCCCTGTGCTCTGGATAATTTACTGAGTTAGCAGCATCTAGGCTAACCCAGGATTTCTCAAGCTCTTGTGTTCTGGGCTGCCCTGGCCCTCTGCCCACTTTGACTCTGTTGCAGTAAGAAAGAACATTTTGGGAAAAGCCAAGATAAGTCTCCCTACTGATGCTATGGCATGACACTTCTGGTACTCACAAGAGATATGCTGTATTCCTGCTTTTGTTAGCAGTGAAGGCTGGCATATGTACCATTTCATATGCTTTCCAAAATTTACAATGTTTGGGCCAAAATTTTGTGGAACTTCCATTGAATATGGCCCTTTGACTGTGTCTGTTGCTCCATCCAAAGTAGAACATATAGAAGAACTATCCAATCATGACTTACTAACTTCCACTGAAGAGTTAATACTGTCCAGAAAAAAACAGTAAAGCTATTAGTGTGTAATGCTTGTAAAGCCACTACGTCCATACTCTGTGACCACAGCAAATTATCGTTGATGGAACAGGATGAAATCTAAAATGCGTTCAAAGCCAAAACATAACATTGTTACTGTTTCTTTAAATCTTTAAATCTTTTTTTTTAAATCTTTGGGCATACATGTCAAAGACATTAGCAGTTAGAGCAGAGCACTTTGATGTAATTGACATTGAATTTACTTAATGTTAGATCAGCCTGGAAAGTATACAAAAGTTTGGAGTGAGTGAGGAAAGAAGTGTAAGCATGTGTGTAACTGTCAGAATGTCAACAAGGGAACTCCTAAACACCAGAATTGCACAAAAATGTAAACTAGAGTGTTTCTAAGGGTAGATTATTCTAATAGATTATCACCCATTGTAGTTTCACTCTTTTTTTTTTTTCTTCCCCATTGGAAGCATTAGTTGCCACAAGCTTTACAATTGGTTGTAATTCAGATAGATGAAGTCAATTAGAATAATTATTTAACATCTGTCTAAAGAATAGCTCAATTTGGTTGATGCAAACCAGCAGTTCAAAGAGACACTATATTCCAGGTAAGGTTGTTTGCTGAATTACACTGGTCTACAATTTTTGAGAAGTCGTCTGCTTCAGAGATAAAATGTGCTATTTATTATGTATTTTGATGTGCTGAATTCAAATATGACAATTAAAACAACTGATTGGCTACTGTTTCTAAGATATTTAAGTTTTTACATTTTATGTCTATGTATATTGTGTAGATAGTAGAGTTTTAATCATAAATTGTAAACCTAGGTCTTTTCATGTGTTTATGATTGCTTTACATGATAATATTTCACCTGTCCTGTTTATGTAACACTTTAAAAATCAGCAAAAGGGTTATATAAATAAAAAATATTATGAAACAAAAGGCAAAAAACTATTATGTACATAGTTTAGTCCTATTCAGTGTCTACTCGGCGCTTCTTGGCTTGTCTCTTGTATTCATTAAATGGAGCATCTCTTGTCACTGTCCAGCAATAGTCTGCAAGCATTGATGGGCTCCATTTGCCCTGATATCGTTTCTCCATTGTTGCAATGTCCTGGTGAAATCGCTCGCCGTGCTCGTCGCTCACTGCTCCGCAGTTCGGTGGAAAAAAATCTAGATGAGAGTGCAAAACATGTATCTTTAGTGACATGTTGCAACCAAGGCTTTTGTATGCCTTGAGGAGGCACAAACAACCTGTAGTTGTCTGCCTTGTTGTTTCAGAGAAAATTTATTGTCACTAACTGGAAGGCTTTCCATGCCGTCTTTTCCTTGCCACGCAGTGCATGGTCAAATGCATCATCTCGAAGAAGTTCACGAATCTGAGGACCAACAAAGACACCTTCCTTTATCTTAGCTTCACTTAACCTTGGAAATTTTCCACGGAGGTACTTGAAAGCTGTTTGTGTTTTGTCGATGGCCTTGACAAAGTTCTTCATCAGACCCAGCTTGATGTGTAAGGGTGTAACAAAATCTTCCTTGTTTCAACAAGTGGTGGATGCTGAACACTTTTCCTCCCAGGCTCCAATGATTGTCGGAGTGGCCAATCTTTCTTGATGTAGTGGGAATCTCTTGCACGACTATCCCATTCGCAGAGAAAACAGCAGTACTTTGTGTATCCAGTCTGCAGACCAAGCAAGAGAGCAACAACCTTCAAATTGCCACAAAGCTGCCACTGATGTTGGTCACAGTTTATGCACCTCAAAAGTTGGTTTCATGTTGTCATAGGTTTCCTTCATATGGACTGCATGACCAACTGGAATTGATAGCAAAACATTGCCATTATGCGGTAAAACAGCTTTAAGACTCGTCTTCGATGAATCAATGAACAGTCTCCACTCATCTGGATCGTGAACCATGTTGAGGGTTGCCATCACACCATCGATGTTGTTGCAGGCTACAAGATCACCTTCCATGAAGAAGAATGGGACAAGATCCTTTTGACAGTCACGGAACATGGAAACCCTAACATCACCTGCCAGGAGATTCCACTGCTGTAGTCTGGAGCCCAACAGCTCTGCCTTACTCTTGGGTGGTTCAAAATCCCTGGCAAGGTCATTCAGTTCACCTTGTGTTATGAGGTGTGGTTCAGAGGAGGAGGATGGGAGAAAATGTGGGTCCTGTGACATTGATGGTTCAGGACCAGAAGTTTCATCCTCTTCTCTTCCTCGTCTGACTCAAGTGAGAATGATTCTGGTGCACCAGGAACCGGCAGTCCTTCTCCATGGGGTACTGGTGATACCAGACACATCTGTGTTCCTTGGGAACCAGGGTGCAGTATCTAGCCAGACTCATGAAAGACACCCCCGACCCCAGCCTCTGCTTAAACCAAAACCCATCAGAAAAAGAAAGCTTGCAGAGAGCAGTGAAGGGCGTTGGGAGACACACCTAAACCCCTCCTGACAAGGGTGACAAGATTAAGACATCTCCATTAGCATACAGAATGGAGAGCAAAAACAACTCCCCTAGCCTCATCTGCATGAAAGATGGAACAGGAAGACATCTCAATTACATACAGAATGGAGAACAGAGAACCACACTGAATTCTGGGACCAGAAAAAGCAGGGAAGCACTGCATCCTGGGAATCTCTGCTCCAGATGCTAATGAACCTACGCCTGCACACACACCCAGCTCAGCAGTTATCAGACCAATTCTAGTAATGAATCCTTAATTGATATCCAAATGCTGAAGCAGCCTAGTTGCACTGTGAGCTCCCTGGAAGAAAACACCACCCATAGCCAAGAGTGATCAGCTCCTATTGTCTAGTCTAAAGAAAACCCTTGAGTCATCAGCTTACCTATAAACAAATCTAGTGTTCTCCCTTGAACCATTGTAATTTCTCTACAAAAATCCCTACTCACCCTCTAGTCAAGGTTCTGATGCTTAGATCCACACTGTACCACAGTTCCACTGGAACTCCATCTCCTGACTGATCGTGCTGGGGCTCTGTCTGTCTCCAGCATTCAGAACCCTCAGCTACCACCATCATCTGGGAACCCTGGCCAGTTCAAGCCTCATGGAATGGGTGAGACCCCCCCCCTTTCTCTCTCTCTCTGTTTTCCTTTCTACCTTAGGTATTAACCTTTAATCATGTATGTTAGGTTGGTTTAGTCCTCCTTGTGTAGTTATTACTATTTTTCAATAAATAACTTCTATGGTTAAGTTGGTTGCTTCTCTCTCTCTTGCTGAACTTTATTCGTTTGTGTTTTTAGCTTTCCCCATTCACTCTACAGCAACGCTTCTTTTACCTAAGCTAAAGATCCCCGCAGCGCTCAAAATACTGTGGGGTTTGCTCATCGAGTAGGTTACTGCCAGTACAATTGTGTTGGGGGAGTGGGGATAGGGACGTGCTGAATTTGGGACGCATAAGGGTAACAGCTTGAAAGTGCTGCTTGACCCAGTCCATGGTGCCCAGTGGCATATAAGGAGAGACAGCTTGAAAGTGCTGCTTCCTCCAGCCCAGTGAGTCCAGAGACATATAAGGGGTCAACTTGACAGTGCTGATTGACCCTGTCCGCTCAGACTTGCTCTGTTAATGTACGTATGGGTGTGCGGGTGTTCATCCGGTTCTGGGGTGGGAGTAAGCCAGCCCTAGGAACCCTGCAAGATAGCTCCATTGGGAGGGGACTTGCAGAAGGGAGAAGTAGAGCTCCATATGTAAACACAAGTGACACAAGCAGTACATTGACAGGATTACAGAACCCCCTTCCCCCGAGGAGTAACCCGAATAAATGAGCATACCCCAAAGTAATGGGCAAATTTGGTAACACTGGGCGCATAGCTGATGGAATGTTTGGATAATGCACAGTCCACTTTTTCTTCTTTGACACACCTTTCCCAACTGGAGGCACCATGCAGAAGTAACAATTGCTGGTATGATCTGTTGGCTCTTTCCAAATCATTGGCACTGCAAAAGGCATAGATTTCCTTTTCCTGTTCAACCACTGGCGAAGATTTGTTGCACAAGTGTTGCAGCATATGTGTGGGGCCCACCTCTTGTCCTGATCTCCAATTTGGCAGCCAAAATAAAGGTGATAGGCTTTCTTAACCATAGTGGTTATACTATGCTTTTGTGATGCAAAAGTCACTTCACCACAAACATAGCAGAAGTTATCTGCACTGTTCACACAAGTACGAGGCATCTCTGCTCACTTTGGCTAAACAGAAATGTGTCCCTTTGCAAAATCAAACACTGACAAATAAGAGAGCACGACACTGTATGATTTCTAGAGTGAATATAGGGCAATTTGTTCAGCAGAGTGATGTAAGCTTCATTATGATTGCATGATCCATGACTTCTAGGAATAACATGATGCAATTCATATCATGTATGACGCAATACCAGCTTAAGATTGCATCATTCATTGTTTTGCCTAAAAAGAAAGTACTGTCCAAACCCAGTCATAGATCTATTCATAGATCCAGTCAAAGATGTATTTTAGTCATTTCTGGTTTAAATTGAGATCCCTTCCCTTTATAACTCACTTATCCTCTGCCATTCCCAAGTCAAGGGTTGTCTATACTGACCCAATAGCATATCTTGAAAACTAGAGCCAATCAACAATTTTAAGCATCATTTTCGTTCTCAGTGGCCCAGAATTAGTAAAGTTTGACTACATTTATTTCAGAAGCATTTTGGCTGTAGAGCAGTGTTATCAAAGATAGTAAATATCCACATGAAAATGATATTACAAATGTAACCTATATAGAGCAGCACATGAAACATTGTTTGAAAAACATTAATGCAGTTTCTGGATTTTTCAAAATTTTAGATGCAAGTATTAGAAATTCAGGATTCATACACATTAAACATTTGTAAAAATCTATGATATAAGTAATTACATCTTTGGGAATGACAGTATTGAGTATTCAGGTCTCTTTTGCTTGTTCCTTTTCTGAATTCTTTAGGCTCCCTTTCTTTATACAATTATTTTTTTCTTCTGAGAGTATTAATTTACAGTGGGGGTGAACAGCTGAAACTTGTTTCATTGAAAAATACAGATTTGAGTCACCAGAAACATTTAGTGAATTCATGTAGAATTCACTGAATTGTTTTGAGTGGGGAAAAAAACTGAAAAAAACATCAGAAAAGATTGAAACATTTTATTTTTCCTCTTCAGAAATGAATGTTTTGCTCTCTTTGATTTGAAATCACTTTTCATTTTTAAATTTCCTTTCATTTTTTATTAAAAATGTTTTTAAAATGCTTGCAATTCAAACAAAATGTTTCATTTGACCTGAAATTTAATTTTGTCAATTTTTCAATACACTAAACATTGTATTTAGAGATTCAGTTCATTCATATTTGTAAAGTACTTTGACATACTGGCATGGAAGACACTGTAGTATTGTAATTGCTTATGCACTCCCAGTAGTAGAGGGCAAAGTTCACTGTCTTACTGGGAAAGGTAAAGGAAGGAATGCAAATATAGAAAAGATTCATGACCACATCACAAAAAGCGATCATGTCTTTTCAATTTAACATGTTTGAACTTTCAATTTGGTTGTCTTTTGAATACTTAACCAAACCTTCAGCTTTGAGTTTCACTTACCTCTTAAAGAAAAGAACAGGAGTACTTGTGGCACCTTAGAGACTAACAAAATGTTTCATTTGACCTGAAATTTAATTTTGTCAATTTTTCAATACACTAAACATTTTGAGAAAATGTAATTTTGGTTAAACCCAAAAAGGTGGGTTTTTTTTTTTGCTCAAATTGCTAGTGAATTGGTAAATTCATTATTTATCCAGCTTTATTTATAATAAAGTAGATTAAGACTGTATGTTTTGATGGTTTGTGGGGGCTTGTTTTCTACTCTTTCACTATCACAGTTAGTTTTCTATTATACTAGCCAGATGACACATTCAAATATTGATACTTTTTTTTAACCTCTCAGCTCTCACCATAACAATTTAGGATTCCCACAGTTCATACCATTTACTATCCAAAGACAGATAAAGAACTGAATTAAAACTCATTTAAGTGATTAAAGCAAATGGAAAATCAAACCCTGGTGGTGCAGAAAGAACAGAATCCATGGTTTAGACTTCATGAATAGTAGTCCTCTTGCTTTTCAAGGAGCACAAGAATGGTCTTGTGGCTAAATGACAGAAATAGAAATCAGGGAAAAAACTATTCTAGTCTTAGCATTTCCCCAGATGTCAGAGGTGATCTTTTGCAAATCATAGAACCAAAGTATGTTGGCCTGTTTTCTTTTTCTTTTTCTTTCTTTTTTTTTTCTTTTTTTTTTTTTTTTGAAAATTCAACATTTCTGTTCACCATACATTCATTTTCTTTTCCACAAACAGTGTTCAATTTTTGAGCACTTCTGCGCATATTTATCTCTCATCCTTCAAATGTGAACTACGCTCTGACATCTCTGGGGCCACCTGCAATGGGATGGAAGTGTCACGGTGTCCACTTAGAACATAACAGCTTCAGATTCTTTTGCTTCAAAGTCATAGTACCACTTGGGCAAAAGGAGAATTTTTGTATACTGTTAGAAGACTAGGGTCTATGACATGTTGGTGAGGAATATAGTAGAGGAAGTTGTACACATACATACTAACAAGCTCACTATGTTACTTAGCAGGTATATTAGGGGATTCAGTTCATTCATATTTGTAAAGTACTTTGACATACTGGCATGGAAGACACTGTAGTATTGTAATTGCTTATGCACTCCCAGTAGTAGAGGGCAAAGTTTACTGTCTTACTGGAAAAGGTAAAGGAAGGAATGCAAATACAGAAAAGATTCATGACCACGTCACAAAAGGCGATCATGTCTTTTCAATTTAACATGTTTGAACTTTCAATTTGGTTGTCTTTTGAATACTTAACCAAACCTTCAGCTTTGTCTGAGTTTCACTTACCTCTTAGTACATGCTATTTCCATTACAGGAAAGCATTACGATTATTATTTTATTTATTATTACTTTTAATATAGCCAAAGTTGATCTTATTTCTATGAATTATTTGTTGCTTAAAGTAGTTTCTCTAAAAGGAAAATATGGGGAAACAACTTCGTATTAGAACTCAGCCTGGTATTACAGGGGGTAGCTTCTTTAAGAGGAAAGTTAATTTTAGAGCTGGTCTGGAATTCTTTGATGAAACATTTTTTTGAAATTGTTGGAAAATGGCAATTTGTGAAACTAAAACTATTTATGGGGAAAGGATTGGGTTCAATTAATTTCTTGACATGGAAAAAAAGCTGAAAAAACTTTTTAAATTATGATTTGACATTTTTTAAATAATAAAAATTGTTTCCATTTTGAAATAACTTTTTGTTTAGGAATTTAAGGTGATTATAGTATTATTTTTAATGGTCAGATCAAATAAAACATTTGAAAAGGATCAAAATAAGATGTTTTGACTCAAAGAAATTTATTTTCAGATTTTCAGCTCATGAAAATTTTCAAGATTTTGACTTTTTTTCATGATTTGGGATAGAAAATATTTCCAAAATCTCAATTATCACAGGATGGGGAAAAAAAGTTTTGTATCCAGCTCTAGTTAATTTGTTCTATCATTATCTCTATGATATTAAACAATAGTGGGGTGATGCAGCAGTGCTTATTTGCAAGTGATGACCCGAATACGTTCCAGTTATATTTTATAAAGATGATTATGAAAACTGCATTGTAATTAGGATTGTCAGAAACCTTTGAAGCTTGTGTTTCTGGTTCTAATTTAGAAGAGAATTGTAGAGAAGGTTGTAGAGAATTAGAACTATGCCCAAACCTGTTATTTTTGGTTTGGCCACTCTTTCCAATCAACTTGCTTTTTGTGGTTTTATGAACCACTATTTTCTTCGGAGTTTTTTGTGTGTTCTTAAAGCCCAAGCCTCCCATGCAAATTTAATAACATCCATCACAGAGTCACTTAATTTAATCTTTATTGCTATGAAATGGGTAAATTCCAGTATTTTGTTACAAAACTATAGCAATGAAACACTTTGGGTTTGGGCAAACCTTTCATCAAACCCCATCTCTTTGCCACTTCTACATTAGTGTTCATTAGTTTTGCTGGTAAGCCCAAATCTTGAAACCATGTTAGTTTAAATTTCTACTTTAGTTTTATAAAAAGTTTTTGTGCAGACTTAGCTAAAATCTGTTTTAGAACTATAATGATTAATATCCTGGGCTACAGAAAGAAGAGAGTAGGAGGCTCTAAGGAACAAATGGGACAGAAAAATTGAATACAATCACCCTGGCCCTAAATCTGCTGAAAGAGTCTTTTTACAATTTGATGTTGAGTTTCCCTATTCTCCCTTCATTTCTTCAAACTTTAGAGAGCAATGACACTTTATCCTTTATTTCCTCATCAATTACAAATGATTCTCCCAGACTCACTGGAAGGTCTCCTATATCTGTTGTAATCAGTGGCTCAAAAGAGATTTCTTCTGCTCTTTTCGCATTGGAGCTACCTGGTTTTTTTCCTTATTGTTGTTGTTCATGTATCTATCGCCCTAAATTAAATTACACCATAATATTTTTACCACCAGCAAGTTGCCAACTGCCATAGACTCTCTAATGTGTTCATTTAGAAATACAATCTGAGCATCAAATCTCTATATGAGTTCTAATCTTAGAACTCATACTAGCAACACTTATTGTCATATAATTGTGGCTGCTTGATTGTATGAACATTGAATAGCTTTAAAGTGCTGTCCAGGAGACCAGACTAAAATATATCACAGACTAACAGCCTAGATGTGGGAAAATAAATTTGACTTACAATTATGTTGGCTGGACCAATAGCGTGACAGGATCTAAATTGACATGAAAAACTTTCAGTTTGTCTGGAATCTTATTTGACATGTAATCGATGTGTTTACTGAATGATAAAGTGGTGTCAAGCAACGAGCAGGACTCCAAGGTATTTGGTAGATAGATGTAATACAGGCCAAGGAAAAGTCACCAGTTTGAACTTCACAATCTTTAGTCAGATTAGACTGAATGCTAAAGAAAAGCATATAATGGCTGGATATTATTTTCAAGGTTGAATGTGAAGTAAGCTAGCTGACCTATTAAGTGAACTCAAAGGAAAACATTCTAGACAGATGATGGGCCAGATCCTCAGTCAGTATAAATGATACACAGTGGTTGTGTGGATACAGTTGTTGTTTGGACAGATAGATTTTTTTGCGTGAGTGCATACAGTGGGTCCCTTTGGAAATTCAGCATTTGCCAATAGCTGCCAGGCAATGATATCTGGGATATGGCAGCTACTGTCAGTTGGGAGTGTAGGATATTCTACTCGATATAGTTTCTTATAATGTGTTCAGCTTATCATAGATGCACAGCCTCACACGTGAAGGCTGAGGGAAGTTGTAACTGCAACTATTGTGGGATTTTTCTTAAAGGTATTCCTTGATTTCTGTAACTTTATTGTTGTTAATATTCTTGGGAGAAGACGGGAATGGGGAGGAAGGTGGACCAGGGAATGAATAAACACTGAAGAACAGCTTTAGGTTCTGTACAAAAAGGAATTCCAGGAAAGAAATCTCTATAAAAAAAATAACCTATTGATATTAGTTAATGAGTTTAAAAAAATTCTCCTCCCATCTCCTCCCTTCAAAGAAAGAAGAGTTACACGGAAAGAGATCATCAGAAGGAGGAACAGCGTTTCAGTCCAGTGAAATGTCATTAAAAGAAAAGAAATGGAGGGAGGGGGCATCCAAGGGTCATCTAAAAGATTATAGAAGATAGAGATTAAAAGGTCCTCAAGTACACCTCTACCCCGATATAATGCGACCCAATATAACACGAATTCAGCTATAACGCGGTAAAGCAGTGCTCCGGGGGTGGGGGGGCGGAGGGGGGGGGGCTGCGTGCTCCGGCGGATCAAAGCAAGTTCGATATAATGCAGTTTCACTTATAATGCGGTAAGATTTTTGGCTCCCGAGGACAGCGTTATATTGGGGTAGAGCTGTACATGGCCAGGGGGATATATAATTGCAATAGTGATTTGGATGGTAATGCTCAGTAAACCTACATACATTTTAATGACTTGGATGAGAGGAGCTCAGACTGACAGCATAGCATCCAATGTCCATGGCCACATTGTACGGTTTTATTCCAGGCTTCTAAATGCTCCACAGGGAGATTACTGATCTGGTGCAGCCAAGAGAATTGCAGACTACCTGTGGCTGCTACCAGTCTATGGCGAGGAAGTGTCTCCCCTGGATCTCAAGTCTGATCTTCAGGGCTCGATGGAAAGGGACATTATCTCCAACGTGGGCTATATGATCAAACAGCGCCAGCCAGCGGTGTCTGATGATGAATCCAAATCCTCTTGAGGCAACTTCTCAATATTTCCCTATTCCTGATAAAATCAAACCCTCTTATGCCCAGTAGTCACCACTGGCAACACAGATGAAAGGCCTCCAGTCTCCTAATGTCTTGTTGAAGCAACATTCATGTTTCGGATCCATATAAGAGGATCAGAAGTACACAGATTTGATAAATTCATGATTTTGTATACAATTTCACCTTTTTTGGGCTCCAGACTCTATGCAGGTCCTTCATGGTTAAGGCTGCTAGACAGAGTGTCCTTAGATGTCAGGCTGGTTGCACCCATTTACTAACAATTTATTGCCTACATTGATAAAATATCCACTACTTCCACGGTTTGTCCAGCAGCACTGCTGTCTTGTGTCTCAGCTCTTGTTCAGATGCTCTCATTTTTTGTTTTTGCCCAAGAAATCCTTAGCCCAAGGGCAGCTGCCAAGTGCTGGAAGCTCTCTATTGTATCTTTAAGGTGGTTTGAACCCTGGCCAAAGAGGACAACATCCACATAATCCAGGTCAATAGTTGAACCAATAGTTATTCCAGTATTTGCAGAAACACGTTCAAGGAGCCAATCCACTGGGTCCAGGACACATCCCTCCTTCACCCCGGGTCTAGTGTAAAACATGACAGACCTATGGGTCTGCCATCACAGCCATGTTCCTAGTCATTATGTAGCTCTTGAATTGGAATCAGGAGTATGTTGGGAATTCCAGTGTTCTATAGAACCTGCCACAGGGCAGCTCTGTTGACAGAATTGAGGGCTCCCTTTAAGTCTATATATGCTGCTGACACAGGAGGATTGAATTTGCAATGAATCTCAGATAAAAGATGAAGAGCAAGTATAGTGTCCATTGTATATTGCCAAGCAGTGAAGCCCAATTGCTCTGGGCAAAGGTGTTTCATGGGGATAGGCTGACGTTGGGTCAGTAGGACATGTGTAAAAACTTTTCTGGGAAAATATAACAGAGTTACTGGCCTGTAGCTGCTGTACTCATTACGTGGATCTTTACTGTTGTAAAGTGAGATGATGATCCCTTCCTTCCATTCCACTTGTACTTCCCAGTAGTCCAAGCCCAGACAAAAAGATACTTTAATGCTACACTCTAAAGTGCACATGAGAAGTTTGGATCCAGTAGCATGCCCACTTCAGGTTTTTTTTTTTTTTTTTTTTTATGGCAGAATGGACATCTTCCAATGCAGGTAAGTCGACACAGGTTTCAAGGCCAAAGATTGCATCTACTACTAATGCATCCAGCTCTGGGTATGCAGTTGTTTCAGGATGGTTAAATGTAGTCTCATAATTTTCTTTCCATCTCAGCATGACTTCTTGAATTGAGCATCCACATTATTTAGCAGCATAAACCCCAGGCAAAGTCCAGTTTTGGATCAAAATGATGGAATAGCTTTGAATGCAGTTTGTAATTTATTAGTTCTTACTCCCTCTTCTGCCTCTTTTGCCAAATTCTCAAAATAAGCTTCATGATCCACTTTTGTTCTCATCTGAAAAATACCTTGTAAACATTTATGTTCAGTATCATCATGGTGCTGTCTGGCCACTGATTTCTATTTGAAATGTCTGATTAGAAAGCCAAGAGTGTCATTTGTAGCATTCTGGTTTTGTAATGGCATCTGTGTCTTCTCCGATGACTGTGTTTGAGTTTCCAAGCTCTTTTTTCGTCATCTGGGACAGCGCCAAGTGCATTGAATTTGTTATGCACTCTGATAAAGTAATTGTTCCTAAATGCTGAATTTTCACAAATGCATTGTCCCTTATGGGTCATAACAGGCACAATATTTTGTTGAAATTGGGAGGTAGTTGTCATTTTAGAACAAGAAGATAATGGTCTGTAGTTGCCGGGGCGTCTGCATCTCTGTAAACTCTATATGACCTTATTATACTACAATTCTGGACCAATATATGAAATGTGATCATTGACAAAGAAGCTGCATAAATTGTATGTATTCTACCTCATAATGGAAAGGGGCTTGGGAATGGAAATGAATCCTGTACATAAGGGATCTAGTACATTTACAATATATTTTTAATAAAAACTGAGACTGCATATTTTATTTTGTTCCTAACACAATTGGTGATTGTTGGATTGAGAAAAGGGGAATCTGTAGAAAAGAAAATGCAACAAATCTCCCCTGCAAGGTAAATATGGAATCAGCTACCATTCATGCTCAGTTAGATTAGTAATGGCTAAAGTGTCTGTTTTCCCTAGCTTTCACCTGTTGTGTGAACCATTCACTTTCAATACTATTTACCAATTTCCAATAGACTTGTCATTTGAAAGAATGATTTTGTACAGGGTCATGAAGTAATAATGATCATCTTTGTTTCCTTAGTGTGAATCCTACATATGCACCCCGTTCTTCCATCCACACATTGAGAAAGGGAATCCAGAGGAAGAGTTCTTGAAAATGAAATTAAGAAGGGAGAAGATGGATGTGTGAGGGTAAATGGACTAGAAATGAGGCAGAAAAGGGGGGAAAACTTAGCACCTTGATAATTTGGTGACTGTTATTAAAATACTTAAGAGTCAGATCGTAGTCCATTCTGCACACCAGAGCAAGGGGCAGTGTTGGGTACCTATTACTCCCTTGGGTTGGTCTGCTGAACTATATGCAGGTAGTAACTGGTTCCCTAGAGCTGCTATGCCTTCCCCCACCCCACCCCTCATACAGGTGAGGACATAAAAAGGGTCAGATCCCTGACTTTTCCACCCCTCCTTCCCAACACACCTAGCAGCGTAGCTACATTGGTCTATCAGAGTGCATATCCTCTGGCAAGTATAAACCTGTCACAGTATACTCCCTCCTCAGGGTAAGGAGGTTGTGACTCCTTCTCTGGTTGCTTCAGGGACAGCACAATTACATGCTGCCCTTTATTCTGGCCTAGATAATAATGTCATGCCCTAGCCATAAGACAGACAAATAGAATGGTAATGCTGGAAATTGGGTATAATTAGGAAGATTTCCATTGTTTTTCCAGATATAGTTAAAATTCTACCCATAGAAAAATACAACAAACACCATTCTGTGGACTTGACTACGCTATAGAATTTTATTCAATCAAAGATTTTTAAGTAAATATGATGCCCTTAATAGATGTTATGTTTAATATATACTTTCTTCTCTGCTGGTATAATAATTTTATGTGTGCTTATTATTTTTGTAGGTCAAGTGTAGGCTGAATGGGCAAAATGGATTAATAGGATCATGAATATTGATTTTTTGCAGTGTTTACCAACTGCTCACTTGTTCCAGTGTATGTGTACCCTAACTATATTGGCTACCATACACGATAGCCATGTATGAAATATGAATTAGTCTTTTCTCAATTGCTGTTTTATATCCCTGTATCTTAGATAGAGAGGGCCAAATGTTGATGCCATTTACATCAGTGGGAATGTTGCCATTAACTTCAATAAACCAGGGATTTGGGTTTTGAAAAATAATTCCAGGTAAACAGCACTAAGCTATGTCTCTTTTGTAACTCAAGTAAGTCCCTGAGCTTGCTTTGGTGCTAATTGTGCTCTTTAGTCAGATAATGAGAATAATGCCTGAGTAAAGACTGTTGGATGTATTTTGTAACATGTTTCTGAATTCGTTTTAAGCTGTGTTCCACAACTAGGTAATTTGTCCCCACTGGTTCAGCTCATTCGTAGAAAGAGGCAATGGGGTCCTGTGGAAATAATAACATGTAATCACGTAATTAAAGGCTGTCATAAGGAATATGGAAGGAAGCAAGACTATGTATCATCTTAATTTTGGCATTTTCTGACTTGTGAGGACTTTTCAACCTTAATATTCTTTTAATGTGAATTTTTAAAATGTAATTTCTTCTATTAAAAAATAAAATCGATAGAAAAAATAAATTCCATGCTGCGAATCTGTTCACTAAGAAGGACTGGAATGTGGGTCCTAAATCAGGTGTACAATCCCAGAGCCTGCCTTCACTCACTTATCTTAAAATGTCATATGGAATAAGGCAGTGTGCCGTTGGTGGCCTGACTCACTCAACATGACATCTGGTCAAACCATTTCAAATGAACCCTTTATCTGAATGGAAAATTGAATTATAAACTACATGAAAAAAAACACAAAAAAGTACCTGTCTCCATCGAAAAAATTTCAATTTTTCATCAAAAAACCAAGAGCTGAAATATTTCTGTTTGGATATGCCACCCCAGTGCCACAAGGGAGTTGTAGTTCAATCTCTTCCTGTCCCTTTTCTAAACTATCAGCTGGACTCCCAAGCCTGATACATCTCCCATGATCAGAGTTTTTCCATTGACTTCAGAATTTCACCCTTTGTGCCTAGCCACCTGCTGGCAGACACAATACTAATACGTTCAAATAAAAAATAAACTTTCGAATACCACTTTTACCCTCCTAGCATAAATGCCTCCAAAATACATTAAAATTAAAGCAAGTGCTATGCAGTCTGACTGTGAAAATTACTCCAGCATTGTATTAGCTTGGGAAAGTCAACATCTGTGTCTAAACTCTCATTAGCTACATTTGAGCTCCAACTCCGTATTTTTATGCATAGGGAAATGATAGGTGGCTTGTAACTGCAACCTGCTCAAAGCAAGCAAGTCAAATGGTCAGGTCAAAGTTCTCATTTTTCTCCTGCTAAGGACATCTTCAGGGTAAACAGCAGGTAGAATTCTGATCACTTTGCCAGTTTTCTTGCTGCCTGATAGCAAATAACCCAATATTTGTTATATCAGTGCAGTGACAAATACTTCTTAGTACTGTACACTAGGAAAAAGCTTAACAAATCCAGAGTCTTTCACTGCCTACAGTTTGCTAGAGTAAAAGGAAAGAAGCAATGATGATAACATGGCAAACTACAATATGGAGAGAAATATGATTCCAAGTCCATACTATGTGTTATCTAGGGCTGCATGCTCAATTTAAAACAACAAACAAAAAAACCATCAATCTTAAATGCATGATTGTTGACCAGTTGGGTCAATTTTTGTGGGGATTCACAAAATAGTGATAGAGTTGTGAGATTGCTGAACCAAGGAGTCTGTGTACAGTTTAGCCCGTGGAGTGTACCCAAATTAAACTGTTCCCAGAAGTTACCCAGATCACTCATGGTTTCCTTCCACCTGACTGGAACTCCGGCACTTCTGAGCAGGACAGGATCAGGCAGTCCTTCTAACCTGATAAGAGCATCTTCTCTTTCGGTCTCTGGTCTGGTGTTTCCCCCAAAGTCCTGTCAAACAACATGCAGGGTTGTATGTCCCTTGTACCAGCAGCAGTAACCAGAGTTTGCAAAGACTAAGCTGAGGGCTTTAGCGAAGTCTTCCGTTCCCTTCCAAACTCCCCAGTGTACTATTCCATTGCTCCCTCTCCTCCCCTTGGAGAAAAGTCTCTGGCTTCTCGCATTGTTTAAAATATCTTTG
Source organism: Malaclemys terrapin pileata (assembly GCF_027887155.1). Lineage (NCBI taxonomy): Eukaryota > Metazoa > Chordata > Testudines > Emydidae > Malaclemys > Malaclemys terrapin. Next base: position 123,865,388 of record NC_071506.1, on the reverse strand, counting down.
GTGACATTTATCCACCTCTACAAAGTACTCTGCAAAGGACTAAAATCTCACTGTGGTGGCAGGTGGTGCCTGGCATGCCCACCGCTGGAATAGGGCTCAGGGCAGAATGGGGGAAGACCACAGCAGAAGACTCTATATGTGTAGGTGTAGATGGTGATGGGGGATTGAAATCTTTATCACTCCAGCAGAGGTCTCTTTGTAAGGGGGCAACTGCAGTCAGTGGTCCAGCAGAGTAGTCTTCTGGGTAATGGCAGCAGGTGTTGCCATACATATATGGGGATGACATTTTTTTTCCAATGAGAACCGGTCCCCATAAAATATTAATTGTCTCTGTATAGTAGCATCCTTGTTCCCACATTTCTATTTTGTAAGGATGGAGCCATACATAAGATGTTGCTTATCAACTGTCTGTTCTGCACAGTTTGTAATATTGTGTATAATAGGACCTTGCATGGTGACATTGATCCATGGTTGACTGTGCACTTTACTGCTAAACACTTACTTAAAAACAAATGTAGGAAAAGAAAAAAGCCTTAAAAAAAGAAAAACAAGCATCAACTCTGACAGGTAGATGAAGTGATGGAGACAGGCTCACATATTAAATTGCAAAGCTTCAAAATCTCTCAAATGTAAGGCTTTTTTTTATTGTGAAAAATTGCCACCTATAAGTTTCCTGTGAGGCACAGCCTCTTCTACTTTCTAGTTATAATGTTTTCAAAATTCCACAACTATAGCAGAGTCTTCCAAGAAGCCAAAACTGTCCTCCTCTGAATTTGGGATGAGTGGTAATCCATTGAAAATTGTAACCCATTTATTTTTTGTTTTATATAGAGCTAAGTACACGTTTATTTTCTGGTTAAAGTGAGATGTGTTTTTATTAGAGATGGGCAAACTATGAGGCGTTCAGGGAGTCTTAAACCTGTCAATTGATTATTTGGGTTCACAAAACTAATTTCAAATATGGAAATCCCACCTCAATCCCAATGTAATTTAATCCTGTTTGTCCCTTGAGAGAAATTAATAGATTTTCTGGCCAGAAGGGATGATTAGATCTTCTAAAGTGACCTCAAAAGTGCTCATGGTTGGGTCAGCTCCAGAGACTGAAAGTGGGATCTCTGGATTGAAATGCGTGAGGCTTTGCTTGATCTACAGGACCAGATTCTAGATTTATTCTAATTAGTAATGTTTCTCCATCTAAAACATAGTCTGTATTATAGATTAGGCATAATAGGTGTCCAACCCCGGGGTCTCCTCAAAGACCAAAATTCCTCCTGGAACTCCAGCTGCAACATGGTCCCATTTTACTTTGTCCAGCACAACTGAGATTACCAAGGGCAGATTCTTACCCATATTGAATTTGTTTTTTATTCAGCAAACTTTTCCTCCCTCTTGTCTCCACTATGCGTAAATGGAACATCAGCCTAAAAATAGCCAGATTCAGCTTCTGAATCCAAACTGTTCAAGTGGGTTCAGAATTGGGCAGAACAAGTTCAACTACACCTGATTGTCTTTGGCAGAAAATATACTAAAACAACGATATTCAGAGTGAAAGTTTCATTTTGACCTTAGCTCTTTCTTGTGCATATTGCAACTCACAGTATAAGTTGCTATGAAACATGGCCAGAAAGACACTCTTAAAACCTGTACAAAAAATTGCTTCCAGGATGAAATATCATCGACTGTATTCCAGCTCAACGTACATTTAAAGATGAGTTATAATAATAAACCCTTGAAAAACAGGGTTCATCATTAAAATGCCGACAGCTAACATAATGAAATGACACTGTGAATGAAATAATGAAAACGCTGCAGTGGAAACATGCAAAATAAGATGGGAGGGATGAAGATCCATCAGTGCCTGCAATAACAATGAACATAGCGTGGGATATGGCCACCTGAGACTAATGAATTAATCCCTGCTCAATACTCCATATGAAGTGTAAATACTTTCTCCTCCAAGTCAGTTCCCATATGCCCTGGAAAATTTCATATTTTGCATATGACCACAAATCACCATAATTATGCCTCACCTTACTTATGTTTTTCTTGCCTCCTTCAATGTGCTTTCAAAACTCTTGGATTGGCCCTTGGATTTAGATTAAAAAAATGACTAAAGACAGACAGGTTACAAAGCTGAGTTAAGGCTCTAGCTGCAACTTACTTTGTATTGTATCTATATATTTTTTCTTTTATTATAAGTATGGCCAACTTCTGTTATACTGGTATGAAACTAGTGTATTTCACCTAAAATCTGCAGAGTTACCCTAGATTTAAGCAGCCTAACAGAGCAGAATCTGGTCCATTGAATAATACTTTAACTGAAGATGTCCTGATTTCAATGGGACAACATTCCTGGTCAAATACTTGTCACTGTGAGTAAGGATGGCAGAATATGGCTTTTAGAAAATTCTCATTTTCTTTTTTGTATTTTTTTTTTTAAATCAAATGACTTTTCCAAACAGCTTTGGGTTGGAGTCGTATCAAAAAAACCTGATGGTTAGGAATCTGGAATTCTGGACAAATTTCAGAGAAAGACAATATAGATTGAAATGTAAAACTCATGGGGGATGAACAGGCTAAGTACATAAAGATTAATAGGAATATTTCTTATCTACAGAGCGAATCCAAAGCCTGTTGATGTTAATGACAAGGTAACCCTTTCCATTGACTTCAATTGGTTTTTGATCAAGTAGTTCTGGCTTTGAGGGAGGTTATACTAAATGGTGAGTTTAATAGAGTTAGAGAATTTAAAATTGGAAGATTGCTCAAGGAAACTTATTCTTAGGAAATTTCAGCTACGAATTTGAAAAATATTGGAAAATTAACATATCAATTATTAACAAAGCTACTTGCCTGAAGCACTTATAAGGGTAGCTTGTTGGATGAGGTAGTAATATGACATAGCTATCACCAGAGCTATCTAGATTCAGCAGCACTTGAGAGGAATGGGATATTGTTAGTCCTCTTCTCCTAGGATTCTTTGAAAACCAAAGATAGCTTCCACATGTAAAGCACAGTTGCATTCAGCTTAGCGCTGAAGACTATGCTAAAAGGGTATGATTGTAATCTGAAGGGGAAAACAATGGCTTTACAGAGATGGCACTGAATGAATGAGGCTTAACTCTATGAAGAACCAGAGGGTTTGATTAATTATAGAGATGAGCATGAGCTGCAAAATTAAGATCCAGATCCAGATGCCAAACATCCCAAATTTCAGGAAAATTCAGATTCAGACTTTTGGGTCAAGCCCATCTCTAACTGATTATGAAAACAATCTTCCTCTGCTTGAACTACTTACGCTGATTTGAGACCATAAGATAGTATGAGGTACTAACATTACGAAAGTACATCACTGCTAATTAATGTAACTGGGGTAAACACACCATTCCCTTCAAACACAGCACTGAACTGTGTTTTTATAATACAAGTAAAAAAAAGTTTATTAAACAAAAGGGCATGTGACATTAACAGAACTGACACAAGTAGAAAAGATAAATGTCAAGATGGTTACAAGCAATTAAAAGTGAATACATGCATCTAAAATCTAAAACTTAATCTAGCAAGATACAGTCTTTATTCAAGCAGGTTTCTCTCACCCACAATCTCCTTCTAAGCTTTTTACTGACCAGCCTGGCCAGGACACCGCACAGATATCAAATTGCTTGGTTTATTTGTCTCTTTAATGTGAAGAATAAAGATGGAGTCTCTCTCTGTTTCTTATGTCCCCAAAGAAATTGCCTTTGTCTGGCAAGTCAGGAAGGCCTGCTGGGGATTCAGTCTCTTGTTTCTCTCTGAGGTCCAGGAGACATGTTAATTCTGTGTCTCTCAAGCTCAGGATCAGGATTAACCCCTGTGAGTTTGCTTTCCAGTAATATATCAGTTGATGTAAACCCACATTCTTTAGTCTAGGACAGACCTGTTTATCTTCTTTACCTAGACTACGCTGTCTGTTCTTAAGCATGTTCTAGTAATATCATAGGGAGGAAAATTGTAACTTCATATATAATTTTAACAGGGGGTCAGCAACCTCTGGCATGTGGCTCGCCAGGATAAGCACCCTGGCGGGCGGGGCCACTTTATTTACCTGCTGACGTGGCAAGTTCGGCCGACCGCTGCCCCCACTGGCCGCTGTTCGCCGTCCTAGGTCAATGGGGTGGCAGGAAGCAGCGGCCAGCACATCCCTCGCCCGCACCACTTCCTGCCGCCCCTATTGGCCTGGGACAGCGAACCGCGGCCAGTGGGGCCCGCGATTGGCTGAACCTGCTGCGTCAGCAGGTAAATAAACTGGCCCAGCCCGCCAGGGTGCTTACCCTGGTGAGCTGCATGCCAGAGTTTGCCAACACCTGTTTTAACACATGCATTTTACAATACTATTAATAGTGTGTTATTAGCTTTCTTATTATACTTCACGAGGCATAGTTTGTACAAATATTATTACCGCAGTGTTTTGGATGTGAATACAATGGTGCCTGGGGTCACAATAGTCCAGTCAGCCTAATTTCAATACCTGAAAAGATACTGGAACAATTTATTAAACCATGAGTTTGTTAGTACCTACAGAATACCCAGCATGGACTTGTCAAGAACCAATCATACTAAACCATCCTAATATCCTTCTTTGACAGGATTACTGGCCTAGTAAATAGGGGGGAAACCGTAGATGTGATATATCTTGATTTTTAGCAAGGCTTTAGACATAGTCCCACATGACAATCTCATAAACATAGTAGGGAAATGTGATCTATATAAAATTACTATAAGGTGGGTGCACAATTGGTTGAAAGACCTTGTTCAAAGAATAGTTATCAATGAATGACTATCTATCTGGGAGGTCATATCTACAGGTGTCCCATAGGGTACAATGCTATTCAATATTTTCATTAATTACTTGGCTAATGGGATGGAGAGAATGCTTATAAAATTTGCAGATAACAACAAGCTGGGTGGGGTTGCTAGCACTTGGATAGTAGGATTAGAACTCAAAACAACCTTGACAAATTGGAGAATTGGTTTGAAATCAGCAAGATTAAATTCCATAAAGACAATTGCAAAGTACTTCACTTAGGAAGGAAAATTCAAATGCACCCCTACGGAATGGGGAGAAACTGGTGGTAGTACTGCTGAAAAAGAACTGGGGGTTATAGTGAATCACAAATTGACTGAGTCAACAACATGATGCAGTTACAAAAAAGACAAATGCCATTCTCCGGCATATTAAAAGGAGCATTGTATGTAAGATATGGAAGGTAATTATCCTGATCTACTTGGCACTGATGAGGCCTCACCTAGAGTTATATGTCCAGTTCTGGGCACCACACTTTAGGAAATATGTGGTCCCTCTGGAGAGAGTCTAGAGGAGAGCAACAGAAATGATAAAAAGGTTTAGAAAACCTGATCTATGCGGAAAAGTTTAACAACGGGTATGTTTTGTCTTGAGAAAAGAAGAGGAGGGAGGGGATGGTAACAGACTTCAAATATGTTAAGGTCTGTTATAAAGAGGATGGTGATCAATTATTTCCCATGACCACTGAAGGTAGGCTAAGAAATAATGGGCTTAATGTGCAGCAAAGGAGATTTGGTTAGATATTAGGAAAACAATTCTAACTACAAGGGTAGTTAAACTCTGGAATAGGCTGTCAAAGGACGTTGTGGAATCCCATCGTTGGAGATTTTTAAGTACAGGTTCGATAAATACCTGTCAGGAATGGTCTAGGTTTACTTGGTCCTTCCTGAGCACAGAGGCAGGACTAGGTGGCTTCTTGAGGTCCCTTCTAGCTCTACATTTTTGTTATTCCATGATTAACTACTTTTTTTCTTTTAAATAGTAAACATTTGCTCATGCACAACTTTTTTCAGCCATAGCTCTCAAAGCATTGCACAAACTATCAGTCAGTATCAGTATCCCCATTTCACAGAAAATGAGTCACAGAGAGGTGAAATGACTTGCCCAAGGTCACAAAGCAGTTCAGTGGCAGAGATGGGATTACAACCTAGCTCTCCAGGTTTTTAGTCCAAAGTATTGCACTCTGGACTATACTGCCTCCTCTAAGATGTTGGACCTTAACCAGTTTGGGCAGGGATTTTCTTTCCCTGTGTATTTGCATAGCGTGTAGCAGAATGGGTCCCAGATCTTTGTTAAGGCCTCTTTGCATTACTGTATTATAATAATACACTTCTACCCCGATATAACGGGACCCAATATGACATGAATTTGGATATAATGTGGTAAAGCAGTGCTCCAGTGGGGGATGGGGGGGGAGGCTGCGCACTCTGGCAGATCAAAGCAAGTTCGATATAATGCAGTTTCACCTATAACGCAGTAAGATTTTTTGGCTCCTGAGGACAGCATTATATCGGGGTAGAGGTGTACTTAGTACTAGTAGTATTAACATTTATTTGCATGGGAAACCACGAGTATATAGTTTAGCTCTCTGCAGCTTTTCTAATGCACAGTCAGTGTAGAGGGACACAGTGTGGCTGACAACTGCACAGTGCTATGGGATGGTATTTGAAAAACTCTTGGCCTCTGTCCTTTTTGGCCCTGAGCTCTGATCTCCTCTGCACTATGTAGTAGATAGGGCCCATGAGACTAACTTGTGTTCAGGATAACGTATAACTTTTGGCTACTGATATTAAATTCTGATTATTATTTTTTTAACAGAAAATCATGAAACTGTAGGGAAAAGCTTTTAAAACGCATTTAATTTGAACTGCAGCTTGTCAGCCAAATGTTTTTTACTGTGCTGACATGCACCTGCCGGACTACCTGCAGCAGAATTGGACTCATATGATTAATGGATGCAACTCAGAATCCTTTCTGTAGGATGGGCCTGCAGGGCTCTGGTCATTTGGGATTTATTTATTCTCAGTGTGATGGCAAGTGCTGGAAATGTAGCTAAAACACCACCACTTCTAAAACTTGGCTTAAAAAATAAGTCTTTGTATGTCCCTTTTCTCTACACCAAAAGAATTAAAGAAGTGAATACATTTAGGATTAAAAGATAACAGAACCATAAAAATACTGCTAAAATACCTTCCATTAGAAGATAATGGTACCATGTGGCTAAAATAAAAACCTTTTCGGGAAAATATTGCCATGGTTTTCTCATCACTTTTTAAAGAAACCGTTGGGGTGGTATTTTCCACATGGCTAAATGTAAAGATGAAAGATTTAAATTATTCCCTTTCAGATGACAATTCACTTTTTATTTTCTATTAAAAATCATCAAATTCTGTTTATTGATCTATTCTATTAAATACTGCATGTGATTTTTGGAGTTGTTAGTATTAGCAGCTACTACAGTCCTTGAGCCTTACATTTTCCTGTCCTAGAGGAGATATTTTGTTCTGCAAGCTAAGTTCTATTGAATAACATTATGTTCCTGTTTTTTAAAAAAGGCAGTGGAAAGTGATGCTCCAGGCCTCGTACCAGAGGTAACTCACTGGGATTATTAGTTCTCCTTCCATACATGTTATAAATATATTTATAACACAGAATAGCCATTAATTCTCTACATATTTATATTCACCATTAGTGATAAATCATTCTGCACATATTTTTCTTAAATTGTAAATTCATACAGCACAAAAGCATAAATCATCAGTTTATTGACCATAACTGATGCATGTGCATGTGTGCACACACACACATGCAGAAAGAATTCCTCTGATGATCTTGCAATTTAAAATGGCATATGAAGCCAACTGTCTTCCTGTTTGCTATTAATGTGGGGGTGTAGTGAGGCTAGGGTATAGTAAATTCCCATGAGAGTTCTGTTTTTGCTGATACAGTAAACCAAGTTTTCTGATAGTGTTGATTTCATGGTTGATCTTGCACCACTGAAGTCAGTAGGAGCCAGACTGGTACCCTAAAACAAAGTCTGGAGGGAAGGACAATAAGAACAACCAATTCAGTAGCACAAATAAAATATTTTGTCACTTGCAGCCAGATGCAGGGCGGTGAAATCTTTATACCCCACAGTATGTTTATTCTGTGTGTGTGTGTGTGTGTTTGTATATGAATAGATATACATCATTTATATACACACGCATATTACGGTGCAAACAAAGACATATCTTAGTCCTAGAACTCAGTAAACGAAGGCTTTGGGGGTAACAATGAATGTTAATGTTTTATCATAAATACAGTAAGCTAGAGAATATACTTCTAAGTGTAAATTGAAAACATTTAATCAGCGCATATTATAAAATGTTCTTGACATTTCAGTTTAGATACTTTAGTAGATAGACAAGCATGAGTCATATCTGTCAGATTTTTCAGCATAGCAGCACCAATTCTTGCCAGAGCTTTCTGCTACTGAACTAGAAATTTGCCCTTCAGGGGTCTCAGCATTTTGTCTTTTTTTACATTTTTATCATAAATCCCATCATGCTTGGGGACTCGTGTGCACATGCTAAAAGGGAAGATCTGTATCAAAAATGGCATGCTAGAAATACCTAACTTGAATTCCAATTAAATGAAACAGTTCAGATTTTAACTGACATCATAGTAGATAGCTTACAAATTGGCAATTTCAGAAACGTCCAAAAACCTGCAGATTTTATCTGCCAAATGCCGATCAGTCATTAGAGTGGACTTCACCAAATAATGGAGACTTCCCACAGACTACTGGCTGTACTTAATGTATATGGGCCAGATTTTCCACTGGTGTAAACTGATGTAGCTGGTCTAAATTGGTGTACCTCCATTAAATCAATGGAATTATATTGATTTATATTAGCTAGAAATCTATCCCTATGTGTCTATCATATTAACACAGCTGAGATTTGAAGACAGACCCTCCTAGTCCAAAAGCCAGGGCATCTAGGAGATAGCATCAATGTTGATTGATAAGTGGCATTATTCTTCTCTCAGTGGAAGTTACCGGTTTTATACCTTACACTCTCATAAGCTCATAGCTACAACAGATAGATCCCAATTATCCACATGTTTCACATAATTGGAATTCAGATTAAACAAAATTTGTTTCTATCAGAGTTTCAGACTGGGGAAAGAGATGATGTATCCAAATTCTTAATAATCTGAAATTTGTTTCATAAAGGTTTGTGTAATCGACATTGACCTATACCTCTTAAAATGTGTTGTGTTTTTTTTTTTTCTCCTTTAAGACCATTACACTGCTTTAGGCTTCCTGTCATTTGAATTGTTGATCAATAAAACAGCAGTCATGATTTGCCAGTTCTCTGTTCCCTGGTGGCAAGACAACAGAGTATTTCCTTCTATTCATTAAGTTTTCCTTACTGGCAATTTGCTTCAAACAGTCAAAAAATCACAGGCCAATCTGGTATGGATCAGATGCAAACAGCAATACAAAATCAACTTTGATTTAATTTTTCTACAGGCGCATTATATTTCAGTAGTGTAGCATCTCCATGGGTTGTCTTGTTGAAATCCTTGTAGTCTAAATCTACAGCATCACTTTTCAGGATAATTATCCCTTATTACAGCTACATGAAACCTCTAGGATTTAAATCAAAATAAAAATGTAAAAAATCTCCTAAAAATATTTTTCCAATATCCAAAAAATTCATTCTCATTAGATGGATTTTAACTTAAAATCCTCAGTGTTTGACCTATTTTTAATTTTGATCTTGTGAAATTGAAAAACTAGGTTTTGAAATAGCCCTTCTCCCTGCTACACACTCTAATAATTACATGTAAGAACTGAGTTTTGTTACAAACTATTCACCACCTGTAATCTGGATTAGATTGGTGAGACGTTTTTCATGACAAGTGAATACTTCTCAAATTGTTTCTGAGGAAAGCAAAATATTTTGCTTTTCAACTCCATTTTCTATGGAAATTTGGGATTGGATGGAATTCTATTGAGTCCCAGGATTTACGCTTTTCTGAGATTCAGCCCCCTCCAAACACCACCAGGAATGTATCCTCCCCTATCTGAACATTGTCCCTTCTGCTCAATGGGACCCTTTTTAGATAACTTAATGGAGGATAGGTCCATCAATGGCTATTAGCCGGGATGGGCAGGGATGGTGTCCCTTCTGTTTGCCAGAAGCTGGGAATGGGCGACGGGATGAAACAGCACTGGTGAAGCCACATCTGGAGTATTGCATCCAGTTTTGAGACCCCCACTGCAGATAGGATGTGGACAAATTGGAGTCCAGCAGTGGGCAATGAAAATGATCAGGGGGCTGAGGCACATGACTTACAAGGAGAGGCTGAGGTAAATGGGCTTGTTTAGTCTGCAGAAGAGAAGAGTGAGGGGGGATTTGAAAGCATACTTCAACTACCTGAAGGGGAGTTCCAAAGAGGATGGAGCTCGGCTGATCTCAGTGGTGGCAGATGACAGAACAAGAAGCAATGGTCTCAAGTTGCAGTGGGGGAGGTCTAGGTTGGATATTAGGAAACACTATTTCACTAGGAGGGTGGTGAAGCACTGAAATGGGTTACCTAGGGAGGTGGTGGAATCTCCATCCTTAGAGTTTTTTAAGGCCCGGCTTGACAAAGCCCTGGCTGGGATGATTTAGTTGGTGTTGGTCCTGCTTTGAGCAGGGGGTTGGACTAGATGACCTCCTGAGGTCTATGATCACTTGATGATTACCTGTTCTGTTCATTCCCTCTGGAGCACCTGGCATTGGCCACTGTCAGAAGACAGGATAGTGGGTTAGATGGACCTTTGGTCTGACCCAGTTTGGCCGTTCTTATGTTCTTATCTCCTCTTAGGATTTGTAGTGGGGGTATTATAGGGTGACCAGATTCAGTGTTTAATTTGTAATTAAAGAGTTGCCAGGGCTCAAGCCTCACCCCCACCCTGAAAATAAAAAAGTGGCCTGATATTTCACACTTGCTATCTGGTCACCCTAGGATTCTATGTAACAGTTTTCAGTGACTCTATGGGGGAAGGAAACTTATTGGCTTGTAGCCAGATTATGTCCCTAAATCATGGGCAAGCAACAAGATTTGCTGGGTGCATCATCTGTTCTTATACATCATCCTCTGCCATGAATTTCTAGTGGCAACTTCTAATGGCAATTTCTAGTCCTTTCTGGCCTCAGTGTGAGGTTAGTGTCATTTTAGCTCATAGTCTGCAGAGGGACAGGATTTCACTGCAGTGTCTACTAACACTAAAGTGAAGTTTTGTACTTCCAGAGTTCCTCCACTCTTCCTCCCATCTCAGCACTCCTACATGAAGGATTTTGAAAGAATTGCTTACATAATATACCCAGAGATTGAAGTCAGTCTCTCACCAAATCTAGTGGAGTTATGTCAGACTGGCCACTGAAAGAGGAGAATACCGTGAGATACCATGATAAAGAGGCAAGGACTTACAATAAGATGACCAGAAAGCAGTCAATGTCCTCTATTTACTACCTTGAAACACTTTTCCTTTTAATGGCTTTGACCTACTATAGTTTTTCCCAAGGGAGGAAAGGACTAGTTCCCTTTGATGTATTTTTTTTAAGATTTAGGGGAAGATTTTGAAATGTACAAATAGTAGCTAATGTTAGGTGCCTAGATACCATTGGTAGCCAGTGAGGACTGGGCACTTAGCTGCCTCTTGTGCCTTTGAAAATCTTCCACTCAGCTTTCTTTGACTTTTTTAATTCTAAAAACTGCTCTTCCCAACAATGAAACTTCTGGGAAAATGCTAGAAATGTTTGCATGCATAAAGAAGTGGGTGGGTGGGGGGAAATCAAATAGTCAGGGACACTTCAGTCCTCAGTTATTCAGAGCAGCCTCAGAAATCCATGGAAACCATCTGGGTACATCTGCAAGCAAACTTCACAAAAATTCTGAGCAAATTGTTCGCATAGGTTTAATTTTTCTCCCTTCCATCCCTACCACCTCATTTGCATGCTACACACTTCTGCAGGAGCTAGCACATGTAAAATGTTCTCTTTTATTTCAATTAATAAAACTATCATAATGACATAAAGGATTGCTGGTCATGAAAAGGGCACGTTTCAGTAAGGTTGTCCTTTAGATTTATTTTAACCTCACCTCCCTGCTTTGTAACTATATCATTTAAACCCCTTTGTCCATTAAAAAAAAGGCTTAAGCACATTTATTCTCTTTGCCATCTTATTTCATATATTGTCAAGTAACAAAGACCACTGAAGCTAAATAGGTCACCTCAAAGTCTTCTCTTTTCCAAAGTGAATAAATGTAAACTGTTTTTCCTAATAAATATTCTGAAAGCCTGAACTCTCCCATCTGTTTTGCCTTCTGCACTCTCCAATAGAGTAATATTTTTGGTATGAAAACAAAACCAAATATGGCAATTTAGACAATGCGTAACTAAAGCTTAATATAAACGAATATATATGCATGTTTTGATTTGTATGCTATCCCAATTGCCTTTTCTACTTGCAGCTTCAGATGGCTTTAGGGATTTCCTCTACACTAGCCTTTAAATCATGGTCAGTAAGGTACACGATGTTCCATTAATAATATATATGATCTCTCTTTTGGATCATTGTTAATTCCAGACCAAAAGTATGGGGAATTTCACTGAGACAAGTGTAGTTAACTAGAGTAGGGATGAACAAAGTGGTTCACTTAAGATAAGATTTCCCAACAAACTTCTTATTGTCCTTCACACTGAATCTGAAGCAAAAATTTGTGATGATTCTTTAAAGTTTGCATAAGCATGGGGCCTTCACTCCATCCCATGATCTGCCACTTACCTGCAATGGCAGGTCCTTCTTCAGGTGTCTTTACCTCCCATCTCTGGGCAAGGTGACTCCACCCACTCAGTCAATGTTTTGACTTCGCAATAAGAAAAAGCAGCTCTTTCCCCATTCTTTGAGCCTATGGAGTAACCTATTTGCCTGGAAAAAAGGGACCCTTCACTGGCCTCTGCTGCTTTCAGCTTTTGAAAATGTAAAGGCATAACTGGGTTTATCTGCAATTGACACCCTACAGTGCATCACTTACTTAATTCTAAATCTTGGTGTTTTTTTCCATACCTCGTGTTGACAGCTGCTAATTGTGGAGTAAGGAATTTTAAGAACTGTAGCCATTCTGCATGCAGGTTCTGCAGCTTCACATCTTGCAGCATTCTGTATGGCAGAGTTTAGGCAGCTTGCTGGTTGGTAGTAGTTACAGCTGGAGCTAGAATCAAAGAATAGAATGACTGAGTGTAATTTGTAAACAAAGACCTCTTTTTATTGTGTTAATTCTATTTATTCATTTATTGGTTATTTTAATTGGATCAGGGCAACAAGAAAAATAAAATGATTGTTAATTTAAAAAAGGATATTTGTCTCATTGGGCTACTGGAAAAACATCTGCTGAGCCTCCCAGCATAGCAAACAACCAAGTATAGCATTGGTTAAGTGAAGTTACCAACTACAAGAAATGCAAGATTATGAAAATGAAATATTCCTCCATTTTTCTTCTTCTGTCCAACAGTAGTATTGCAGGAGAATCCTGTTTAGGTTATGGATGACTAAAAGGAAAGTCACTTAAAAAAAAAAAAAAGTGGAGGCCTCATCCAAAGCTGATTGAAGCCAATGGAAAGTCCAAGTTTATTTGCTGAATGCCATGCAACTGATCACTTATCTACTGCTGTTTCATTTCATATTCCCTGTAATTCTGATTCACAGAGCACACAATAGCATCAGCTCAATAAGGCAAACAGGGAATTGTGTCTATTCAATGTCCTGTGTTTCATTCTCTTTCTTCTACCAGTTGTGTCCTTTTATGGCCCAAAAAGTATGTGAGCTGGCAAGTCACATGAAATGCAAAATTATCTGGGGACTTGGTTGCAGGTACAGTCTCTGAAACTACTTTTACTTTGTGTGTTTGTGTGTGTGTGTAATTGACTATATTTCAGGTTGCCAGCATCCCTTTAAATATATTTCATTGTTTGGATATTTCAAGCCTAAGGTCTGGGTTGCTCAAAACTATGCAATGTGACACTACAACATGTCTCTTTGGAATGCTAATTGTTTCCTCCCAGCTGTTACAAGAGCATCTGTTGCACATTGCACACACAGAGCAACGCCCAGGGTGCAGCCCTACTCATTACCTTCTGCTGTTGATTCTGCTACCTCCAGGCTTTTAAGGTCCGTTCTGAGGCCCCTATGGAATCTGTTAACAGCAGTTGCAAACAGGAGAGAAATTCAAGTAAGGATAAAAGTTACAGTTCAGAAACATTTCAGTGACACATGCCAAACAAGGTATGACTGACTATGATTTCTGCAGTGATAGGAAAAGCAAAGAGGAGTTATTTATTAATTTAGATGTATACACTAGAGGCAAAGCCCCTATCTAGGGCTTTATATTCCTTGCCATATGTTAAAAATGTAATTGTGCTAGTATTAACAAAAGCAAACACAGAAGCTTCTCCAAAACCAGCAAGGAAAAATATGTAACTCGCCCCAAACAGCAGCCTGTCTTGACAGCTCAGAAAAGAGATGTGCTTTGCAGCATGCCCTGAAGATCAAAGTGTTTGGGCTATTTTGGACTACAGTGGTGGAGGCATGAATTCCAGTTCAGGTTCCAGCTTAAGCACCTCTGCAGACCCCCTTAGCTGTGGCAACTAAGCATTTCCCAAGGCTATTAGTTATTCTAGGATACTTCTCTGCGTCAGCGAAAGATAATGATACAGTGGAACACAAATATAGTGATACTCCACTTGTGTTAAGTAGAACAAAACTTACACGTTAATAACAATAATTAATTAATCTTTTGCACTTATATAGAATTTTTCAGCCAAAGATCTTAAAGCACTTCAGTAAGATTGGGAACTATTATTATCATCCTTTTACATAAAGGGGAAATGAAGCATAGAAAGGTTAAGTGACTTATCCAGGAGGCACATGCCTACACAGCAAAATAATAATAAAAAACCCCTGCAGCAATGACTCTTAGAGTCTGTGTCAACTTATTCAGGCTCATGCTATAGGGTCAGATCAGTGTAGTTGTTCTCACTTGGGCTGAAGCCCAGGCTCTGAAAACTGGCAAGGAGGGAGAGTCCGAACTCCAGCCCAAATGGGAAAGTATATCCTTCTATTTTTAGCCCCGTTACCCCGTAGAGTGAACCTGAGTCAGTTGACTGGGCTCTGAGACTTGCAATTGCAGGGGTTTAGCTTTTGGTTTGCAATAAAGGTTCTAAGTGAGGCACAGAAGTTTAAGAAACTAAGAAAAAAATGAGTCAACGGCTCAGTTTCAATTAGAAGCCCTTGATTCTCTTGGGGTATGTCTACGCAGCAAAGAAAACCCCCGCCCATGCCAGCCGACTAAGGCTCCGGGCCTGTTTCATTGCTGTGTAGTAGGGTTACCATACGTCCGGATTTTCCCGGACATGTCCGGCTTTTTAGGCTCCAAATCCCCGTCCGGGGGGAAATCCCAAAAAGCCGGACATGTCCAGGAAAATCGGGACATGCGGGGCCGGCGGTGCCGAGCCGGGGGCCGGGGGCTAGGCCAGGCCGGCGGTGCGGTGCCGAGCCAGGGACCGGGCCGGCGGTGCGGTGCTGAGCCGGGGGCCGGGCCAGCCAGGCCGGGCCGGCGGTGCCGAGCCGGGGGCCGGGGCCGGGGGCTGGCAGTGCTGGGCGGGCCGGGAGCCAGGCTGGGGACCGGCAGTGCTGGGCGGGCCGGGGGTGCTTGGCCAGGGGCCCGGGGGCCGGGCCAGGGACTGGCAGTGCTGGGCGGGCCGGGAGTGCTCGGCCAGGGGGCCCGGCCGGGGACCGGCAGTGCTGGGCGGGTCGGGGGTGCTCAGCCGGGGGCCAGGCCCGGGGCCGGCACCCCAGGGCCCGAGCCGACCCAGGCTGGACACGCCGGGGAGGCCAGACTGGGCCACGCCTCCTCCCCCCACCCCCCCATTACCTGCTTCAGGCTTCCCGCGAATCAAATGTTCGCGGGAAGCAGGGGAGGGGGCGGAGTTGGGGCGGGGACTTTGGGGAAGGGGCGGAGTTGGGGCATGGGGCGTGGGCGGGGCTGGGGGCGGGGCTGGGACCCCGTGGAGTGTCCTCCTTTTGGACACTCAAAATATGGTAACCCTATGTGTAGACTTCCCGACTCAGGCTGGAGCCCAGGCTCTGGGACCCTCTCACCCTACAGGGTCTGAGAGCCTAGGTTCCAGCCCAAGTCTGAAGTCTACGTACTAATGCAACAGCCCTGCAGCCCGAACCCTAAGTGCTCAGGTGAGCTGACATGGGCCAGCTGTGGATTTTTCTTTGCTGTGTAGACATACCCTTGGTGCCTCAGCCTTTGCTCTAACTACTATGACCATTGCCCTCTGCTGGATAGAATCATAACTTCTGAGCTGAGTGTCATATGCCCTTTATTGCTAGTAGTCAGCAGATTCTTTTTTGCCCCAAGTGGTAGAGAGAGGCTGTGTTATTGTAGCAGAAGAATCTGAATTCTATGCCCCATTATTACAGTACCATGACATTTAAAGTGGCCATAATATACAGTGCTCTAGTAACTATAACTGGTTGAACAATTTAGAAGAATGGTTATGAATATACTCCCTCTTTTGACTAGTTGCAACTTCACAAACCTAGAAAGGTTTCTGAAAATATATCTGTTTATTTTCTTACATGATCTCTAGATGTATTCAGTGAATATCTTCAGTTCCTGGGTTGTACGCAAACTAGTCATATTGTATGGCCAGTTGCTTAAGACTCACGGTATTGTTTCTGTTCCGTGGTTGAAATTCCTTTATAAACTCTAAAATAACACAAATACAAACTTTAGCATAATTTTGTGCTAAATTGGTGACAATTTCAGGATTCACAGATAATTTCAAACTAATTGTTTGTTCTAAAACTAGGGAATAATGAATCCTGTGGTCCACATCGATCTTGGAGCTTATTTGTGAAATTATAATTAAATTATTTTTCTGTTCAACCAGCATTAGCATTTACTATGAAGTCCTAGGCAACCAAAGATTTGTAATTGTATTATACACATACATTTTTTTGTCTGTGTGTTTCATAGATTGTGTGGACAGGTGAATACGAATTTGCACAGGTCAAACCAATATTGCATTCCCTACTGCAGGCTACTCATCTGAAGTTCACTCTTGGATACTGTCAGTTTCCTAAACTGCTTTCAGAAACATGAAGGCTGAGTGACAGAGGTGACTTATCTTGACAAGGGCTATTGCTGCTTGAAGAGAAGAAAATGCAAAATGAGAGAACCAAGAGAAAACTATTGAATTTCTTGTTGTATACAGTACTTCTGCACTGCCAAAGACACAGAACTCCCAATGAGTAATAATTTATCTATAGGCAAAATGCCAGGCTCAAGTATAGATTAGATTTATTTTAAATTTTGTGTATATAATGTGGAAGGTAACAATGGATATCCTAGTCACCCATTACGTTCAGTACTCTGTGGCTGTATCCTGTTCACCTATCCTCTTTTCTAATTATATATTTTTTAAAATTTCATACTGTAAACCATTTTGGGCAGGGATTTTGTCTTTCTATATTTCTGCATGGGCCTTGCACACACGGAGACTCCAGTCAGTAGGAGCAGCAAGCAAAGCTGCAGTTGGAGGGAATAGGTAAAATGAGGCCCAACCAGGGCCACCCCTGCCCCCAACAGTTTTCCTGGACCAAGAATTTGCAGGTGAGACTCCATATCATTTGGGAGACATGAGGCCTCAGATGGTGCCTCCCCTACCCCCCACCACATGACCTTGGAGACAAACTGCGGAGAGGAACCGGACAGATACTCTAGCTGTGAGTAGCAGCTGCAGAAGCAGCCAAAGCAGGGACCTTTAGACATTTTGTGTTGAGAGAGTTTTCTCTGCCCCGTACTGATTGGCGGTTTGCTCCAAGCTGTTCCTTCCGCTTCCTTCAGTGTCTTCACCTCACCATCACTCCATACCTTGTAGCCTTTTATTGTATTTAAAGGGAACTTAGTGATGTTGTATTATTCAGCTCTGGTTGCTACAGGTTCTGGCTCAACAGAGTAAAAATTGCCTCTGGTGCTTTTCTCAAATGTTGAGACTCTAGAAACACACAAGGTCCAAGGATTGTTCCCACAGACACAATCACAAGTACAAAGTCTTGTCCATGCTACAGGTTTTATTAAACCAACAAGTACAATTACAATTAAGCATGCATATAGAAATCCTGCAAAAACCCATGCGATAATTATAATTGTAGTCATACATCCTCAAAGACATTCTATGATCTGATAGATCATGCAATAGACGATCATTGCTAGAGGAATGGTTCCTGCTGGGATTTCCCGTGGGGTTGATCCGTGGGTCTTCCCACTTTTACCCAGCCATGGAACCCTCTTTTATATTGTAATTCTGACCACACCTAACACCTTATGCATATTTTTATCTATACTTCTACACCCCATGAATATTGAAATACCCCATTTTTAATAAGTTGTTCTTAGTTCTTCTTAGTCTCATTAGCACAATATGTACTATGCAGTCAGGATCAGATATTCAAAGATATTACAATCAAATGTCTAGTGTTCTTGGACAACACATTGCTGTCTATTGAGATCCACTTTTCTGTAATGTCACCTACTGGCACATTTTTACAGTAATTTTGTGACCGTACTAACACAGTCACCCACTCATGTCAAGCATTCTTAAGTCTATGGCCTCATATGGCTAAGCTAAAATCTTACAGGTCTCAGCCTGTAGGCCTTATGTTTCAGTCCTGCTTTACTTATCTACCTAATACAAAATCATCACTCCTAAATACTTATCAATCTTATACTTCTAAAATCCTACAACTTAAAATCCATTTAACATCTATGAAATAGCATATGAATTGACTATAACACCACCTAACACAATGATAGATGGATGATGAAATGAACTAATTCCCTACAACCTGCTGCTCTTAACCTTCTCACCTGCTTTGTTCCATTCATCCTCATTCCCTTTCCTTTTCATTCCATGTAGCTGATACCCTCCTAAGTAAACCAACCACCCCAAAATTTGTGGTATTTACACATTTCCTACCATCCCATTGTTCACTCTGTTTGTGTGTTATACACCTACCCCTACCCTATGACTCTCTTGTCTTGAAGATGAGATGGAAGGAAATGTTCTGTTCATTCCCTCTGAAGCATCTGACACTGGTCACTGTCAGAAGACAGGATATTGGACTAGGTGGGCAATTGGTCTGACCTAGCATGGCTGTTCTTATGTCTATTTAGATTGTAAGCTTTTCAGGGCAAGGACCATCTGCTAGTCTATTTGTACACTGGCTAGCACAATGGGGCCCCATTCATGATTGGGTTTTAGGCACTGCCACAATAAACAGAAATAATAAGAGGCAAATCCTTAGCTGGAGTAAATGAATTGAGTTCAGTGGGTTTATGACAATTTACAAAAGCTGCAGATCTGCCCCACAACTTTAACTCTTAGCTCTGAGGCACCTTTTCACCATGGCTATAGGTCTTATGTGTTCTCATAGATGCTATTCCTCCTCAACCCTTGTATTTTTAAAAATAGAGTTATCAGAGATTAGCGGTTACATTACTGCAGTCCATTGGGCATACTTTGGATTTCACTAGTTTGCTCAAATGATTTGAGTGTAATGGGTTATTGTTACCACGGAGCTTGGAATGATGCAGGACAGAGAGGCAAGTCTGAAAAATCCACTTTTCATAGTTACTATTTTCCACCTTGAAAAAATTGGAAAAAAAGGAGGAAAGCTTAAAAACTGTGGGGGCAGCCTGGTTTCCCAGTTTTTACAGTTTTCTAATTTATTATAGTGGGAGGGGCGAGAAGAGGGAAGCAGGAAAATAAAACCTCAAATCCAAAAACTGAAAATGGAACACCAAATATTTTATTTTCCAAAAACTGAAATGAAACATTAAGTGAAATGAAACTTGTTTTTACTATTTTTCAAAATTGTCAATTCAAAATGATTTTTTTTTATTTTGAATATTCCCAACAGAAAATTGGAAAAAAATCAGTCAACATTGGCCATGGAAAATTTCAACAAAACCACATTTTCAGATGGGAAAATATTATAGTAAATATTTTTTGTTTTGGACTAGCTCTGCTATCTCCCTCCTTTGCTAACACAGTCATGGAGATCTGCCATCATTTCCAACTGCAAAATTGCACCCAGAATTATTAGCTGGTGCAAAATGGCATGCAGAAAATGGAAGAGTGTTTTTAAACTTCAAGGAACCATATAGGAAAACTTACTTCAGAAATAAATGGGGCTATATACTGAAGGATAATATCAAGCTGCATGTTTTCACAGGATTTATGGAAGAGAAAGAAAGAAATAAAAACTTTTTATTTAGTTACAAAGGTCAAGTTTTCATTATGCAAAAGGTCCAAATTTGGAGGAACTACAACATGCTGAATGAAAAACAATAATACCCAATATGACAACATCCTTCCCCAACCTTGGACTATGACAACCAGATCAAAAACAATTATAACATGCAGTAATCTTGTGCAGATTTTTAATTAAAATGTATTCATCTCATTATGTAGAGGATTCTGGTGTCAAGGATCATCGGAACAAAGAGATTGTAGTAGACTTACAAAAATTGCTGTTGAATAGAGAGATAATCCTGTATAGATAACAATGCTAATGTTAAAATGTTAACACATTATTGAATTTGATTATTATAATATTTGCAAAGTGAAAGCTTAGTGCATGGATCAAAACATTCATGATAATATTTTAGTAGTACTACTTCCTCTGCCTGTATTTGATAGAAAATTAACTGCCACTTTCCATTTCACAAAAGGCTGTGCAATGCCTAGAAAGTCTGCAGATCTTAGCTTCTAATCTATACTGAAGACTATCCAAACCTCTAGGTCTAACCTGCCATACAGCTAACTTTCTTGGCTACCTGGTTCCAGTATCTGAGACATCCCCACCCTCCTCTTCCCCTCATATTTCTTTTAAAGGACAGAAGGCTTCCATCTGTTGATGTCTGTGGGTTCTTCTGCTGAACAACATTATTCCTTACATAGGATTAATTTTTGTTACGACAAAGAGTGGATGAAAGTTTTAGGTAGAAATCCAAAATTTCCCAGGCCATCTCACTATGACCCAGATAGCTGATCAAACCATTTAAGGGTACATCTTCACTGCAAAGTTAACCCAGCTACTTATCCAGGTGTTGCCCCAACCATCCACACAAACCCTTCTCCTGAGTTTAATGGTGTTTTCTATCAAGGCTAGCTGGCCCAGCTGGAGGTATGAGTTAATACATGAGTACTACTTCCACTTGGGCTGGTAATCTGCTCAATTTGCAATAAGGGTGAAGGTTAAATTTCTTGAGTGCTGGTAGTCCTCCAACACCATCCCACAGATCCTCCTGGGTGCCAAAAGGACAGAGAAGTTCTCCCACAATTCACTGGGAAAGAATGAGAGAGTGGCTTCTAACTTGGATATATCTTTGCAGCGTGGCTACACTAGCCAAGTGCTCAGACACAGATGCTGGTCATCTGGGTTAAATTTTTAATGAAGTCATACCTATATTGTAAATCCACTTCAGCAGACAAAATGGTGTTATGCAGTGTGCTACAATTTGCCCAGATAAGCCCATTTGCTAAGAGCTCATTCTTGAAGTATATTTAGCAGGAAAGCCTAGCTGTGTGGAAAAGCTTTAAGGCTAGATGAGCCCTGGATCACCCAAAGAAACACACAGACACCATGGTGGCTCAGAAGATCCTGCCTTCTGGAAGCTTGATCATTGAGTACAGGTGGTTGTTCACATGGTCTTTGACTTGATTAGGTCAAATTATCCAGTTTAGGTGGCATTTACCTGATATGCTACGTAAGCCTAAACTCCACTCAACCTTTTTCCTAGTGTAGTTTCAAGATAAAACCTAGCACCTCAAGGTAAAACCTAGTGGGTCACTCTGTTGGGTAGATTCCTGCTGCAGCTTGAATTCAACCAGCTGAAACTGAGCTACAGTCATTACCCTGAATCTACAGTAAAAAAAAAAAAAAGTTGAATTTAGCTAGCATGTGTCAGCTAAGACTGAACTAAATTCACTTTTCTAGTCAAGACAAAACCATGAAAGACATCTATTCAAGAAGAATGTTGTAATGCAAAAGTCAAACTCCAGAACCTGGGTAGAATTGGGAGATTAGATGTAGGAGCTATTAGTTTGACAAACGTTTCAATTTCAACCAAAATCTAAATCCAGAGTTACTCAGGTTTGCACCCCTTGTGCTATCAGAACATACCCTAACTGTATTTAGATGAATACCAAGCAAAGGGCTATCACTCTGAACTGGATGGAAGAATAAAGAAAATAATGACAAATATTTGCTGCATTGTCGTGCTGCCCTATTAGAACATAAATGTTTTACATTTCCTCGAATGCTCAGCAGTTTGTTAAATTGCTGGTATTATCATATTGAATTGCTTTTTCTTACTGAATTGAACCCCCTGTTGATGTGGTATTCCAGCCTCTGGATTCCTTGTACTTTTCAGTTCTCCTTTCATGGACATAAAATAGTGTATTAACTGTTTTTCGCCTATTATTACTGTATTTGAATATACATGTAGTACCCTTAATAATATGGCAGTCTTATTGGGTTTTGATATGAATGCACTCTTCTTAGTAAATCCAAAGAGAATATCAGAAAACAAAACAAAGATAGGAAAATTCAGACTAGGAGTATTAAGAAAACAATTAAAGATGTCCTGGAATGCATAGTATGTTCCTAATTGCTCTTCTTGCACAGGTTAATATTTATGTTTTTATAGCAGTCATTTTAATCAAATTTGTCTTTAGTACTGCATGGATTCAGAGAGGATTTAAAATTAATGTTTATGATTAGCAAAGACTCCACTCTACTGTTTCAAAAAGAGCTAGTGGATATGGAGAAAGAAGACTGTTTAGTGAGGGAGGGAGATACATATATATTGGGAAAAGAACTGAAGGTATTGCAAAGGGATTTGGTTGGAGTGGTGCAAATAATGAATTTTTCAGTTGGTTGACAATTCCAGCAAAACTGAGGGGGTGGGAGGGATCATTTCAGGTTGCGCTGACCAGAAACAGATTTTTTTTTTTAATTTTCAGTGAATCAAAAAGTTTTAAAAAATCAGTTTGGATAGACTAAAATGTTTCATTGACTGGAAATGAAAGATGTTATTTGTATTTTTGGCATTTCATTTTTTTAATAAAATTGAAGGAAATTTGAAATATAAATTCTTTTCAAACTGAAAAATCAGAACATTTCATTTAAAAATATAAAAATGAAACATTTCACTTATTTTCTGATTCTTTTGCTTTGTTTTTCCCCAACCAAAACAATTTGGCAAAACCAACGTGAAGTTGTGAAATGTTTTAATGTCACCAAATCTGCATTTTTCACAGGAAAAAGATTTGGAAGAAAAAATTCACTCAGCTCTAGTTTTGTTTCCTGTTGAAAATACTTTGGTTGTTCCAGAGAATACCGCACAACCATCCAAGTAATCTGGAATATTTTCATTGACTCAATGGACTTTAGATCAGGCTCCAGGGGAGCACAGAAGCTAGACACCTGGAATGTGCTCATTCTGATGGAAATGTTGAAGTCCTCCCAGTAAAAATCTCCAGGAAATCTCTGCCAGTGAAGTAAGGCTGAAAATTGGTAGTGATTAACAAAAATAATTGTATAATTGCTTGGGAGAGATTGATTTGTCCATGATTCTGGAATTCTTGGAAACAGAGCATTCTGATTGTAATGGTCTCACAATACCAAGGATTGTTACCTTGTTACCCCTCCTGCCTCTAGCAACAGGTAGCCTTGCCTGTGGTGGCTATCTCCCTAACACAACAAGTCTGTTATTAGCCATTCAAGCACTCTCCTCTGGGCTATGCCATGCATGTCTTTGCCTTGCAGGCTGACGGGAAGTGCACCTAATCCCCAAGTCCCCTTGAAACATTCTGCTGTGATATCTAGCCCCTGAGAGTGACTACTCACAGAAATCCCAAAGGAGCCCTCAAAGGAGCAAAGTATCCAGTTTTACCTTAAATCACTGCTCCTGTGTATCACATAGAACTTGTAATTGAACAAGAGAAGATTTATTTAAGAAATAATGGAGGTTCAACTAAAAACAAGAAAGTGCAATGGAAACCAATGTTTACATACAAAATAGCATCATAACATGTGAACTAGGGCCTATTCTTATTAATAATTACCTTTCCTATCTTATAAAATACATTTCTCCACAAAGTTTAGTCCATTGGAGAGCTGACTGTTTTTACAGGATCCAAACATTCATGGAAACACTCCTGCTGCACAAGATGTTTCCTCAGTGAATGGATATAGAGTGCATCTCCCCACTCTGTAATACTGAAACAATATTTTGTCTCTATTTATAGACAGGACAATCTCCTGCCTATTGCAATGTTCCTTTTTTACTTTCACATGGTTTAGATGGTTTCCCATTGATATTCTTGGGATGGCTAGAAAACTGAGTTTTGCAGTGCATCACTGACTAACCCGGAAGGGCTGACATCTTCCTTCTACTTCCATGGGCCATCACTGTGATACATTATCCCCTGATGACTAACTTTTTTATTCCAGGACCTCAAAGCATACTTTCAGTATAGTCACATTATTCCTTAAATATTCCCATACATACATCTCACAATGATAATGAGTCTTGATAAGTAATAAGCTTTCTGCAGATACCTTACATGTTACCCCTTCAAGGCATGTGTTTGGTGTAGTGAGATGTTTGCAAAGAACAGGGGACCTTTTGCCAAGGGGTCTTTGTGTCACACTGATATTCATGGATTATCTTGGATTGCACTGCTATGAAGAATTAACTACTTGAATAGCAAGTGTATGAGTGTGGTTTGACTCTTCCATCCAGTTTGAAAATGTATCTCCATGGGCAAAGGAGAAGCTATAAATATTTAATTGTGTCAGCCTGAGGGCAACTAATTAACTCTGAAGAAGGAGATGATGTCTTGCCTGGATGAACTAAGCGAAATATGGTAAATAAGGGAAATTTGATCAAGGCTATGGAAGAAAAGCAATTTTCATCATGTATGAATAGAACAGTGTAGAGGACCTTCAAGAAGTTAGCATCGTTCTGGGGGTGGGCAGGATGGTTGCACTGTGTGCCAACTTCCAGGGGATGCCACCACACCACTGTGGTGCTATTTTTTTGGTTCTCATGGGTGAGAGACCACCAGTGAAAAGTTTTCTGCCCTGGCCAAGGAAAATGGCTAGGATCATTTCTTGTTAGCAGAGGGACGGTGGGGGGCAGAGGGATGTAAGCTGTTGTCATGGGCTTCGATGGATATAAAGATATAGTTTAGCCTAGTCGTGTTATTGGTGCTAAAAACAAATAATTATCCTTATGAGAGAGAAGAGATAAATGGTCTGGTGATAGAGTGTGAACCAGAGAAGTACTGGTAATGTAGTTATATCAGTGGGGAAGAGACTAGCCAGTGGTTAGGCCATCACATTGTCAGGATTGCCATCCACCAGAAATACCGGAGACAGTGTCCAGATAAGAACTATCAGTATCAAGGCACTAAATTAACAGTTTCTTATGAAACATGTTACCCTAGATATATACATTCTATGGACTCCTACACATTAATATATACAAAGATTCCTGTGTTATGTCAGACACATACCTGTGTCTCCTGGTGAGCTTCATCTTTGTGTATATCTTCTACTAAGATGCATTCTTCTTTGTACTTCCTATCTGTCTGAGTAGTTGTTTTTCACTCTGACTGCATGTTTGTATGGTTACCTTATTTACCTTATCCAATTCTGTGATTTTTAATTACTCCTGGTCCTAAAGTAATTACTGTTTTATACTGACAGCGTTGCTCCGGTGTGGTCCATTATGAACTTAAAAGTGCATAGGTTCAAGTATCACTATAGTGTTCCTCTCACATAAGGCTTTATTAAGCAATTCAGCAGCACTGGCTGTGTGTGACTGTAGAACATACTTAGTTGCATATTTTATGGATAATATAAATTCAAAAGACTTTTTGTAGCCACAGTGACGGACTTTTCCCCCTCTGATAAACGTAGTAGAGAGATTTGCTTGCAGGAAATAAAATATTCAGATCAAGTTGCTACTCACAAATCATTCTACAAGGAATGAAGCAGGTCGGTGTACTGGGAGGGTGGGGGGCTGTGTGAGGAGGGGGTAAAAGGGATTGGTGTGGCAGGGGGAAGCTTCCACCAAAGACATTGCAAATGCATTTGCTTTGGTGTCAAAATCTGCACTGCCACTTTGCCTCTAGACTCCATGGTGGTGAATGCTTGGGGGGAAGGGAGGAGGAGAAAAGAAGAAGTTTCTAGGTATAGGATCCTTAAGCATCCTCTTTGTTTCCTTCTCAATAGAGTGAAACCTTCTTCAGTGTGCGGTGGGTTGGATATGCTTTCTGGAGCTATTAGTATTGCCAAATCCAAGCATTCCAAAAATTATTATTTTTTTTTAAATTGATGCATTACTTTTATTTGCCTTTTTGTTTTTGAGTCTTTAGGGTTCAAGCTTTTCTCCACTGGATAACTGGATTTTTTAAAAAATGAAAGTAGAGATTCCCATGTAATAATATGATTCAAGGAGCTGTGGCTTAACAAAAATTACCAAATATCAGACTTGTGATAAAATTGTAAGAGCTGCTAGTTATTACTGACCTGGGATGACCAAAGTGAGGGTGATTACAGAAGCTCCTTCCCTATATTCTCCACCTGAGATGAGTTTCGTTGGACTCTCAGGTCCCACCACAGATCTAGAGTTTGGCATTATCATGTTACCTGCTAGTGGTTTGCCCAAGTGGCCTGCTAAACTTTGTTTCATGAAGCGTGAAACTTCATTTGTAAGCATTAAAGTCCAAAGGGGAAAAATTGAAAGATAACTTAAAATGCTTGTGTAGTCTAGTGGAAAAAAACACCTATGCAGCAATTTTTTAATTAAATTATTTTTGATTAGACAAGGACTATGCAATGCATGCCATGCACTTTTCTATAAAGGCAGCAAAATAGTCAGCTCTAAAAATGGTAATATCCTCAGCTGGTCATGACTAAAGGTTTGGTTTTCTTTATGATTGCACAGAAGCAAGATTATATTTAATATAGGTTTTTTTAAAATGCCTAATTTGAATCCTGAAAGATCCACATTTTCCTGCTTTTCTTCATTTAACTGTTTTGAATACCTCTGTGGTTGAAAGGAAACTCACCATGGTTCCCTGAAAGCCATATGCCAATGGAGGAAGTGACAATAGTAAGACAAAAATGTGTCTAGTACTAAAAGAAGTAGTATGCAAATATGGAGTGGTCAATAGGGGTTAGATTCCTTTACTGTAACATTGTGCTGTTCCAAGGTTGGCACCACTACTAAAGGAAAAGTAGAGGAAGGGAGATGGTGGAGTAATGAGGGCAATGGCTCCCTCTGTGGTTTTGAGCATGTCACAAGTCTTTGGTCATCACTGGATGTGTTTAAGAACAGGCTAGACAAACATCTGTCAGTGATGGTCTAGGTATACTTGGTCCTGCTTCAGTGTGTGTGTGTGTGTGTGTGTGTGGGAAGGACTAGATGAGCTCTCATGGTCCTTCCAGCCCTACAGTGCTATGATTCTGTTTTCATA
Source organism: Malaclemys terrapin pileata (assembly GCF_027887155.1). Lineage (NCBI taxonomy): Eukaryota > Metazoa > Chordata > Testudines > Emydidae > Malaclemys > Malaclemys terrapin. Next base: position 123,837,876 of record NC_071506.1, on the reverse strand, counting down.
CTTGTTTATACTCCTACAAATCCTGTCGACTTTACTGGAAGGTCTGAGCATCTCTGAATATCAGGCTACTTTTATTTAATTGCCTAAGCATGAATTCAGCTGCTCCTCTTAAGTTTTTCAGCTCTGAAAATTTTGGCCTTAACATTCCTTGCTCCAGTTTTCACCAGCCAAAGATATCTTTAGGGGCCAAAGAAGCAAATTATGAACAGTAAACTTAGTTATAATCTCTGCTTGGTATATAGAGACACCAAATTTATTTTGCATACTGCTCTAGGGTGCAGGAGGAGGCAGTAGTAGATGACAGCTAGAGGGGAATGGAAGGAGGAGATCCAGGGAAGTGGAAGCATGTGACTGTGAGAAGTAGGCCAAGGAAAAGGAGGGCCAGTGAGGGGGGAATAGAACTCAGGAATAGGTTTGAGTGTTTGGATAACGAGGTAGAGGGGCAGCAGGTGGTGACTGAAGGTGGGAGGGTGAGGAAGAAGAGAAGAGCTGCTAGTCCGAGAGAGAGGGGGGAGGAGTTGATGGAGACAGCACCAATTATGGGCCACCAGAGGATACAGGAAGGCATAAGGGGGAGCATAAGGGAAGATAGGAGCAGACACAGGTCAGGACTAGAGGGATCGGAGACTAGATTACTAGATCGCACTGTTGCCAGGCGACGGCAGGTGTATGTAATTGGAGACTCTTTACTGAGGAGATTGGACAGGCCTGTGACCAGGGCGGACCCGGAGAACAGAAGGGTGTGCTGTCTACCGGGTGCAAAGATACGCGATGTGGACCTGCGGTTGAAAAGGATCCTAAAAGGAGCAGGTAAGAACCCCTTGATAATCCTTCATGTAGGAACGAATGACACGGCTAGGTTCTCATTAGAGAGAATCAAGGGAGATTATGCCAGGCTGGGGAAGACTCTCAAGGAGATAGAGGCTCAGGTTATCTTTAGTGGGATTCTGCCTGTTCCGAGGGAAGGGGAGCAAAGGGCTGATAGGATTGTGAGGATAAATAGTTGGCTAAGGGAGTGGTGCTATAAGGAGGGCTTTGGGATGTATGGCCACTGGGAGGCTTTTGGGGACAGACACCTGTTCTCGCGGGATGGGCTTCACCTGAGTAGGGAAGGAAATAGACTTCTGGGAGGGAGGCTGGCTCATCTTATCAAAAGAGCTTTAAACTAGGAAGTTTGGGGAGATGGTTGGGAGATGCACAGTTAATCTCCACGCCAGTTTCCGGTATTGAAAAGCTGAGTGTAATAAGAGGAGACATAGCCGGGGAGATGAGATTGGACATAGGAGGGACAGGGGGGACGAACACAAAGAGGCCCGCAACATACAGTGCTAGTAATGGGAGACAGGCTAAACGACGTACATTAGGCTGTTTGTACACCAATGCGAGAAGCCTAGGTAATAAAATGGAGGAATTGGAGCTCTTGGTCCGAGAATTGAAACCGGATATCGTAGGAATAACTGAAACGTGGTGGAATGGCGGTCACGACTGGAACGCAGGTATGGAGGGGTATGCGCTGTTTAGGAAAGACCGGGATAAAGGTAAAGGTGGGGGGGGTGGCATTGTATGTCAATAGTGAAATAAACTGTAAAGAAATAATAGTGGATGGAATAGATAACACAGAGTCCGTCTGGGCGATACTCAAGCTGGGTAAAAGTACTACTAGAGCCTCTCTGGGGATAGTGCTTGGGGTGTGCTATAGACCGCCGGGATCGACCCAGGATATGGATAAGGAATTGTTTAATGTATTAAGGGAGGTAAATACTAATAGAAACTGTGTAATTATGGGGGACTTTAACTTCCCGGATATAGATTGGGGAACAAACGCTAGTAGCAATAATAGGGCTCAGATGTTCCTAGATGTGCTTGCGGATCAATTCCTTTATCAAGTGGTAGCTGAGCCGACGAGGGGGGAGGCCATTTTAGATTTGATTCTGGTAAGTAGTGAGGACCTTGTTGAGGAAGTGGTAGTGGGGGACAACTTGGGCTCCAGTGATCATGAGCTAATTCGCTTTAAACTAAATGGAAAGAGTACCAGAATTAAGTCAAAGACTAGGGTTTATAATTTTAAAAAGGCCAATTTTAACAAATTAAGGGGACTGGTAAGGGAAGTGGATTGGGCAAACGTATTAAGGGACCTAAAGGCAGAAGAAGCCTGGGATTACTTTAAGTTAAAGATGCAAGAGCTGTCAGAGGCCTGTATCCCCAAAAAGGGAAAAAGATTACTAAGCAAGAGACTTAGACCGACCTGGATGAGCGACCGGCTGAAAGGGGCGATTAGGAAAAAACAGAAAGCGTACAAAGAGTGGAAGAGGGGAGGGATCAGTAAGGAAACTTACCTTAGTGAAGTCAGAGAATGTAGAGATAGAGTGAGAAAGGCCAAAGGCCGGGAAGAGTTGGACTTAGCGAGGGGAATTAAAAGTAATAGTAAGAGGTTTTACAGCCATATAAATAGGAAGAAAGCAAAGAAAGAAGAAGTGGGACCGCTGAAGACTATAGCCGGAGAGGAGATTAAAGATAATCTAGGCATGGCGCAATATCTCAATGAATATTTTGCATCGGTGTTTAATGAGGCCAATGAAGGTATTAGGGATACTAGCACCGTTACAGAGGGGCATACGGGATGGGGGATTACCGCATCCGAGGTAGAAATAAAACTAGAACGCCTTAATGGGACTAAGTCGGGTGGACCGGACGATCTTCATCCGAGAATATTGAAGGAATTGGCGCGGGAAATAGCAGGCCCATTAGCGACTATATTTAATGAATCTGTAAACTCGGGGGTAGTCCCGTTAGACTGGAGAATAGCCAATGTGGTTCCTATTTTCAAGAAAGGGAAAAAAAGTGACCCGGGTAACTATAGGCCTGTTAGTTTAACATCAGTAGTGTGCAAGGTGCTGGAGAAGATTCTGAAAGAGAAACTAGTTGAGGACCTTGAAGTTAATGGCAAATGCGATAAATTACAGCATGGTTTTACGAAGGGCAGATCGTGCCAAACGAATCTGATCTCCTTCTTTGAGAAAGTAACGGACTTATTAGATAAGGGAAATGCGGTGGACCTAATATACCTGGATTTCAGTAAAGCGTTTGATACAGTACCCCATGAGGAACTATTGGTTAAAATGAAAAACATGGGGATCGATATGAAAATCCAGAGGTGGATAGGGAATTGGTTAATGGGGAGAATGCAGCGGGTCGTATTAAAGGGTGAATTGTCGGGTTGGAGGGAGGTTACTAGTGGAGTGCCTCAAGGTTCGGTTTTGGGACCCATCTTATTTAATCTATTTATAACTGACCTCGGGACCGATTGCAAGAGTGGGCTGATAAAGTTTGCAGATGATACGAAGGTGGGAGGAGTTGCAAACTCGGAGGAGGATAGGGATACTCTGCAGGGAAACTTGAATGAGCTTGTGAATTGGAGTATCAGAAATAGGATGAAATTTAATAGTAAAAAGTGTAAGGTGATGCACTTGGGGACGAATAATAACAATTTTAGTTACAAGATGGGGACGCATTGGTTAGAAGTAACGGAAGAGGAGAAGGACCTAGGGGTCCTTGTGGACCGCAGGATGACTATGAGTCGGCAATGTGACGTGGCGGTGAAAAAAGCCAATGCGGTCTTGGGATGTATTAGGCGAGGTATATCTAGTAGAGATAGGGAGGTCCTGCTTCCGTTGTATAAGGCGCTGGTGAGACCTCATTTGGAGTACTGTGTGCAGTTCTGGTCTCCAATGTTTAAAAAAGATGAACTCAAACTGGAACGGGTGCAGAGAAGGGCGACTAAGATGATCAGAGGAATGGAAAACCTGTCGTATGAAAAGAGATTAGAGGAGCTTGGGTTGTTTAGTCTGACAAAGCGAAGGCTGAGGGGGGATATGATTGCTATCTTTAAATATATCAGAGGGGTTAATACAAGGGAGGGAGAGGAATTATTCCAGTTTAGTACTAATGTGGACACGAGAACGAATGGATACAAACTGGCCGGGGGGAAGTTTAGGCTTGAAATTAGACGAAGGTTTCTGACCATCAGAGGGGTGAAATATTGGAACGGCCTTCCGAGGGAAACGGTGGGGGCGACGGACCTGTCTGGTTTTAAGATTAAGTTGGATAAGTTTATGGAGGGAATGGTTTAATGATAAAACATAGTAGCCAAGGAAAACCAAGCAATGGTACATGAACAGCATAATGGCCAACAAGGGTCAGGCTAGAGACTCTTGCCTATATGCTCGGGGTATTACTGATCGCCATATTTGGGGTCGGGAAGGAATTTTCCTCCAGGGTAGATTGGCTGAGCCTCTGGAGGTTTTTCGCCTTCCTCCGCAGCATGGGGCAGGGATCACTAGCAGGAGGGTCTCAGCCGATTGAAGTCACTAAAACACAGGATTGGGGACTTCAACGGTAGAGTCCAGGGAAGGGTCTTGCGGCCTGCAGCATGCAGGGGGTCAGACCAGATGATCATAATGGTCCCTTCTGACCTTAATGTCTATGAGTCTATGAGTCTATAATCAGCTCATCATCCTTAGCCTCAGCATTCAGTTTTATATTCAAGCAATATTTTTTTTCTTTTGAGAGTTTCCAGTACTCTTTAATTGTTTACCTCACCCTGTCAGGGCTTCCGCAGTGAGTAATGGAAGACAACCATTATTTCCTGTGCCTATTCTTGAGTAACAATGGTGTATGATATTTTCAAATAGAGTAATAGTGAAATTAAGGATTATTATGAAAGAAGGTCATAACGAATAACTTCTTAATGTGCTTTCAAACAGAAAATTAAATGCAAGGAGTGAAATCCTGGCCCTATTGAAGATAATGAGAGCTTTGCACTGATTTCAGTTTGGTCAGGATTTCACATCAGAGTTTCTGATTTTTTTTCCAGTTATTTGTAATTGTATGTTTTATACTAAAAATATGATTGTGTGTGAGAGCCTGTAAATTGTGGTAAAAGAATAGTGCAAGTCAAGGTGCCCTAACTACCATTTGTAATGTTTCAAAATCAACCTAGTAATATCTACCAGTTAGCATGAATTGGAAAGAATGGTAGAACAGGCTCTTGCATGCACTTCCTTGAGTAGTTGAAACAAGGATAAAATGAAGTTGAAATACAACTGAGATAGCATTACCAGCATGGCAAGTGCTTGCAGTGAAATTTTGAACCTTGAAATTACACATTTTCATCATTTATTTGAGTTTGTGAAAATGTTACAATGAAAACCATAACATTTTGTTGGTTTGGCTCAAAATAAGACTGACTTGAGTGAAAATATACTCATATTTTTCAGCAAATATCTAGAAACTGGAATTCTAAATACAAATTTGCACTCTAGCCAAAAGCAATTTTCAGATCAAAAGATACTCTATTTTTGAGAGGGCGGGGGGAGGAGGGTTATGCTCAATGAAAACTATAACATCCTTTCCTCATCCTTACAATATGATTGGGGAAAAAGCACTTGATGAAAAGCAAAATTTGAGTTTTACAACATGGCCTGGAACAACATTGCTAATCTTTTTTTGATTTAAAAATTGGGTTTTTTATAGAAATTCATTTTTTTCCACACCACCTTCATGTATCATGCATTATAACTTCTGCATCAGAGATGACTGAAACAAATAAGAATTTGGAAACGGAAAAATTATTTAGCAAGAATCAAAATGAAGGAAAGATAAAGAGAGTGAAAATGTGGTTCTAAGACCTGCTGTCACAGTTCCATTGGTTTGATAGTTTACCCCAGTGGAGGATCTTCCCCTGGCACAATTGGCAGTCTGTACTGAGAAGTAGCAGAGACCTGGATCAGCAGGGAGTAAAAGGTTTTGACTCAGTTAAACTGATAGAGCTTGGAAGACAAGCTCACCTAGGGCCATCTTAGGCATTATGTGTGTCTCAAACCAGTGTTGTTTTAATCCCTTACTTTCATGCATACTAACTTTCATCAGAACTTAAACATTTAAAACTAATTCAAAATGAATATTCTGTGTAGTTTTTCAAAGGAATCACTATACTCCATTAGTGCATGAATTCACAAACTGCACATTTTCGTAGTCGACTATAAGCTGGTAGCCAACAACATCCAGTTTTTAATAAGACCATAATAATTTAATAGCACAACTGTTTATAAAGGGATACAAAGGAGTAAATCATTAGAGTTTTTAAGGCTGTAATTTTCAACTTAAACCACAGAGCACAATAGCTGTAAAGGAGAATTTACATTTCATTGTCTTATTTTTCCCAAGCTAAAATTATTTCTTTGTCTTTTGTCAATGCAATCATTTTTAAAAGAGGATATTGGACCACCAGAAACTGCATTGTATGAAGCACCAATGCATTCACTTAAACCAACAAAAGCATGGAAATCCTAAGTAAAGTCTGAAAATCTGGGCTGACACTCTATATTGACTCATGGCTTGTGCCATTCTTCCTCTCACACTCCCACAGTGGAGTAAATTAAAGCCGGAATGTCAGTCTAGATTTTCAGCCTCCGCTCTGAAGAAAAAGAACAGTGATGTCCACGTAAGTTTTAGAGAAAGGTGTAATTAGAATCAGAAGCTCATCTTTGAATTTCTCTGCACCCACAGGGTAATTCAGGTCCCCACAGTGATGTTACCTAAGCAAAGCTTTTGAGCCGAATAATGAATCTTTCTTTCTGACCAGAAACAAACTGACTCTCATCCATCAACTACGATGGGAAACTCCAACAACAACATGACTTGTTTACACACGCCTTTTGTAGAGAGGAAAAAAGAAAATTCCCACCCACAAAATTGGATGTGTTGTTCAAGCCTGTCATTAGTAATGGTTGATATCATTCTCCTCCCACCCGGCCTCTTTTGTTTTTGTGACTACACCAAGTAAAATGTACTAGTTTTCTTTTTCTCCACTTTTCCCATATAATTCAATTTCAGAACTGACTCATCATTTTTTACTCTCTTTCCAAAGAATTATAATTAAAATACTGGTACTTTGCCTCATCTTCTTGGTCACCAAAATATCCAAAACACACTGAATATGGTTGACCTGGTTGAAAATTTCCTGTAGAAAATGTTTTTCAACGGAAAATTTGGCTTTTGATTACATGATTCTTTTTTCTCCAAAAAGTGCTTTTCACAGAACTTAGTTATTTTATCAAAAGGTTTTAGCCAAAATCTTTTGAAGTCTGAGTTTTCACTGAAAATTCAAAGATTTCTGTTGAGAATTTCAGGAAAACCAGAGGGTTTTTTTCATCTTTGTCAAATTTTCATGAGTGGAAAAAATTGGACTAGCTTGTGTGTGCATGAATGCTTCTGTACACTCTACTATAGAATGGGATACACACATACATATCTCAATGTACTATACTATCAGGTATATTAATATTCAGGGGTCAATCCTGTTTCCAATGCTTTCAATGAGCAGGTTAGACTCATAGCCTTTGAGACAAAAATGCTATACCAATGGCATTTTAAAATAGAGAATATTAATTCCCAAAGACAGGAAGTTAAAATATTCATTTTCCCAGCACCTTTAACTCAGTCATACCATGACTAGATTGTATTTTATACTGATGAGTATATTGTCATGTACAGTTTAACCTTGGAGATGCGATAAAAATGTTGTGCGAAATATTCCGAATGGAATCTGAAAATCTTTTAATCTGGTTTTATTTCCAGGGGGAGGGGAGAAGAGTAATACATCATGATTGACAGCTATTTAGTACAAGGTGACAGCCATTTTTGGTTCTGAAGCTTGTAATAAATTTCAGAATAGCTTTGTGCAAATATAAATCCAGCCACTTGTCCAGAGGCCTGGTGGAGGAGAGTCTTTTAAAAATTAACCCTCACATTCCACTGATCTGAGAAATGGAGAGAGAATTAGGAGAGTTGATTAAACTTGTCTGTTCAGAATGTGAAATGTAACATGCCAGAAAGCAACATTTGTTTGATGGTATTAGCCGGGTGCTGATACTTTCTGGAGCTTTCTTTATTCAGACTCTGATTTTCAGTGTGGGAAGATATCCTATGCAAGAGGAGACCATCATTCTTATGCATTTCTCTTGTTATTGACTACAATAGACTTCAGAGTTCCCACTGACTTCAGAGGGGCCAGGATTTCACCTGGTTTCTCTGAGAACATTCCCAAACCACAAGGTTTAAGGGGCTTTTTCATTTCATCAAATGGAGTGGACCAAATTCACACCTGGCACAATTTCATTGAAATCCACAAGGAAGCCCATTGACTTTGCCCTATATCCCCATCCTTAACATATTGTATATTACTGTATTCAATAATAAAAAAGAGAGAGAGAGCAAACTAGACAGATCTGAACCTATTGTCAACATATTAACAGAAACTTAGTAATATCTTTATATAAATATTATCTTTACAACCTTCATTTTTCACACTAAAGCATTTAGCAAACACTATGGGACTCTATTCTCCACTCAATGCCCATTAATTGGCATTCATGTGAGTTGTATGGACACCAACAATAGTGGATAAGTCCCTAAACAAGGCAACAGCAATAGAGCTTAACTAATAAATGCAGTTTTTGATGTAAGCTGGAGGGAAAATAGAGGTGCCTAGAATGGTTATAGGAATGGTGAACAATGATGTCTCTACATTTTCCCACATATTAAATAAGGCAATAAAATGATAGCCATAAATTTAAAACCTGTTTTGTCTTTCAAACTGAGCCCCATTTAAATAGCATTAGACACCTCTTGGAACCAAACAGGCATGTTTCAAATATTCTGAGCAAATTGAGTCTAAACAGCAGCAAGTATTTACTGCAGAAATGTTCTGCAACTTCTCAGTAGTAGAAGAATGACAGATAGCATATTCAGTCTATAGCACCCCTCTGCCAGGAATAGATAATGCCTTATCTTTATCTCTTAGAACAGTTGTTTTGGTGATCTGGTCTACAATGAATTTGCTGTAAACCTTACATTTTTCACCTGAACTCTGTCCTCTAATCTTGAAAGGGGGGTGGGGGAGGAAGAAAGAAAAAAAAAGTTACACCAGAAGGATACTGCATACAATTTACTTTTCTTCTGACAATAGGGGTATGACTACAAAGCAGCTCAGAGTGTGCTTCCCAGCGTGTAGACATGCGCTAACTTTCCTCAAGCTCTTGCATTAAATATATATATAGAGAGAGAGAGAGAGAGAGAGAGAGAGAGAGAGCAGTGTGGCCAAGGCAGCACAGGTGGGTTTAGATTAGCCACTCAAGGATTTACCCAGGGATCAGGTGGCATTGTATTCAGGCAGTTTACCCAAGCCGTCACTCATGTCACCATTACCATACTGCTATTTATAGCATGCTTGCTCAGCATGCAAGCAAGTCTATATACCCACACTGAGAAGCACCCTCCCAGCTGCTGTGTAGACATGACCCTATGTGGTTGATAATTTTCTGGGTTTCTTTTTAGATCTGTAAATTTACTGTTGAATTTGAGGATGTTTGTACATTCTTGGGATCAAATCTTGAGTTCCTTACAAACTTCTTTCTTAGACCTCACTTAAACTCCCACTGAAGACAGATTGGTTGCTTAGTGAGTACAGGGTAGGATTCTCAAAAGCACCTAAGTGACTCAGGGGTGCAAGTCCCATGGACTTTCCTAAGTCACTTTGGCACGCTATCGCTTGACGAATATACAGCAGAGCAAATAAACAAAAGTATAGCAGAGGATGTACACAGGCATTTGGGGACAGATTTTCAAAAGCACTTAGCATCCAGCAGCAACAATTATTCTCGACATAACAATTGTTATAAATTGGAGGGTAGCTGCTTGCTGCTTCTCAGTGGGAACTACTGGTGCTGAGTGCTTTTGGAAATCTGGCCGGTAACATATTGCTAATTTTTTATTTGTGGAGCAAAGTATATTTTGGCAGCTGTGAATAATGGGGAAGAAGGTATACCAGTAAATGTTATGCAGTAGATAAGTCTCACAGTTTATCAGATCTGTTAAGAGGAAAAGAAAATTAATCCAATCCACAGTAAACCAAATATAATTATTTATCTTAGGTGCTTGTCTGGCCCCCATTACCAGAGCATCTGAGCGCCTAACAATCTTAAATTTGTTAATCTTCACTACACCCACATGCGGTAGGGATATATTCTCCCCATCAGAAGTGAGGCTCAGAGAGACTGAGGATATCTGTACACTTCAAGATGGGGATGTGATTCCCAGTTCAAGAAGACATACTTGTGCTAGCTCTGATGGAGCTAGCATGCTGAAAGTAGAGTGCGGTACAGTGCTGTGAGCTGCTAGCCAACTTGAGTGCATACCCATCTGAGATGCTAGGCACATACTCAGGTTGGCTTATACCTCCTTGCCACTAGCACTACTGCAGCTACACTCTATTCTTAGCATGCTAGCTTCACCAGAGCTAGCATGGCTGAATTCTCAAGCTGGAAATCACACCCCCAACTCAAAGTGTGGACATACCCTAAATGACTTGAGCAAGGTAAAATAAGAGGCCTGTGGTAGAGTAGAGAATTAAACGTATGTCTCCTAAATCCCAAGCTACTACCCACTGGGTTATCCTTATTCTGCCATTTCTGGTGCAATTAAATTGCATTGTTTTCAATAGTGCTACATCAGGAATTAAACTGGCTTCATAGTTCCCCAACATAAATTGTGATCCGGGGGCAGACAAAACATAAATGTGCTCTACAAAAGGCCCTTCATTTTCACTTTTTTTATTTTGTTTAAAATTTCCCTGGAATTTATTAGTATTTATTACAAAAATGGGGAGGGGGAAGGGTGAAAAGCAGTGCAAAAAGTTAACTTCCAGTTTTCTTGATAAATATCAGGGTTAATATTAAGGGATGGGAGAACAGAAAAAAAGCAAGAAATAGAGAAAAGAGTATTGAAAGTAAAAGCTGTTTAATTCTGTGGTTTATTTCATGAATGTACATTAATAGTACACGGACACACACACGTGTGCATATGTGTATCTTCCACTACATTGCTTTACTTTAACAGCCTCACATTTACACTTTGATTAACTTATTATTAACATAAGCACATCTACTTCATGTAGTCAGTATTTGCATGTACTTCAGTGGTCAAAAATTCAGATGAAAACCAGTAAAAACGGAAAATAAAGTACCTAAGCTATACAGCTTGCCTGCTCATAAAATTGCCAATATACTGCTCGATATAACATAATTAGACAAACATATGGCATAAGTACAGCACTCTGTGCATGATCCAAAGCAACTGAGTAGCTTTTGTTCACTCTAAAAAACTGATCTGAAAAAGACAAGGCCTGAAAAATTTCATGCTGAAAGGTGAAAATTTCAAAAAAATATGAATGCCTAAAAACAGGCAGTTCTAATGAAAACCATTAAGTAGCTATCCCAGTAATTTATTGTGATAATTACTGCTGCTTATGTTAACACTTAGTATCTATACGGCACTGTTCAATTTCAAAGCATTGTACAAATTTATGCATTAATTAATCTTTCCCACATCCCTTTGAGGTAGGTAAGTAAACATTATTAACCCTCTCTGATGGATGGGGAAACAGCACAGCTGGATGAAATCCTGGACCCACTGAAAACAATAGAATCAGGATTTCACTCAGGGCTTGTCTATACTACCTGCCAGATCGGTGGGCAGCAATCGATCCAGCGAGGGTTGATTTATCACGTCTAGTCTAATCGACCACCGAGCGCTCTCCCATCGACTCCGGTACTCCACCGGAGGGAGAGGCACAGGCAGAGTCGATGGGGGAGAGTCAGCAGTCAACTCACCGCAGTGAAGACACCGCAATGAGTAGCTCTAAGTACGTCGACTTCAACTACGTTATTCACATAGTTGAAGCTCCGTAACTTAGATCGATCCCCCCTCCTCCCCCTCTCAGTGTAAACAAGGCCTCAGAGAGTTTAAGGGCTTTGTCTACACACAGTTTTGGTAGCACTTGAATTATATCAGCTTGAAACTGGTATAGCTAAAGTGGAACAATCCCTAGTGTGGATGCAGTTATGCCAGTATTCCTATTAAGCTATTCTGCTCTAAGCACTTTGTACCAGTATAACTGCATTCACATTAGGGGCTGTACTGACTGAACTATTTCAGTTAAAAAAAATCATGCCCCTAAATAAAATAGGTGGTTTTTTTTTCTATTTCAATAAGTCAGTTCCTCAGCAAAATTTCCCAAACAGATCTCCATAAGAAAGGAGAGAAGAAAGACAGATAAGATACAAATGACCCACGCCCCACTTTAGATAGGAAAAGAAGCCATGTGTTTTATTTATCAGAACAGCAGACTTTAATAACAGATTTTTCTCCACCTCTTTGCTTACCAAGGGATGAGCTAATATCTGGAACTATGCTTCAAACAGACGATAAAAGCATGGGGGAGCTTAGATAGAAAGGCTGCAGGGAGACTAGATTGGTTTAACCTGGAGGGGCCTACAGCAAAGGAGGAAGGCCTTTAACCTCAATTTTCTACTAACCCAGGTCATGAGCTACTCACATCTGCGTGGGACTAATAGACAGAGATACAGAAAGCTAAGATTAGTCAATGCTGGCAGCATCTGCTATTTCTGCCATTAAATCTTGTGCCTTTTTCCAGATGATAGAAATATTAGCCCCTTTAATTGCTTCATGTTGCACTTCATCACAATCTCCCCATGCCTATGGAAGAGCAGGAAAGGGAACAAACTCATCCCTAACACTTACACAGGAAAAAATGAAGGCCGGACTTCAACAACGAGCCATTTTGAATTGTGTCTCACAAAGGATAAAATTATGACCTCTGAAGATATCCTCTGAAGTATCTCTGGGAGGTCTGCAAACAAGCATGCAGATAACAGAGAGTAACAACTTATATGGCATGAGAAATGAGGAGGTCAGGTTGGAAACGAATTTGGGGTCTCAGACTTACCTGGAAGATCCAGGCCTGAAAGTTATTTTCCCACATCATACTGTTTTATCAAATATGAATGGAATCATTTTTTCAATGCAAAAGAACTCCTTTAATAACATTAAGGCTGTGAAACAAAACCAACCAAAGCTAAGAAATGTAAGGATAACTCCATTTCAAAGAATATAGTCCACTGGGTCTGCTCAATCCTTAGTGCAGAATGATTGCCTCAGTATAGAATTATTGCTACTTCCCTTTCTTCCTTCTTTGGTTTTATTTTTCCCCCCCATGTGGATTATTTCCATTGCTTTTGTCTGTGCAGTGAAGCTGCCAAGTCTGCTTGATTTGATTTCTAGCTAGTTGTTAAAATAGAAGTATAGCCCCTCCTCAGCACTAAAAGCCAAGAAGCTGCTGCACTTAAAGGAAACAAATATACATAGTCGGTGATTCATATCAATATCTGTTTATGCATTCAAAGCACTGCACATTTAGTTTTGTGATTGTTTTCCCTGTGAGATCTTCCTAGCATTATAGGGCCAAATTTTGCAAACTAAAGTTAATGGAGCTGCATGTGTGCCCAATCAGATATCAAAAGCATATATGCTCTTTGTATAACAGAAAGTCTTTTCTACATTCTTTTCTATCTCTGTCCATATAATGTCCCAAATTATTTTCAGAGCCGGGTGCCTAAAGTTAGGCTCCTTCATAAAATTGACTTGATTTTTTCAAAAGTGCTAATTATCCCAGAATCCCACTGAAGTCAATAGGAGCTGCAGGTGCTCAGCACGTTTTAAAATCAGGCTACTGTTGCTTAGGAGTCTAGCGTTAAGCTTCCAAGTATGAAAATGATTGCTTATAATGCACTGATTCTGAACTATGCACTTTAGTGTGAAAATTGGACTCAGGAACACAGACAGTGCAAGCTAACTGAACACATCTGATGTGGTTTCTGTGGCTGTGGAATGTTTTCTGTTAGTGCAGTGGATCACAACCAGGGGTACATAGAGGTCTTCCAGCAGGGTACATCGACTCATCCAGATATTTGCCTAGTTTTACAATAGGACACACGAAAAGCACTAGCGAAGTCAGTACAAACTAAAATTTCATACAGACAATGACCATTTATACTGCTCTATATACCATATGTGTTTCTCATCCTGGCGTGTATGTTTAATTTTATTTTATAATTATATAGGAAAAATTAGAAAGTAAGCAATTTTTCAACAATAGTGTGCTGTGACCCTTTTGTATTTTTGTCTAATTTTGTAAGCATCTAGTTTTTAAGTGACGTGAAACTTAGGGGTACGCAAGACAAATTTGCCTCCTGAACAGGGTACAGTAGTCTGGAAATTTTGAGAGTAGCGCTGTCAATTAATCGTAGTTAACTCACACAATTAACTAAAAGAAATTAATTGGTAAAATGTAACAAAACAAATCTATATCATGAAAGCACAACTTACAAATGAAGAGATTGCACTATAGTACTTGTATGAGGTGAATTGAAAATACTATTTCTTTTATCATTTTTACAGTTTTAATTGCACTCTTAAACAATAGAATAGTAATTGAAATGTATTAAATATTTTGGATGTTTTCTACATTTTCAAATATATTAACTTCAATTACAACACAGAATACAAAGTGTACAGTACTCACTTTATATTATTTTGTTGCCCTTCTCTGTAGAGTTTCCAATTCTAATACATCGTTTTTGAGATGGAATGACCAAAACCGCATGCAGTATTCAAGATGTGGGAGTACTATGGATTTATATAGAGGCATTATGATATTTTCTGTCTTATTATCTATCCCTTTCCTAATGACTCCTAACATTCTGTTAGATTTTTTGACTTCTGCTACACATTGAGCAACTGTGTTCAGAAAACTATCCAAGATCCTTTTTGAGTGGTAATAAGTAATTTAACCCCATCATTTTTTATGTATAGTTGTGATTATGTTTTCCAATGTGCATTATTTGGTATTTATCAACAATGAATTTCATCTGCCATTTTTGTTGCCCAGTCATCCAGTTTTGTGAGATCCCTTTGTAACTCTTTACAGTCATCTTTTAACTTAACTATCTTGAGTAATTTTGTAGCATCTGCAAACTTTGACATTTCACTGTTAACCCTTTTGCCAGTACAGATCCTTGTGGGCCCTTGCTTTAACCTCTCTCCACTGTGAAATTGACCATTTATTCCTTACCTTTTGTTTCCTATTTTTTAACCAGTTACTGATACATGAGAGGAGCTTCCTCTTTTCCCATGGCTCCTTACTTTGCTTAGAGCATTTGGTGAGGGACCTTGTGAAAGACTTTCTCAAATCCAAGTACACTATATTGACTGGATCACCCTTGTCTACCTGTTTGTTGACCCACTCAAAGAATTCTAATAGATTGTGAGTCATGATTTCCCTTTATGAAAGCCACATTAACTCTTCCCCAACAAATCATGTTCATCTATGTGTCTGATAATTCTGTTCTTTACTATAGTTTCAACGAATTTCCCTGGTACTGAATTAGGCTTACCAACCTGTAATTGCCAGGATCACCTCTGGAGCCTTTTTTTTTTTAAATTGGCATTAGAGTAGCTATCTGCCAGGCATCTGGTAGAGAGACTGATTTAAGTGTTAGGTTACATAACACAGTATTTCTGCAATTTCACATTTGAATTCCTTCAGGACCATTTCAGAATGAGCTAGTGATTGTAGATGAATCGGTGTTTTGGGTGCCCAGTTTGAGATGCTTTAAATGGGCTGGATTTTCTGAGGGTGGGTGTTCAGCACTTTCTGAAAATCAGTCCCTTTTGAAAAGTAAGTCACACGAGGTATACAATTTTCAAAAGTATCTATATTTTAGTCCCAATGGGATTTATGATCCTGAGTCACTTAGCACTTTTTTCTGAAAATATATGCCATATTTCTCTGACCAGAACTATAATAATGTATTGTTATTTAGTATTATTTTACTGTTAGTATTGTATTTAATTGAAAAACCATACGTAACACACCTGTGGGTATCTATATGAATGGGGGAGGAGGAGAATATGTATACTATGTGCCTAGATTCACTTCAGATCTGTCCTGGGAAATCCCTATGGGAGGAGTTGAGTTTCCACAGCACACGTTCCCTCTCCTTGTCCATGGGAGTCCCTTCAATTGGACTTCATGGCACTGGGTCAGTAATGTGCCAGAAATGACAATAGAGGGAGAATGAGATGGTACTGGGGACAAGCTACTTTTTGTAGCATTGTTCCTGGCTGAATTTATAATTTTTTCTAGTTGAAATCTGGTCAGGAACTGAAGCTGATTCAAGCTCTCCCTCTGGGTTCTTTCTATGGATACTCACCGGGGGAGTGGCAGTGAGGTGCCGGCAGAGCCACACAGAGATGAAAGCACCTATATAGGACAGTTCCTGTCTCCATGGATCTGGATGATCCTTAGATCTCCAAAGTGTGTGGGCCCACTCCTTATCAGACCCCTCCTACTAGATGGAACAATTTCTGTGAGATGAATCTTGCAGAGTTTTCAGTCTCCTCTTACCCCTTTCCCATTAGGAGGGGTCAGTTTGGCTCCTGGTTCTGCTGTTTCCATGATGTACCATGTTATAGTGCATTTGTGTGTATTGTGAAAGAGAGCTTGAAATATTCTTTATCTGATTAAGATGTTTTGCTCAGTTTAGCTCAAACAACATCTGTCCAAAGTCTGACAATATGATGGACGTGAACATAAATCATGTTATCTCATGTTAACGTGTCCCTCAGAACAATTCTTTAACATAAATTCTCTTGTAGGGTATGAACTGGATCCTCAGGGATAAACAGAGAACTTATAACAGTAGCTTAACTCCTATTTACATAGTTCATTTGAGAATTTCATTTGACTTAGAAGAGCAAAACTTTTTAGGAAATTAATTGACAGCGTGAAATAGTGTTCAAAGATCCAGTTCATTCCAGAAAATGAATGTTTTGGGGGGAGGGTCTTTTTTATCTATTATATAAAGAATACAATCATGCTATATATAATGTTCACACATCTAGAACCAGGACTGGAAGATCTGCAGTATGAATAGAGAAGGAAAAAGTCAAAAAAGAAAACCCTCAGCCAAATATTTATTATTTAATTTGTATTTGTATTTATTTTGACTTCAAACCAAAGGATACATGTCCACGACTGAGTGCCCTTGATATCAGTTTTTTAAAAAATAGTACAAGGAGATGCAAACAAAACCAGTCACAGCAACTGGACTTCCTTTCTTCCTTCTCCTCAAGGGCAAGATTAAGGTATAGGCTCCATAGGCCTGTGCTTAGGGGCTCCATTTTTTGGAGTCACATGACTACATAAGCATCTCAACTTTTATTACTATTTTTAAGGAAGTTTTTAGTACTCACAGTTGTGAAAGAAAGCTTGAAAATATGATCTGAGCCTAACTGAAACACTGATATCTACCGGAGTCTGCAGACAGCCTGGAACAAGAGCTCTGGGGGGTGTGAACTTCCCCTTGATGGTCAACAGGGTGTTAATACCAAGATCAACAGCTCTGAGGTCTGTAAGTGTATGTGGCAAGAGAAGTAGGGCAGTGGGCCTGGTCCATCATCCAAACAGATATCCCACTAGCTCAATGAAAGTACTGAGGAACCTCTTCTGCCACCCCTGTATCTTTGGGGGAAGGGAGCTCCTGTTATCCCAGGTGAAGGGAGGTCACTGCCGCTCTTCAGGAGTTAAAGCGGCCACTTGATGTTACCTCAGAGTCAGCGCCAATGGGATAGATCCCATACCAGTTCCCCTCTAAGTGGGGATGGTGCCATGGTACCTATGCTTTAATCTGGCCATGACTTATACCTAAGTCACTCCATGGACATTAATAGAGTCTCTCTGGATTTACAGTGATAACTAGAGCCCCATGGCCTCTATAAACTGCAAATTTGTGTACATATGTAATTATTTCTGTGCATCTAAATGTGTGAATCTACTTACGTAAATGAATATGCACAAATGTTTACACTTTTTATTTGGTGGGCTTTACATCTGCCATGGTGTGAGTGTGTGTGTGTGTGTGTGAGCCTTATGCTGGCTATTTATGAATGTATTTTAACCAAAAGGATTCCCTTTTGGATTTTAAACAAAATGCATTAATTATGCACAAAAATAGAGCAATTTTTGCACCGAGATGAAGAAACACAAACATCCCTCATGTGGTTTCAGTTTCACTGCAGATTTTTGATATAACTCTTATAGAGACTTGGGAGTTACCAATAGACATATTTGCAATTACCAAAAAAATAAAGACATGATAATTTCATCCTTTACTAATCTGTCAAGACCTGAGTTCATATTTCGGTCCTTGTGGCGCCAATAACAAACCTGACCTCCCTTAAATCTAATGCAGCTTTATGAATACAGCTCACTCTGTTGGTTAAGTACTAGTGTTATCTTTTTGTTGCAGGAGAAACATAAACTCAAGTTTAAGCCAGTTAAAAGAAACCCCCAAAACTTTATAGTTCATTTTAGATTCTATTGGATATTAAAAGGAAGTAATATATTTGTTTCACATTATTACGAGTCATGTTTCAAATTGTCTCTTATTAATGAGCTAGTTCTTGGTGTGCCAATATTTTGACACTTCAGTCCCATTCTCTCTGTGTTAAGTGATAAATAATCAATTAACAAGCATGACTTTGGCTCCAATTTTCCAATGGTTTAAAAGTCAGCACTGTGCATTTTTTTTAATGTGGTATTCAATTCAGTCCACCGCAATCTGTGTCAATGACATCACCTCCAGCATAAAACCTGGAGCTCTAATACTTGATTAGATTGCATTGCTATGTTGCTGCCGTGGCTCCTGTAAAACATTTGAATTGTCCTGATACTTGAAAGAACAGAAGCCTTTGGAGAATTTATTGTTTTCCTGATGCACACAAGATTGAGGTGAGGACAGAAAGATTTTGAAGAGAAAAGCTATCACTTTTTCCTCGTTTTAACATCAGAGGGATCACTTGGATAAAACTTTGTGAAGGAGGAGTGATAAGATGATTTATCAAAAGGTGGTAACACACAGGCAGCTCATTTCAAACTTACATACACAGCTTGGATTTGGATCCAAGATAAATGTTATCAGGGAAAAAACAGGAGAGCATCATTTTGTTGACAGTTAAGAAAAAAGGGACCCTGGGATGTCAAAAATATTCCTGGAACTGTCGAGTGGGTAAGTTTCAGTTTAGGAAAGGCAATCAGGCTTTTTATTTTATTTATTTATTTTTTAATGACTTGACCTTTCCAAATATTTGGTCTGCAAAGTAAGTGACACGTTAGGTATGTTCACAGAGGAATTTTGAGCATTTGTATTACAAAGCTGCACCAGCACCACTGAATTTTAACAAAGCTAGAGACTCTGAAGCACATCTGCTTTAGAGAAATTAATCCCCCTTCTCTGTACCATGTCTCAAGGAGCTGTCCCATAATTCCCTGAAGCAAAAAACCTTCTTGTACTTTTTAAAGCAGTCTAAGGGAGTTGGGGACTCAAATCTCATTGAATTTTAATGGCATTTAGGTACCTAACTCCCTTAGGCTCCTTGGAAAACCTGAGGTTAAGAGTATTCTAATTTTAATACACAAGTACGCATGTGCATCAGGTTCTCTTTTCACATGCTTGTGCATCTTTCCAATTTTATTTGAAATCCCCATCAGAATGAATCTGCTACAATTATGGAGAATATACAGTACAAAATTCCAGGATCCAAGAATTAAATGAATAACTGAAAGAGGCAGAGTGGAGAGAAGGTGATGGGGGAAGGATTTCATCCTTTTTTGATACCTTCTTATATCCTCTACCCTTTTTTTTAGATCCTAAGCTTAAATTAAATCCAGGGCTCAAATGTCAACTTTTAGAGATCCCTCTTTTAAAATCAAACATTTATTACATCCTTATATCCAGATTTGTGTGGTACTAAATTTACCAGCTATACTGTCTTGAACATACTGGGACAAATTGGCTGCTAGTATGACAACTTTCACTTCAGTGGAGTTATGTCACCAAGCAACATGGCCCATTATTTCATCAAATGAGGCAATGTGATTTGATCCTGCACTGTGCACCTTGCTTTGGGACCCAACCCTGTGCTGGATTTATGTGGGTAGACCTAGGGACTTTATTTCTGGAGTTAGGGGAGAATTAAATGATGAACCTCATCCATGTACACTTCATCTTCTTCCTTGGGTCTTTTATCCTTAATTGGTCCCAATTGAGCAAGGTATTTGAACACATTATGACATTCTTGATTGCAATCCAGACCAGCAAAGGGCTATATCACCCCTGTCCTGCACACTTCGATGCCTCTCGATGCTTTGCTGCTGGAGCTCCAAACTGGGCCACTCTCACATAGCCCTTCCAGCACGCAGGTAATACCCTGAGTGTCTGTGTATGGCTGCAGCCTGCCAGCCACACATCAGTCACACTTTGGCTTTCCACCAGCCTTGGTTACCACTTGCAAGGTGACCCCAATACACTCGCAGTCCTGATTTTTGCCCCAAAGTGTGTGTTCTGCACTGCCCAGCTCTCTCCTGGACAGTCTGGATATATTAGTTAACTTGCACATCTAAGGGGATCAACATACAACAGTTTGCTACTTTAAATGGAGTTACCCACACAGTTCACAAGACTGATTTAGTTTTTATTAAAGGAGAAAACAAGTTTATTTAGCTACAAGGAGATAGGTTTTAATTGAGTACAAGTATAGCGCATTAAAATTAAAAATGGTTACAAGAGAAATAAAGATAACACGCGTCCTAGTACTAAAACTTGCCAAATTAGAATTGGTTCAAGATGAAGTCCCTTACCACATGTTCCCAGTAACACTGCTGATCAAATTCTCAGGCCAGGATCTGCTCCCAAAGTCCAACGGCTGTTTCTTTTATCTTTTTAGGTGAAAAAATCGAGAGAGAGAAACATACCTTGGGGTGGTTTTGCCCATCACTTTTATAGGTCAGTACCCCTTTGAAATGTATTTTCCTGAGGGTTCATTATCATCATCATCATGTCCTATTACGCCTCTGGCATTTAGGGCAGTGACAAAGCTCCTCCACTACTGTCTGTTTCTGGCAAGTCTTTCAATGGTTCCCCAGCTGTGCCCCCGGGTTTTCAGCTCAGCTTCCACAGCTCTTCACCATGTTGTTTTCAGGCAGCCTTGTTTTCACTTGCCTTCAGGTGTCCATCTTATTGTTACTCTGGTGATGGAATCAGTTTCCATCCAAAGCACATGACCAATCCATCTCCAGCGCCTCCTGGCAATGATGGTGCTCAGATCCTCTTGGCTGCACTGTATCAATAGATCTTGGTTTGAGATTGTTCTGGGCCAAAAGATATGGAGGATTTTTCTGAGGCAGGTTGTATGGAATGAAGACGGTTTGGACATGTCATACTTTCTCATTCCCCAGCATTCTACATTATAAACTAATGTTGAAAGTGCGCAGCTCTGATAAATCTTGAGTTTGGTTTTGGTGTTGTATTTTGATGATTTCCAGACTGTATTTAAGCTCCTGAAGGTGTTCCTGACTTTATTGATTTTGTTCCGGATGTCCTGGCTTGTTCCGCCATCCTGGCTGATTGGTGCTGTCCAAGTATGTGAATGTTTCCACATTGGTGAAAACAAAATCCTCCATCCATATTGGTGATGGTGAGGCAATATTAAAGGTCATGATATCTAACTTATTGCGGTTGATTTTCAGTCCAATTTGCTGGCTCAATGCGTTGAGTCGAGTTGTTTTTTCTTGTATATGATGTTGGGTATGTGATAAGCAAGCGAGATCATCTGCAAAGTCCAGGTCTTCAAGGGATGAGAAGGGTGTCTATTTAATGCCTCTTGGCATATCTTCTGTTGTACACTGTTACCCAGTCGATGGCAATGTTGAAGAGGATTGCAGACATGACACACCCCTGATGTACTCCTGTTTTGACTTCAAAACTGAGCTCACTGTGATTAACACTGCATGTAAAGTTGAAATAGAAGCTTTTGATGACATTGATTATATGGAAAGGAATTCCATATGTCCACAGAATGCACCATAGGCTGGTCCTGTGAATCCTATCAAAAGCCTTCTCAAAGTCTCTGAAATTTATGTAGAGTTGCCATTGCCATTCTAAGCACTGTTCTATTATGTTTTGTAGAGTGAAGATGTGGTCTGTGCATCCACATCCTTTCCAAAAACCAGCTTGCTCTTTTCTGAGAATGCTATCAACTGCCTCTGATATACTCTGGACTATCATCTTACACAATACTTTGCTTGGCACATATAAAAGTGTGATACCACTCCAGTTATTATAATCACAGAGTTCCTTTCTTTGATATCTTCACTATAACCCCATTGGTCCACTCATCTGTCACTTTTTCCCTTTCCCAGACTGATGTAAATAGAGGGGCCAGGATAGATGCTGCTAATTTAGGATTTACCTTGAACAATTCTGCATTCAAATTATTCTTGCCAGGAGCTTTCCCATTTTTTAAGGATCTGATGGCTTGAATGATCTCTTCCTTAGTTGGGGTGTCTGTTGATATCAAGATCTTCTTCTGCCTCCTGGATGTTTGCTTCCTCTTTAGTTGACTCCCTGTTCAGCAATTCTTTGAAATGCTCTGTCCAGCGCACTTCTTGTTCTTTTTTTCGGTTGTTACCCTTAGATAAATTTAATTCCTGCTGTGAAGTTGGAGTCATGGAATCTTGTGGTGAAAGAGGTTTCACCTTGTTGTTTGCTAAGATGCAGATGAATGGCCACTGGACAGGTGATTGCCTATCAATGTTGATGACACTTGGCTAGAGGTGCCAGTTTGTCCTTTATCTTTGAGAAACTGGTTTACCCACAGGTTTCAGAGTAGCAGCCGTGTTAGTCTGTATCCGCAAAAAGAACAGGAGTACTTGTGGCACCTTAGAGTCTAACAAATTTATTTGAGCATAAGCTTTCATGGGCTACAGCTCACTTCATCGGATGCAGTGGGCTGTAGCCCACAAAAGCTTATGCTCAAATAAATGTGTTAGTCTCTAAGGTGCCACAAGTACTCTTGTTCTTTTTGTGGTTTACCCACAGTTGCCACATTTCAGGCTTAATTTCAGGGTATGTTTATAACTTTATATATAATATTACTACACACATTTCATCATGATATTATTGACCAGTGAATTATTAGTTTTCAAATAATACTTCACAATACATTTTGTGCAAAGATGACTACAGTAGTGTGTAGAATGTGAACACAGAAGTTCACTTGGTCACACACCTGCATAACTTAAGTTCATGAATAGTCCCACTGAAGTCAGACTACTAGCCTGCCTATTTACCTTGCCCAGACTCCAACTTGGAAAGCACTTAAGCATGTGCTAAATCCTGAATATGGATGCTTTCCTGAAACAGATTCACTTATTTTATAAGCCCCCCAGGGCATGGATGGACTGTCTGTCATCTGTGCAGTGCCTTTGTGTTTGGGTGCTGTAATAGGAAAATTGTAGACTCCAAGATTATGCTAATATGATTGTAAAAGAGATTGTCGCCCTGTTGTCTTCATTACAGGCAAAGCTGCAAAAGAAATATAGGACCAAAACAGGCATGTCTTTCCGATGAGACTATTCCCATTTAAATAGAAAGGACTACTCATGTGAGTAAAGTGACCAAGAATTAGCCAATAACGTTTTTAAAAAGCTCATAAAACAGCTATTTTTAGAGTGCTGCTCCCTTCGGTACTGTGCTGTAGTAGTAGAGAAGGAAGTGTAATTTCCACTTTTATAGAGTGATACTGCTAATAAAAGTCATATATGTGCAGTATTATTTAATTAGTGCTATATTATCCACTAAATTCTTCATGAGCAAAGAACAGGAAAAGGACAAAAATCACCGCTTTCATAAAATGAGATTCACAATCAGTAAAACAGATTTTCAAGGTACATATATGCAAGTTTTATAATGAGTAGATTTAATAAAATTGCTGACAATTAAAGCAACCATATAATAGACCACACCTGCACAAATTCTGGCTTATTTCCAAAGTTCATTGTGAATTGTGTTATTCTGTCAGTGCTTAACTTTTATGTGGCACTGGGGTAGGATATAATCTCTAATCATAATCCAGTTAACATTTCCAAATTTTGAAAACCCTGACCTGCATTATGCAGGTCTTACCAGTTACTCCACAGTTAAAGTTGAGTTCAGTTTTTCAACTACACTGTTGAAATCCCATTGCAAGGCATAAAAACAAGTTCTGATTGCCTTCAAATGTACATCACTTTCCCTTAAGGTAAAGCGTAAATGTTTGTGAAAGTTGGAAGTGAAGCTGTTCAATAGTTTTAGGAATTAGAACATCCCTCTCAGTTATAAATGACTTAATTTTAACTATTCAGACATACAGGGGCATGAGGATTTAGACAAAATGTTAGGGGGGATGATTCTTTTAAAACAGAAGTGTATTAAAAAATAGGGGGTGTTTTAACCACTTTTCCTCATTCATTTTTCTGCATCATTCTGGAAAGCCAACAGATAATAGCAGAATCACTTATGGCCATCTTTTGTTTAGTGTGGAGAACTGGAGTCTTGCCAGCCACCTGGAAGGACAGTATTGTGATCTCACTTTATAAGGGCAAGGGACCACAGTGAATGTAAAAACTACAGGCTGATCAGCTTGCTGTCCATTCCAGTGAAGGTGTTTGTGTATGTTCTGCTGGCACACTTGGAGCTTCTGCTACATCAGAAGCATCACCCCAACAGTCAGGCTTTACAAGGAACAGGTCCACATTAGATGCGATTTTGGCTCTCTGCTTGTTGTCAGAGATACACCATGAGTTCACGAAGCCCCTGCACGGGATGTACGTCGATCTTAAGGCTACGTTTGATTCAGTTGACCATGTCGCTCTATGGAAGGCCTTAAAGGGCATAGGTGTCCATAATATTCTGCTGGACTTGATTAGAGAGCTGCATAATGGAACCACTGCCTGTGTACATTTGGGAATTGTATGTCAGCATCTTTTAAATCAGTATCTGTTATCAGGCAGGGCTGTGTCTTGGCCCCTGCACTCTTTTGTCGGGCAATGGATTTCATAATGCAGCATCCATCAGGTCCATAGGCATTAAGATTGGTGATCTCTCGCTCTCAGTCCTTGACTATACTGATGACGTTCTTCTAGTACAGAGTCCTGACAGGTTTTGTGAGGCACTCCAGCAAATGAAGGAGGAGTCGGCGAAGACTGGCTTATATGTTTCCTGGTCAGAGACAAAGCTGCAAAATCTAGGACCAGGTCTACCTGCGTCTCCAATCTCTTTGAATAATGAAATTGTCAAAGCAGGATCCAGCTTTTTCTATCTGGATTCTATACTCACCAGTTCTTCCAACTCTCACATGGAGATTCTTGATTGGATTGGTATGGCAGCATCTGCCATGGGTCATTTACAATGAGTATATAATCAACATAAGCTTAGCACAACAACCAAGTTCGGGATCCATTTGAGCTGTATCCTCCCCATACTGTTGTAGGGCTGTGAAACATGGACACTACACCACTCAGACTGGGCAAACCTGGAGGCTTTCCACACAATCCCATTCCTGCACTTAGGAGTCTCTGCTACACTTGACTGGGGTTTTCTTTCAAGTGTTGGTGGTGTTGCCAAGGGTAATTGATCTGAAAAACTTCAGGGATAACTCTTCTAGATTAGTTCACATTTTCATGGCTAGTTTGACAATAGTGGGACTAACCCACATAATTTCTGTCTTGATTCGTGCAGTTGCGTACTGGGGATCTAGTGTTTGGCCTGGGATAGCTGATTGTGGGAGATTATGATGGACTGATCCCCTTTGTTTGGGGATGGGGGCAAATAATTTGTTTTCATGGTCCACGCTCAGGGTTTATAAGACCAGCATGTTTGCAAGGCTTCTAGAGGACAAATGCTACACCTTTCTGCTTCAGCCACTCAGGTTTTGGAAGTGGTTGGGAAGGCTTTGCAATGTAATCAGTGATTAAATGTAAATTCTTCATGGCTGGTGAAAGCTGGTTTGAAAACATTATGCCCACTCTTGGTGGAGATTGTCAACTTCTCTCTGCAGGAGGGAAGGATGTCATATGTTTTCAAGAAGACATTTATTGAGCCAGAGGCCTCAGCAATCTTTCTTGATATGGGTAGTCCTGGTGTCCATTAACCTGTATTGGATCTCCCTTTACTGGAAAAGATTGCTTAGCACCAAACTTAGTGTCTCTGGCATCCTCAGATTTCATGGGACCCCATCAATCTATCATTAGGCTTAAGCATGGCACAGAACTGTTCACCAATTGCATAGGTCAATGCCTTCCTGAAACACTTGGTACATGTATAAATAACGAATAGCAATGTTACACAATCCAGCATAAAGTTTTTATTGTATATAATAAAAACTGGTATCTCTGTTGGGTCATCATCAAGGTTGTATCCTCAATGCTGAAATCATCAGACTATGTCTTTGAGCTAAAGAAACAGCATTGTTACCTGTAGTTGACTTATTAAAGCTGGGGGAACTAGAATTGGAAAGGCCTGAACCAAAGTCCACTGTCATGAAAGGGAGTCCTTCTATTGTCTCAGTGAACTTTGGATCAGGCTGAAGATAAATAAAGTATCTGAAACCAGCCACAAAAAAGAAGAGAATGGGTTACTTACTTGTTAGGATAGAGACGATCTGACACAAATACATAATATGTTATCCTAGTCTAGTATTTTAGAACAGAGCTAGTAGATGGTAAACAGCAAAGTATAGATTGAAACCAACAGGACATCAGACATCTGGATTGTTGTTAAAAAACAAAACTACATATTCCAACAATTTTCTCACTACAAGACCTCACCATCTTGAAGCAAGCCCACTTGCATTATTTGACTGCAGCAGTGTAAGCCCTCGGGAGTCAGGTTTGTCTGGAAAGAAGACACAGCATGTTTTATTAATTGCATGAGCTTCAGACTGAGTCTGCTCAAGTTTCTGGACATGTCTAATTCACAAAAGGCACACTCAGTGGCCTAATGGAGTTATAAACTTAGCTGCTCCCAGGGAAAATACACATAATTTATTTGCGTAGTCTTATGCAGTACCCTACTAGTACACCTCTACCCCAATATAACGCGACCTGATATAACACGAATTTGGATGTAAAGCAGCGCTCCGGAGGGGCAGGGCTGCGCGCTCCGGTGGATCAAAGCAAGTTCTATATAAGGTGGTTTCACCTATAACGCGGTAAGATTTTTTGGCTCCTGAGGACAGCATTATATTGGGGTAGAGGTGTATCTTGAAACATATCCTACAATGACCTTGAATGTTTTACAGAGGAAGAAGCCCATCTCAATGATGAGGTATCGGTCAGAGTGTTGAGCTGAACACCATTCTGCCTCAAGATCTCAAATACCCTGATGATATTGTCTGGTTAGCTCTGTTTGGTGAATTGCTGCAACTGCTCACTGATCTGGTTGGTGAAGAAGCAGTGCACATTAATCCAGAATGGTCTCATTATTAAATTAAACCCTATCAATCCAGATTGAACTAAATCCCTGTCCATTACCACCAGGTAGCCTCCTGCTCCAGATTATAACCAGCTCAGTATTATCTCTCTGAATGGGGCACTGTCCAAATATTTGACAGTTGCCATCTGCTCCGTGTCATGGATAGTGCTGCAGGTTGCTCAAAAGATGTGGTCACTCAAGTAGCAGCAACTGCTGCCAAATTTGGGGCCTTCAGGGGCCTTTGTGGTGATGTCAAGACATCAAGCTTGCTGTGAACTATAGAACCACAGTTATAACTCTGTTGTATGGAAATGAAGTGTGGCCACTGAGGAAGGCTGAAAAATACCAAACTGACATTTTCAGTTCTCATCATGTTCATCAGATGCTCTATATCATGTGTCAAGACAAGATCCAAAACAAGGAACTTAGAAGTTGAAACCAACAGCCTCCACTAGCGCTAGTTTGGTTTTGGCAGCTGACTTGGCCATATTATAATGTAAGACCAACAAATCCTATATCGTGTGTATATATGCTGCTACACAGCTGGACCATGTGGGCATTAAAAGTTTCAGTGGCGTGACGAGATTGCCAGGACATAAGCTGGATATACAACCAGACCATTTTAAGCACTTTGACATTAGGGCTGTCGAATATCACAGTTAACTCAAAATGCCATTAACTCAAAAATATTAATCACGATTAAAAAAATTAATTGCAGTTTTAATTAAAATTAAAAATTAATTGCACTGTTAAAGTTTGGAATACTGATTGAAATTTATTAACTATTTTTGGATGTTTTTCTACATTTTCAAAAATATTGATTTAAATTACAACACAGAATATAAAGTGTACAGTGCTCACTTTATATTATTTTTGTTACAACTATTTGCACTGTAAAAATGATAAACAAAAGAAATAGTATTTTTCAATTCATCTCATACAAGTACCATAATGCAATCTCTTTATCGTGAAAGTGCAACTTACAAATGTAGATTTTTTTTGTTACATAACTGCACTCAATAAAAAAACAATGTCCATTCAGTCCTACTTCTTATTCCGCCAATCACTAAGACAAACAAGTTTGTTTACATTTACAGGAGATAATGTTGCCCTCTTCTAATCTACAATGTCACCAGACAGTGAGAACAGGCGTTCGCATGGCACTTTTGTAGCTGGAATTGCAAGGTGTTTATGTGCCAGATATGCTAAACATTCGTATGCCCCTTCATGCTTTGCCTAACATTCCAGAGGACATGCTTTCATGCTGATGATGCTCGTTAAAAAAATGTGTTAATTCAGTTTTGACTGAACTCCTTAGGGGAGAATAGTATGTCTCCTTCTCTGTTTTACCCGCATTCTGCCATGTATTTCATTTTATAGCAGTCTTGGATGATGACCCAGCATGTAGTTCATTTTAAGAACACTTTCACTGCAGATTTGACAAAACACAAAGAAGGTACCAATGTGAGATTTCTAAAGATAGCTACAGCTTTCAACCCAAGATTTAAGAATCTGAAGTGCCTTCCAAAATCTGAGAAGGACGAGGTGTGCAGCATGCTTTCAGAAGTCTTAAAATAGCAACAATCTGATATGGAAACTACAGAACCCAAACAATCAAAAAAGGAAAATCAACCTTCTGCTGGTGGCGTCTGACTCAGATGATGAACGTGAACATGCGTCGGTCTGCACTGCTTTGGATCGATATTGACCAGAAGCCATCATCAGCATGGACGCATGTCCTCTGGAATGGTGATTTGAAGCATGAAGGGACATATGAATCTTTAGCACATCTGGCATGTAAATATCTTGCATCACTGGCTACAATAGTGCCAGGCGAACATCTGAAATGAGAACAGGTGACACTGTAAAAAAAGAAGCAGGGAGCATTATCTGCTGCAAATGTAAACAAATGTGTTTGTCTGTGCAATGGGATGAACAAGAATTAGGACTGAGTGGATTTGTAGATTCTAAAGTTTTACATTGTTTTATTTTTGAATGCAGTTATTTTTTTGTACATCTACATTTATAAATTCAACTTTCACGATAAAGAGATTGCTTTACAGTACTTGTATGAGGTGAATTGAAAAATACTATTTCTTTTGTTTTTTACAGCAGACATATTTGTAATAAAAATAAATATAAAGTGAGCTCTGTACACTTTGTATTCTTTGTTGTTATTTAAATCAATATATTTGAAAATGTAGAAAACATCCAAAAATATTTAAATAAATGGCATTCTATTATTGTTTAACAGTGCGATTAATCACACAATTAATCACAATTTTTTTTAAATTGTGCAATTAATCATGATTAATTTTTTTAATTGCTTGATTGCCCTATTTGACATACGTTGATCCAGGTGGTGCACAATTTTCAAGGAAGCCACATCCTTTTGGGATATTACCATGATGATGATCTCATTGCGGGTATCAGAGACCACATTCATTGCTGGTCCAAGTGTCAGCTTTTAACAGCCACATTCTACAGGCCATTATCCTCTGATCCCACTGATAAATACCAAAAGAAACTACATCATCTGCTCAAGAAACTCCCTGAAAAAGCACAGGAAAAGATCTTTACAGACACATGTCTAGAGCCCCGACCAGGGATATTCTACTTGCTACCCAAGATCCATAAACATGGAAATCCCGGACGCCCCATCATCTCAAGCATTAGCACCCTAACAGTAGGATTGTCTGGCTATGTGGACTCTCTCCTCAGGCCCTATGCTACCAGCACTTCCAGCTATCTTTGAGATACCACTGACTTCCTGAGGAAACTACAATCCATCGGCGATCTTCCAGAAAACACCATCCTGGCCACTATGGATGTAGAAGCCCTCTACACCAACATTCCACACAAAGATGGACTACAAGCCATCAGGAACAGTATCCCCGATAATATCACGGCTAACCTGGTGGCTGAACTTTGTGACTTGGTCCTCACCCACAACTATTTCACATTTGGGGACAATATATACCTTCAAGTCAGCGGCACTGCTATGGGTATGTGCATGACCCCACAGTATGCCAACATTTTTATGGGTGACTTAGAACAACGCTTCCTTAGCTCTCGTCCTCTAACGCCCCTACTCTACTTGTACTACATTGATGACATCTTCATCATCTGGATCCATGGAAAGGAAGCCCTCGAGGAATTCCACCATGATTTTAACAATTTCCATCCCACCATCAACCTTAGCCTAGACCAATCCACACAAGCGGTCCATTTCCTAGACACTGCTGTGCTAATAAGAAGTGATGGTCACATAAACATCACCCTCTACCGGAAACCTACTGACCACTATACTTACCTACATGCCTCCAGCTTCCATCCAGGACACACCACACGACCCATTGTCTACAGCCAATCTCTAAGATACAACCGCATTTGC
Organism: Malaclemys terrapin pileata; assembly: GCF_027887155.1. NCBI lineage: Eukaryota > Metazoa > Chordata > Testudines > Emydidae > Malaclemys > Malaclemys terrapin. The sequence continues at coordinate 123,807,153 of NC_071506.1, read as the reverse complement.
TCCAGTCCCTCAGACAGAGATAAACACCTACAAGATCTCTATCAAGCATTCTTAAAACTACAATACCCACCTGCTGAAATTAAAAAAACAGATTGACAGAGTCAGAAGAGTACCCAGAAGTCACCTACTACAGGACAGGCCCAACAAAGAAAATAACAGAACGCCACTAGCCATCACCTTCAGCTCCCAACTAAAACCTCTCCAGCGCATCATCAAAGATCTACAACCTATCCTGAAAGATGATCCCTCATTCTTACAGATCTTGGGAGACAGACCAATCCTCGCTTATAGGCAGCCCCACCAACCTGAAGCAAATACTCACCAGCAACCGCACACCATACAACATAAACACTAACCCAGGAACCTATCCTTGCAACAAAGCCTGATGCCAACTCTGTCCACATATCTATTCAAGTGACACCATCATAGGACCTAATCACATCAGCCATGCCATCAGGGGCTCATTCACCTGCACATCTATCAACGTGATATATGCCATCATTTGCCAGCAATGCCCCTCTGCCATGTACATTGGCCAAACTGGACAGTCTCTACGCAAAAGAATAAATGGACACAAATCTGACATCAGGAATCATAACATTCAAAAACTAGTGGGAGAACACTTCAATCTCTCTAACCACTCAGTGACAGAGACCTGAAGGTGGCAATTTTGCAACAACAAAACTTCAAAAACAGACTCCAAAGAGAGACTGCTGAACTTGAATTAATATGCAAATTAGATACAAACTTAGGTTTGAACAGAGACTGGGAATGGTTGGGTCATTACACTAATTGAATCTATTTCTTCACATTAAAATATGTTAAAATAGCCTCACACCTTCTATGGGTCATCTCGATTATCACTTCAAATGTTTTTTCTCTCTCCTTCTGATGATAGCTCATCTCAATTGATTGGCCTCTTACAGTTGGTGTGGCTACTTCCACCTTTTCATGTTCTCTGTATGTATAAATATCTTCTTTTTGTGTGTTCCATTCTATGCATCCAATGAAGTGGGCTGTAGCCCACGAAAGCTTATGCTCAAATAAATTCGTTAGTCTCTAAGGTGCCACAAGTACTCCTGTTCTTTTTGTAGTTATACATTGTCACCGATAGTGACTGTGGATGCTGTTCTGCCCGATGTTCTTTCCAAAATAATATTCACTACAAATATTAGTTTCACATCTATTCCCCTTTTGCATTTTCATGAAAATTAAAACATTCTCTTTCAGGCCTGGGAAACCAGGCATCGTTTCAAAAATGTGTTTTAAAGGTATTTTATTTTCTCAGGATCTAACTGTATATTGTAGTAATAATGTATGAAACGATATCCATGTATCACAGGCAGCCTTCTGTCTGAAAGTTTTCTAGAAAAGGTGCAATCTATTATTATCTATTGGTCCTTGCAAACAAGAACTTCTTTTTGAAGCTGTTCCAGCAGTCATTTTTATGTCAATTTCTCTAGATAGGATAAGGAATACTTTCTCAGGCATTATTCAATTTTGAAATTGATACAATTTTGTTTCTATTGCAATGGAGTTGATCTATTGTTGTTACCCGGAGATTTAGTTGGATTTAGGTTTCTGCCATTCTTTAATCTTAGAGCTGTCTGTATTTGTTTCCTTTTTTTTAACTTGTGAGTCTCTTTATTATCCTTTTTGTAGAAAAAAGAGAAGAGCATATTTTTTAATGTTTTTTTAAAAAGTCTGACTTTCCCTTAGCATTTTGTTTGAGCCCATGCATTTCTGTCAGATTCAATAGAACCAGCCACACCCATGGGAAGTGCCACTGAGCAGTGACTTGCTTACCTGAGTTCTCTCAGAAGATCAGTCCTTTCACTGAGCCCAGCTCTGAGAAATGTCCTTAGAGTGTAGCTCATTCTTCAAGGACTTTATCTGCTCATTGCCAGTTTCTACTAAAGAAAAGCATAACCTGGTTTAGCTTTCTAAATCTAATGGCAGAACTTCAGAAAGTTGTGGTACATGAATGAGTCATGTACAAGGACCTGTCTGTGCACAAACAAAATGTCCCATTATCACAGGGGTATTTGGGCATCCCAGCAGGTAGCTGGCAGATTGAAGTCTGTTCTTAGACAATTAGGTCATGCACTACAGGAGAATAGCAGGATGTGTGAAGTACTCCTAAAAGTTCCTTTATTTGTTTTAAGTCTAGACAAAGGCAAATTGCTTTTTAAATATTGTGTGTGTATACACACACACACACACTTTCACTTGCATGCACATGTTTCTTCCTGCCCCATCACTCTGCCCTCTCCAATTTACATTATTTTGCTCCTTTTTGGATCACACTTCATCCACTGTGCTCCACTAATGCCAGTCTGTATCCTTCTTCCGTGCTGTCCCCTCCACTCCTTATTCAAGATTCTGCTTAAACTACTGTGATGACTGGTGTGTGTGTTTTCTTCCTGCTCCCCGTTCCTCTTTGTTTCCTGTTTCCTGCTCCCTGAACTCAGTGTTCCAGTTCATGTATATAGTGTTGGTTGTGTGCAACTAGTTTGGATTTGCTGTTACATAGATCTCAACCCCGATATAACGCTGTCCTCGGGAGCCAAAAAATCTTACCGTGTTATAGGTGAAACCACGTTATATCGAACTTGCTTTGGCCTCAAGCATTTCCGTTATTAATAGTCAGCAAATAGCCCCGCCCGCATCCAACCCGCACCTACTTCCCGCCCCCTGACTGACTCCTTAGAACTCCCGACCCATCCAACCCCCCCATCCCTAATCACCCCCAGGATTCCCATGCTGAGCCATACACCGCACCGAGACGGGCGCTAGGACCCAGGGAGCCGGCGCACGGAAGCACTGTCACATGTGGATCATGCCCAGGCCGGTGGCTGAGCCCACGAGGGGGAGCAGGGTGGGCAGCCTCGCCCGAGGTGCCCGCGTGCGCCTGGTCCTCACCCCCTGCCCACGCGGTGCCAGGGGGGGGGTGAGCCATCGGCGGATGGCTCCTGCCATGAGTGCCCATGCTCAGCCCATCTCTTCTCCTCCGCAGAGCCCTGAGCAGCCTGTCTCTGGTGAGGACGCCGCGGCCACCGGGGCGCACGGAGCCCCTGACTGCACACAGGTAGTGCGGCACGCTATGGGCCCGGAGAGCCCTCCCAGCACTGCTGTGAGTGGGCTGCAGCCTGCAAGCCGGGCCTGCTGTGTGTTGAGCCCTTCAGCACCAGGACAGGGCACCTGCACGGCTAGGACGGGCACCTCTCCCTACCCTGGATCCACAACTTCCCTGCGTGGACCAGTCTTCCCCAACTTCTTGGCTCCAGCTGGAACCTGTGTGACATTCCCCTGAACTGCAACTCCCCTCCTCGGGCAGTGGCTCCCCCTGCTCCCTGTCCCCTGACAGCCCCCCGAGACCCTCTGCCCCTTATCCAACCCCTCGGCCCTGGCCCAGCACCCTTAACACACCGCTCAGAGCAGCATGATGGAGCCAGACACGCTGATGTGCTGATCCACCAAAGCGTTCAGCCGCACCCCCCAGAGCGCTGCTTTACTGCGCTATATCCGAATTCGTGTTATATTGGGTCGCGTTATATCAGGGTAGAGGTGTACCTCCTTTTCAAATTGTTACTGCCTGAACCAATTCATTCTCTGTATCCGCAGCCTGAATATAAAAATTAAAGAAGTCAGGTAGTCACTACTGTTCCTGTTCTGAAATATAGTAATAGTTCTATTAGATATGCCACTGAGTCCAGCTGCCTTTCCACTTTTCAAGGTTTTCATAGCTATTGTCAGCTCCTCAACATGAGATGCTGATTGTGGACTTTGCTGTCTCAGAGGAGTGAGCGAAGTCCCGTCTTGATTGGTTTCATTTAGTGCTTTGCTTTGTGTTCTGGTTAACCATTTAGGATGAGTTTGGTGTGTGACTTTGTTGGGAGAGACTGCAGAAAAGCACTTTGCTTGTTCTCCATCAGGGTTCACTTTGAGAATGAGGGCCCAAGCTTTTTTGCTATTGAAACAACAAATTTGTGCCACGATTAGCCCCCTCCAACAGTCACACTGCTCAGTTCCAATCTCTCTCTAAGCAGTTCCCCAAACCCAGTGGTTTCTTCACCAAAGGTATCCAAGTCAAACAACTCTGAATCTCTCTTATACTGTTGGATGGTTTGATGTTTGATGTCCCTGTCTTCTGTTGCGGTCTCGGTGTGTGTTGTCAGATTTGGTTTCTCCCATGCTCAGCTGGAATGTGAGATTAACAGGGTTCGTAACATCAACATATCTGACTTGACCCCCATTGTTGTGGTTTAAAGTACCTCCTTGCCTCTTGCAACCAATGAGCTTGTTCACAGCTGAGAACACAACAGAATAGATAACCACTCCTGGTTGACCACAGATGAGGTGTGAACTACAGACACCTTGAATTTGCTGCTGGTGGTGGTCTGATCAGGATTGTGAACCTTATGTAGATCAGTGACTGGATCCCCACTCTAGAGCTGGTGAAAGGAGAGGACAGAGGGAAGTAGATTTTGAGAGGAAATCCCAAGGGAGGAACAGGTAATCAAGAAAATGAAGAAGATAAATGGGGTCCAGCAAAAAGAAAAGATAGTTTATACCTTATGCCATTATTTCTTTCCCCTTTTTCTATTCTATTCTATTCTATTCTATTCTATTCTATTCTATTGGAATTCAATTCAATAAGTCACAAAATGGCCACTGTATGAAACAGTGAGTAAAAGATGGAAATGGTGGGTGAGGGAGAATAGGTGGTTGGAACAGTATAATTTTATACCCCAAAAACTTTTAAAACAAATGATTAATATTAATTCCTCTTGGACATTTTACATGGTGCGGCTCTCTATAAATAAGTGATAATCTCCCAAGAAAAAAGTTTAATCATTTGGTAATACCCATGTTAAGAGGTTTTCTTTGAATTTATCATTTTGTATCTCCTCTAAAAATAAGAAAGTCAGTGGGATTAAACCTCTCCGTCTGTGTGGAACTGAATACAGCAAATTTGTCTCCCTCTTTTTGGCACCTTTTTTGCATTCATCACGTGGAAATTATTTGCCATTGTTGTGTTCAGTTAGAGAGGTACAAATATTACATTCTATCCCTAGGATGTAGTAAATAGACACATCATGCATTTGCCTATGCAGCGTCTTGAATCATTAGGTTGTAGTAGGTATCACTGAATATATTTCATTGTGGGGTTTTAAGTACTCATAAATGGTATCATTATAGATTAGAGATGACATTTTCTAAAAATGTCTCCCCTGTTTAGAAATGTAAATCTTCTGAAAATACTCTGTGGTCCCCAATGTAAAATTAAGTTATACAGCTTTGCATATTTGTATCCTGATGATTGGAATGTTTTATCTACAGAACTGAAAACATTCATGCTTCTTTAATGTGTATTTGACTTTTTTTCTACATTCCTTTCCATTACATTCCTCCTACCTCATTTCTTTCTCCCTCCCTGCACCGTCACATTAGATTAAGACCAATATTTTCAAAATTGGGTGCCTATAATTGGGCTCCCAAATACACATTTAGGCACCTAAATTAATTTCTGTTTAGGAGCCTGATTTGCAGAAATGCTGAGAGCCAAAACTATTGATGTTAATGACAGCTGCAAGTGCTCAGCATTCAATATGATCAGAAAATGGAGTCTCTGTCCTGGGGAAAATTCCAATATTTCAAAAGTTCCTTTTGTCCTGACTCAGGATGAAGAGTCAACATTTTGAAATTTACCATGAAAAGGAAATTCCCAAATATTTCAATTTCAGAAACATCAAAACTATATTATCAAAATGTTTCATCATTACAATATAAAACATTAAATATTATATTTACGTATAAAGCAAATATTAAAATTGTGTTTTAAAGATATTAAAATGAAGCCAAAACCAAAACTAAAATGTCAAAATGAAATAATCTATTTTGATAAGAATGATTTTAAATTTTTTGCATTAAAAATTTCATCAAAATTGACATGTTCCTTCAGAACATTTTGATTTTGACAAAACAGCCTATTCCAAAAGAAAACTGTTCCATCAAAAAAAAAAAATGTTCAACAACATATGAGTCAGGTATCAATACTGAGGAGCTACTATGAGGCATAAGTTCATGATCTTTTGTATTCTGGTGTTATTCAGAATTTACTGTATGAATAAGAGAAATTGGTTTTCCTAAGTGTCCCTGCATTTCCTTCCTGAATAAAAACTCATGAAAGGAGAACACTTGCCCAAAATCTGACCAGGAATTTAGAAAGCTGTGTTTTCAGTGGAGTTTTGACCTTTGTCTGTTGAGCCAAATGATCTGCTATAAAGGCCAAGGGAGTAGTCCAGATTATCATTTTAGGTCAGGAATCCCTGGGAATCCCTGACTCAAACTCTGACCAAACCTCTCTCACATGCTGCTGTTCTCAGATACCCATCCATGCCCCCAACAAAAGCCTTCATATCCTCAGCTTCCACCACCCCTCCCTGATGGTGATCTCAAAATATGGAGGGCATGATAATGCTTTTCCACACAGGACTAAGTAAATGCTGTAGCTTTGTGAGGTTGCATATATGGGCAATATGTTGCAGTGAGTGATGTCTATCTGCAGCACAAAGATTTTGCAGAAAGGCTGGTGGCAGCTACACAGAGGATCATGTTGCATAGCTGGCTTTCTCTTCTTGTGCTCCCATTGTATCTCTTTTGTGAGAGTGTAACAGTCTTTCCCTTGAGAAGAACTCTGGGCTTCAAGAGACAACACTGATCACATGACAGCATTTGCTGCTCTCTGAGATTGCCTTGTAAATCACATGCTTTGTCCTAAGAGGTTTTAAATTATGTATTTTGGGGGGAAGGAAAATACAATAAATAGAACAGCCACATTTGACATATGGAAGAGCGAATCAACTGAAAACCTCAGAAAAATATGAAGAGAGATAAAGTATGTGAATATATTGCTGGTGGTCTTTAAAATAAAGTAGATTATTAAAACCAATATCATTGACAACAAATGCTGGATTTAATTATACCAGTTTGTGAACGTCTGGATCGGCTAGAGTTGGACCCAAAATGGAAAGTCACACTGAAATTTGGAAAAATTCCAGTTCAGATCTGAATCTGGGTCTTAGCTTATCTGGTGTATCCCTAGAATTAATCGAAATTAAAATCATGAGTCTAAATCCACCTCACTTTTGGCATTTTGGGAAAATTCAAACTGAGATCTAACTCTGGATCTGTGCCCCATGATCTTCATGCGTCTAGCATTTAAGTCAATACCAAGACTGTAAGCACTTTGTGACAAACTGTTTTTTGCTTTGGCATAAATTTTAAAAAGTGACTAGTGATTGTGGGTGCCTCCTGTTATGGGTGCCCAACGTGAGACATATTAGAAGGGCCTGATTTTTAAAGGTTAGATGTTCCTAGTTATCCGTAATGGTGTCTATAAGGTGTCAGGCTTAGAGACCAAGAATCAACTATCACTCTTGAAAACTTAGCCTACCTAGTATAATGGGACTTTGCTCCTTAACTGGGATTTCTAGGACCTGAAGTACTACAAATAATTATAATTATTATCATCTAGTTCATTGGAGGAATTTGTCCTCTCCTAGACCCCCCCAATTTTCCCCCTCTTCCTCTCCCCCCAAAAAAGTAGTAGGGTTTTTACAAATATTTTGGCTCATTTCATGGCATGCTATAAGTCTACGTATTGCTTCACAATTTCACTTAACTTTTTTCGTGGCTTGTACCTCTTGGTGGGATACATTATACCTGATTTGTCTTATGTGTCTACAAATAATAATAACTGGAAGAAGACTGCTTTTTGTTCAGGGGTATTGGGATTCTATGAAGTATCTAGCCTGTCTTTTGAAGATGACATGAATTTCTAGAAAACCAGCCATTGTTTAAAAAAAAAATCATCTTTTATGGAATATATTCAGGCATGAAAAACTGAGTGCTGCCAACCTAAAGATAAGCAAAGCATGGGAGTATCTTGATCTCGAAGCAGGACTCCATCGCTGGGGCAGTACGCAGAATGACATCTTGATCTTTCATAAAGCTGTTGATCAGCTATTATCTGCTGTATTTTTCTTTGTTGGACTGTCTTACATGACTATTTTAGCACACCATAGTGAATGGGATTCAGCCATAGCACAGCGGGATGGGCAGAAGTGGTTAAGACTAATTTTACACACCAGCAGTGCAGGTGACTGCTTGTGGCACAGTACTTTGTGCATCCCTTCAATCTAGGGTCCTGGGTTCCTACCATGGGATATAGCTTGGGCACTTGTCCCTTCTTGCAGAGGACCTGGCAGTGCTGCTGTCACTGAGTCTGCATTGCTGACCACCCTCTCCCCTCCTTGTTGTGCTGAGATATTGTACAACAGTACCCGCTATGGTCAAGAAACAGCCTGATCTGGCAGAAGGCATATTCAGACCTCCAGTGGGCATCCTGTTCTTCAAGCCTACAGGCCTTGCCAGCCTTTGCTTATATGAACAGGGGAAGTCACTGAGGCTATGTCTACACTGCAATTAAAAACCCATAGCTGGCCCATGTCAACTGACTCTGGCTCATGGGGTTCGGGCTAAGGGGCTGTCTCATTGCAGGGGAGATGTTCGGACTTGGGCTGCAGCTGAAGCTGTTGTACCCTCCCACCTCTTAGGGTCCAAAAGCCCAGGCTCCAGCCTGAACCTGAATGTCTACACTGCAATTAGACAGCCCCTTAGCATGAGTCCCATGAGCCAGAGTAAGAGGGCATGGGCCAGCTATGCGTTTTTAATTGCAGTGTAGAAATACTCTTAACGTCTCCATTACCTCAGCTTCCCAGCTGTAATATAGGGAAGTGTTACTCTCCCTATGTTATAGGGCTGTTGTGAGGATAAACCTGTTAATAAACCTGTGGTGCACTCAGATACTACAGTTATGAACAGTGAACACAAGACAATCCTGCAAATAGATACATCCTCTCTATAAATTAAAAAGGGAATAAATTGATTATTTAGTCACTGTTCTGTCTTTCAGATCATTAGAACATGTTCCTTCAGACTAAACAGAAAACCAATGTTTTTACACTGGTTATGAAATGGGCAAAAGACTGTGGTCAGTCATCTTTGAAGTCTTGTGTGTGTTGTTTTGATTGCTGTAATAGAAATTTCTTAAAAGAATTATGCTTCAGTAGAAGATGGGGTAGTGACATTTTGTGCCTCCTCAATTTATAAATTAGGTTGAATATTAATATTGACTATTGCTTTTGTTTCTGAATATTTTAAATATACTCTGGGAAATGTGTGTTGTGTGTCCCATTTGAAGCATTTTGTGGTATTGTCTGATATGCTCTTGATCAACCTTCAAAAGGATGGTAATGCCTGCTTTGTGCCTTCTGGATTGCAGAAATCAGAGCTGATCTTAACTAGGCTTTTAAAAATGAACATCCTGCACAACGGGATTCATTGCACACAGAAATAAACCTATGTTCTTTGGTATCTCTGCAGAGCTCTGATGCCAGCAATATTATGCAAATATCTGGGCCTGCTCAAGTGAGTAAAGAAATGCATGGATCAGGGCCTAAATCATGTTACAGTTTAGTTTAGATTTTGCACGTTGTTCATAAATGTTAGCCTGTATCTTTGGCTACTATTTTTGTGGTATGTAATTTGTCATCTAAGCCATATGGTTTTGCTTCTGTTCACTGACTGCATCTTTGATAAACAGGAGAAGGGATGTCAACAAGATTTCTAGATAGTTGCTGAACACTAATTTGACACTAAAAGGGGTAAAAGTGATTTATACTTTTATTTGAGTGAATGTTCAGTTACTCTTTTTTGCTGTTTTCACCCAGCTTTAACACAAATGATAGGATCTACAAATAATTCGCACATGCAATTTCTATCATTTTTGCATACATGATGTACAGGGTCCCAATATTCAGTGCACATGTTGCATGCACAAATAGAGAGAGCAAGATGGGACTTCTTTGAAAATGTAGGCCAATACCAGTAGCTTCACAAGTATCATTGTCTGCTGTGGTGATGTGGTTTGCTTTTCCCATTTGTGAACATTTTCCTAATCGAGACCACTAAGCATATTTCACGTTGTCCAGTATAGAGTGGACTGGTGGTAATTTTTGGGCACTACTACTGTTTTCAAGTAAGATGTTCGACAAATTATTATTTTCCCTATTCTAGATTACTTTATTGTACTGAGTCATGGGTCTTATTATACATTATCCCAGAGGTTCTCATTTAGCATTGTGAAAATTGAATCACACCCCTTCCAAATTGCCTTTACTCCATTAGATACTCTGGTCACTCTAGATTCTTACCCTTTCTACATCAGACATTTCTGTAGCCTTCATTCTTGTTCTAATTTCCATTACATCTGTATCATTTCTGTTGCACTCAATCAGGGATAGCATACAATAGCCTAAAAATGGCTTAACAAGTTTCTTATAGATAATTACACTTCTTGTGTTCAGGGGTCTCCAACTACAATATATAATTCTCTTTGCTTTTTCGATTGCATTGTACTAATGTCTTCACTGTTATGTCCACTATCAAGCCTAATCTTGCAGAACACAGAATAATAGTAGGATGTTATCAGGAATCGGGACCTGAAGCAGATCCAGTCTCCAGGCAATCTAATAAGTGCCGCTGGCTGGTAATAGGCTGTGTGATTGGCTACACCATCTGATTGGTGGGAGGAGTCAGCAGACCCCTCTTAAGCCCAGCAGCTTGGTGCCGTCTCAAACATTTACCCATGGCTGCCATAGTTCCGGTGCCTTCTTGTTCCCAACCATGTTCTCACCTTGTTCCAGTCCTGCTCCGGCCTTCCTTCTGCCTTGGACCCAGGCCCTGTTCCTGTCTTGCCTTGCTGCAGGTAACCCAGCTCTGACCCTTGGCCAGGGCATCTGTCCTCTGACTCGTGCGCTGACCCTTGGCTCCAATTCCTGGCTACTGTCTTTGGCTCAAACCATTAGGCATGACTGCCCATGTGCCAGTCTCTGACTGATGATACCATTTTACATCTACTCTTTCTGAGCCTGTCCCTAATAATGTCACACTTCTTTAAGTTGAGACTCATGAATCATACTTGTATTACTTCCTGTTCGCTTAACCAAAGCGAGTCTGAATTTCTTCCGTTAAATAGGAATGAAACATAAGGGGTAACAGAGATTTGAGTTTTGGATATTTATCTCTAGAAAGACATAGACGAATGGGTTGGAGCACTTTTACAGATATCCATAAAAATTAATTTTGGGCAGAATAGTTAAACTATGAAATGAAACTGTGGGGATTAAATAAAGTTTCCCAGGCAAGAGATGAAAGTGCAGCTGTGCCAAAGGAAGTGAGAGTCCCACTGCTCTATCTTGCCCCAAGAAAACATGATGTGCAGGTGTATATTTAGAATCGAGCACGGATGTCAGATGGTGACTTCCTCAGGCTACCTGACGACCTGCAGACTATTAAAGAAGAGGTAACAGCTGCTTCCAGTAAAACTGCAATGAAGATGGAGGTGGATTACACCCAAAAGAGCTACCCAGATCTCAAAGGGAGAAGTCTGGAAAAAGGCATCCTGTGCCTGAGGAAATGGCTTAATATCATCAACTGAAAGTGCTCCAATAATATATCAAAGAGCGAATATGTTGCTAAAATAGATGAAAGACACTATGCAGCTGGAACTTCATGAACTTCACAAATGTGATACAGCAGGCCATTCTGGGAAGTGGTGGGTAGCACGTGGGCTGCCTGGATGGTGACTGTACACTTAGGCAAGGTGTTGTGTATAGAGTCAAAAAGAATGTTAAAAGCCCAAAGACAGACTGGCACATCTAACTGCATGTCGGAGCTCTCCAAAATTATATGCTAAAGCTGCTAATTACATTTTCTCGGTTATTAAAAATAAATAAATAAACCCCAGCTCTTCTAAAGAAGGACAAAATACCTAATCTACCCAAAGGCCTGTGAGACCAATCGGAGGAGATATGATGAGGTAGGAGTGAAATCCTGACCCCACTGAAATCAATAACAAAGCTTCAATGGACAGCAATGAAGCCAAGATTTCACCCTGGACCATCAGCTGCTGTAAATTGGCACGGTTTCATTGGCTTCAATGGAGCTGTAGTGATTTACATCAGCTGAGTGACTGTTCTTACATGTTTCTCTTAGCCCTGTTCAGTGGTGGTGGTGTAGTACGGGGCTGTTTCTTAAATTGAACACAGGGCACTAAGAAATTACAAGACAGAGAATGGAGTACTTTTTCTCGTATGGTTTAAAAACTTTAGGGGTTTAAGAAGCATAACTGGACAAATCTGACACGTCTGTTTCAGAATAGAAAAATAAGTAGCATTTTTAAGAGGAAGGCATTTGAAATGCCTAGCACTGTGCTGTATTAAGGGATTGAACTGTAACCCAGTGAAGTCAGTGGGTGTTTTTCCACTTCCTCCCCATGGCCTTTGGAACAGGCCCAAAGAACTCAAAATTTCAGGCAAGCTAGCCAGTGCTGGCTGCCACTGAGATGGTAGGGTTTTAAATGTGCCATGTCAGTAAATGCAGATATTCAGAGAGACCGGCAGCAGCTTCTCACTTTAGTCCCTATTTATAGCACTAGGCTAGAGGGTGGCTGAAAAGGCCATTAACACTTATAGAAAATCTACTGTTCTGTTTAATTCCTATCTTAAAAACAGTAAGACACATTCCCTGTGAGAACTCAATTTCCTGGAGTTTAGGAACATTATTGCAAGTTATCCTGTGCTGCTTTCCAATTTTACATTCTTAGATTGTGCAATATATACTGGGTTAAAAAAATCAATGCATTTTCCATTAGTGTCAAGATTTGGGGCAGAATCTTCTCCTATGTTGAGAAGTGGGGAGAATGTGTCTCTAAGCCACCTTTCAACTCCCCTCATCCTGGGGATGCCAAGGACTGATATGGCCTCTGACCTAACTGAGCGCTCCCTGAAAGCTGCTCTAAGTTGTATCTCCTGGAATGGCCATACAGGGACTGTTTCACAGGCCGAGGATAAGCCAGAGTGCTGTGCACTCCAGGCTGCTGTCTTTCCATGCCTCATTGTGCTCTCCCATCTGGGTGGAATGGATGGTATCAGGGTCTCTATCCTGCGTTTACACCACCCAAGGAATTCCTTATGTCAGAGAAATATTGGCTGCCCTTTTTATGGCACCTATTCAGTGTTTTGTGCTTCCTGAGGATCGCAAGGCAGCTGGAACTAGGGTGACCAGACAGCAAATGTGAAAAATCGGTACAGGGGCCAGGGAGTAATAGGAGCTTATATAAGAGAGAGACCCAAAAATCGGGACTGTCCCTATAAAATCAGGACATCTGGTCACCCTAGCTAGAACAGAGTCCAGGGATCTGGCCCTTTTATTTCAAGTGGGCAAGGAACTAGTTCAATTATTTATACAAGGAGCTGAACAAATACTGAAGTGTTCACATTTTGCTGAAACTTCAAAGTGACCATAACATTTAGTGGTTCAGACCATTTTCTTCTTTATTTAATCTCTTCTTTTTTTTGTTCAAGACCAAGAGCAGAAATATTAAAATAGCACTCCAGGAGCCTAAAGCAAGAAATACTGAACTGAAAACCACATTAAAAAAGCCTATTTAAAAAAAAAAAAGTACAACCAAGACTCCCAACTAAAGAGGGTCAGATAACCTGCAGAGATGTTTTGGATACTTCTTTAAGCTACAATGCAAAATGGTTACTATGAAAGGGAAAATGGCTTAGAAATTTATTAGACCCTACATGATATTACCATGGAACTTGAAGTCGTATATTGCAGGACCGTTATCCTTTCTAGAGCTGGGCAATGTTTTTGGATAAATAGTTTATTAGATAAAAATGCAGTTTTCATGGACCTGAAGCTATTCATGGATTTGACATAAATTGGCCAAATATTTTCAGCCAGAAATTTTATATATATATAGCTCTGACACCTCTGATTTGTAACAACCATTTTGTACTTTGTGTTATATCACAACATCATACAGTGTCATATGACCATCACCCCCTTTTGCCAGAGAGAATCAAGGGAAGAGCGTTCTCCATACAGCAATCTTCCTTTACCCTGGCCCTGCTGATCTCTCTCTTCCCTTCCTTCTCCTGTGTACTTTTTTAAACTACTTGCCTATTAATGGGCTAATTGACCCTTTAATTTCCTAAACCCAGTCTGGCCTAAAAATCAGGCACACATCTGACCAATAAGACTTTTTCCAGGGGAACCTAACTGGTACTAATAGTGACCAGAGTGCTGGCTCAAGCTCCATCGCTCGGCTCTCTATTACATACCTCCCCCCCTTTCTAATGCAAGGGAGTTTCTTCCCCCTTACTTTCCCTCCATTACTGAAGGTTTTATTAGAGCATTGCCTCTCCTCAACCTCAGGGTAGTCATCTTGCATCCTCCTATAGGATCCGTCCATTCTCCACTAGCAAAAGACACACACACACACACATTATGTGGGTGAAGGTCACCCTAATAGTTCTGTCTCCTCCCACAGGTCCTCACACCAAGGGCAGCCTATTGAGTTATTCTCCCTGCTTTCACCTTCTTTGTTTGGTGTCATGGTTTGCTCTTGCCCTAGGTCTCTGTTTTGCCCAATCCTCCAAAGTATCCCAGGAATGCCTCCTATTGACATTCTAGAGGCCTACCTTAACTAATTCTAGGGGCTCAAGTTATGGTTCAACCTCCATGGACAACCTTGTGTTACTTCAACCCGTTGATTCTGTATGTTTGTTTTCTTCCTTCTTCCACTCAGTACCTTGGAGGGCTGCTCTGTCATCCCTCTCTATGACCTGAAATTTCATGTCTAGATTTCTCCAATTCCTCTGTTTGTTTCCTTCTTATCTTGCCCCATGGATTTTATTTCCACCCACTTGGGGTAGCGTTTAGTCTTTTTCTTCTGTAATGGGAAGAGCTCCCAATCTGTGTCGAGTACAAGTGGGTGTGGTAATCCATCCACTGATCCTAAACATTTCCACCTAAACTTGCTCTTGACTCTCAGGGGCAGCACTGCCATAGAGCAGAATGTGTCCCCATATACACATTCAATTTTGACCCTTGCTCTGAAGAGTATCAGGTGAGGCATTGCTAGATCTTGCCTGATTAATGAGCAGGCTGAACCTGTATCCACTACTCTTTTGATGCCTCCTCTTTCTCATTATTTCTTTTTTTCTTCCATGCCTGGGGGTGTCAGCCCAACCACAAAACTGTACAAAACCACAGTCCATGAATGGAAAGTCTCTTTTTATATGTCCTTCACATCCACACTGAAAACACACTATGGCTAGAGCCCCTACCTGAGTTTCTCAGGGCTCCTCACTCTTCTTGTTGATGCCCTTTTCTTTTCAACTACAGCTGTAGGTTCTCCAGTCCTTCTCCCCAGATCTAGTCTCTTAAACTGACTCACCCTGGGGAATGTCTGTCTCTACATTTTTCTTGGTAGGTTTAACTGTGGTGTCCAGATTAATTGGCTGATGCCACCTAATCTATACTTGGATATTGTCAGGGAGACACTGAAGAAATTGTTCCAGAATCAGAGTCCATAATCTCCCCCAGAGTTTGGGTATTTGGATTTAACCAATGAGTGGCCCAATCTGTTAATTTCTATGCAAACTCACGGGCTGTACTCCCCCAGTCCTTCTTGCCACTCTAAATTTCTGGCAGCATTTTTCCAAGGACAGGCCAACTGCCTCCAGCATGACTGCCTTAACCACATCATAGTCTCATACTTGCTTGTCACTTAGAGCCATCTAGGCCACCTAACCTTCCCCAGTTAAACAGGGTTCTGTAGGACCTAAGTTTCCTTGTCTCAACCTGCACCCATTGCTACTCCTTCAAAAGTGACCATGAAAGAGTTAATGGACTAATTAGATCATTCATTTCCTAACCACAGTCTGGGCCAGTAATCAGACACATAAGGTACCCTGACCAATTAGACCTAAACTCATAGGTGCTAACAGTAACCAGAGCTGGCTGAAGTGCCATCTCTCAACACTCTGTCACAGAGCTTTATTCACAAAAAGGTGGGGAAGGAGTAAAATGTGTTAGTGCTCACTTATAACTTTTGGACTAATGGTTAGTACACTCACCCAAAAGGGAGACACCTGGTTTTAATTCCTCCCACCCAATTAGATGAGGAGACAGGATTTGCTCTCCCAGCTTGCAGGAGCATGCCCTAACCACTGGGCTATGCTGATTTTTTGTGTGTGTGTGTGTGTGTGTGTGTGTGGAATTTTCTCATTTGGTTCAACCCAAAATGATTTTTTTTACCCAAAAGATCTGTTACTTACCCAGCAATAATCCCTTGCCCCCATCTACCCCCTCAGGCCTTCTTAGTTTAAGTGATTTGATTCCTTTCCTAACCACCAGTTTTGAGTCTCTAACCTCACATTGGGAATTGCTAGCTTTCTTAATCTACCCAATAAGAAATCTATAAAAGAGAAGAATTTCTTAATCTGTCCAATACCCCCACAGAGAACATGCATACATAGCTGATTTTGTAATTCCAATCTATTTACTCTACATATGAGTAAAGAGGGGGGAAATAAAAGGTTTGTTTCTACATACTCTACGGCTACATAATGCCTTCTTGAAATGGGCAAGTTGTACATTCAGGACACAAAAAATATTACAAGATCAAGGCTAAATTGAGGATTTTTGAGTAATTCTGATTAAACGGTGTTGTACTAAACTGTTTTGTCTAACCATGTAATCAAATACACTATATACAGTCTGTTGCTAGCAGCTTGCAAGCACGATTAAAAAAAATCTAATAAAATATGCAAAATAAGTACAAATTCAGGCACTTTACTTGAAAAATACAAAAGCATAAAAGCCCAAATCTGATCAAAGATACACTTACATGCAATGCGCTGCAGACACAACAGTACAGTACATTATGTTAACGCAGCAGCCAGAGTAAGAACAAGTAGAAAAGGTTTTGTAAAACCTGGCAATTTATGCAATGTGTGTGCAGCCAGTTGTGTAAAAGGTAATTTTCTCACAAAGGATCCAACGGCTAGTATTATAGGCATCCCACATATGAGTTTTGATACACTGTATTCTGGTGTGTCAAGTCTCTTAAATTAAGCACAGACCTTTTTTAAACATAAGCAAGAAATATTTCTGTGGTTCAGATCCAAAGCACATATTCTCATGGTTGAACAGGCAAAAAGGAGCAATATTGTGATCTAGTCTGATCATGATGCAGCCCAGAGGATTCCACCTAGTACTTCCTGCACGAAGACCAATATCTTGTTGAACTAGAGGATATCTATTAAATAGACATCCAGTCTTGATTTAAGAACTCCAAATGATGAAGAATTTACCATGTGCCATACTAAGCAGTCCCTGTGGTTGCATACCCTCATTGTTAAAAGGTTGTTTAAATATTTCTAACTTTAACTTCCAGTCATTGGAGCCTGTAAAATATGTCTGCTAAATTAGAGAGCCTTCCAGTATCAGATATCATCTCCTTGTGGGTAAGTACTTGTAGATTTTTATTACAGGTCACATTGGTGCTCGAATGGGAGCTCTTTGAAGTCTCTATGCAAAAGTCTCTACACAAAATAATAAATGGACACAAATCAGACATCAAGAATTGTAACATTCAAAAACCAGTAGGAAAGCACTTCAGTCT
The DNA here is from genome assembly GCF_027887155.1 of Malaclemys terrapin pileata. Classification (NCBI taxonomy): domain Eukaryota; kingdom Metazoa; phylum Chordata; order Testudines; family Emydidae; genus Malaclemys; species Malaclemys terrapin. The sequence continues at coordinate 123,789,542 of NC_071506.1, read as the reverse complement.
CCCTGGACCCTCAATAACAGACTTAAAAGTGGCAATTCTTCAACAAAAAAACTTCAGAAACAGACTGCAGAACTGGAATTATTTGCAAACTGGACACATGAAATTAGGCCTGAAAAAAGACTGGGAGTGGATGGTTCAGTACAAAAAGTAACTTTCCCTCTGCTGATGCTCACACCTTCTTGTCAACTGTTACAAATGGGTGATGTCCACCTTGATTGCATTGGCCTCGTTAGCACTACAAAAGTACTTTTCCCTCTCCTGATATTCACCCCTTCTTGTCAACTGTTCATAATAGGCCACTTCCACCTTAATTGAATTAGCCTTGTTAGCACTGACTCCCCGCCATCCCCCCACTTGGTAAGGCAACTCCCATCTTTTCATGTGCTGTAATATTTATACTGCTTACTGTATTTTTCGCTCAGTGCAACTGATGAAGTGGGTTTTAGCCCATGAAAGCTTATGCAAATAAATTTGTTAGTCTCTAAGGTGCCACAAGGACTCCTCGTTGTTTTTGCTGATACGGACTAACACAGCTACCACTCTGAAACCAGGCACTCAAACAGTGTCCCAGTATGGTGTTAGTAGGCACTGTGCTGCTGGAGGACCCATTTTTAAGAAAGAGGAAGTCATTCTGGTTTATTAAAGATTGTATGGGACTTATGGTGTTTGACAAATTCTGCATAGCAGAACTTCAAAAGAATTGTGAAATTCACACTGCACACTTATCATTTCTCCCTGAACAGAGGATTCAAAATAATGCTTTCATTATCAGGGCCGACAAGAGCGGGGGGGAAGCCAGTACAAATTACTGGGGCCCGGCGGTCCGGAAGGGGGTCTGGGGCCCGGCTTCCCCGGCTTACCCCCCACACTCGTCGCCTTACTGGGGTCCAGCAGTCCAGAAGGAGGCCCGAGGCCTGGCTTTCCCAGCTTCCTCCCCGCCCCCCTCATCGGCCCTGTTTAGACAGTCCGCGCTTGCTGGGGGGCCCGAAAAAAACTTTTCACCGGGGCCTGAACCCGCTCTCGGCAGCCCTGTTCATTATGGGCGGAGTCACGTAAACTTCCTTAAAAGTAGTGAAGTCCTGGCAACAATATTGTTGTATCCCTGCTGATAATGAGAGTGCTCCTTTTAATTTTTTCTTGGCCATAAATATCTGCAACAAATCTGGAATGAGTTTGGATGAGATTTTAAATTTGCCAGTCTAGACATGAGAGATTTGAAGTATCTGGGCGTTCCGTTGTTCAAAATATTGCATTAGGATTGTAAATGTAGTCAAAACAGCATTCTTCTGTGCTCCTTTATCATGTGCATCATAACCCTGTAAAACTGTAATTTCAGCTGTGGGGGAAATTATAAGGGTCTATGCAGACTACAAGCTAAGCAATTTAGGTTTCTAGTAGTTAGTCAGAAAAGTTCTGACAAAACAGTTTTCAGAATGTACGGATTCATCAAAATCAAAACATTGCATGGAGATAATTCCATTTCAATAAAGTTTTTCTGGAAACCAGGCAGGGTTTTGTCAGAAATCTGCCTGGTTTCTTGCCAGCTTGCCTGCCTGGCTCCTCAACAGCATGGGCTTTCAGAGATGAAGGCTCTGTGACAGCCATCCAGGCGGGCTACCATAGGGCTGGGGACTGAAGGGCACCAGCATCCACAATTCCAGGACAGACAGTTGGATTGCCCCAGGACTCAGGGCTTTGAGAATCTGTAACTCTAGGGCAGTTCTAGCCAAAGTTCTTTCCTGAAGATTTCACCACTATGCATTGTCCCCCAGCACTGTCAGTAGGATCATACCAGTTTATCCTTGGCATCTCCCCCTTGCCTCCCCACACCAGCTTCCCCCCCCCTTGTCACCTTACCGGGGCCTGGTGGTCCAGAAGGGGATCCGGGGCCCAGCTTTCCTCCCCCCTATATATCCTCTCCACAGGGTGTAAAAACTGGAGAAAAGGGGATTTATGCTGCACACTGCCTCATTAATTAAGCCACCGTGAAAAATGAATGTGCTGCACAGAGCAGCTCTTTCCCACCCAGCTAACCAATCCTTCGTCCTCTTCCTGGTAGCGTTCTGGTCACATGGATGCCATAAAAAAGTTTCAGGCAACTACATGGTGGGGTGTGGGAGAGAGAAAGACATTCCATAGCTTCCATTCATCTGCTCTAACCTTTTCTGTGGGGTTTCAATTCCTTTGCTCCATTCTACCATGCTCAGTAGAAGGGAACATATGCCCCATAGATTACCAGTATCTAACTCTGTAAACACCATGGTCCAGATTCTGATCTCAGTTCTACTGGTGTGGATTTGGAGTAACTCCATGGATATCCAGCTTTATACCAATGGAACTGAGATCAAAAACTTGCCCTTCGTAGATGGAGAACAGATACCTTTCATAATGTTCTGGGTTTTTTGATTTTGTTTTTTTTTCTTATAGAAACACATGGCCACAGTCATTTTTATAGAATGTAATTGAGTGGGAGATTCAGCAAGAAAGAGTTTAAATAATTTAATCCTGGCAAGGAATTGTGTTTAAATTGTGTTTATTGACATTACAAGGCAGATAATGGGCAGCCATATTGTTTCTTATGGATTATGCATCTCTCATGTTCTCTAGAGAAAATCCCATCAGGATTTCACTGTATAAGGATGGCTTTCAAGGCTTTTAACTACTTTGTTTCCTGGGGACTTGAGAAATTTACCTCTTGCTTTCCAGTTAAGAACCTGTGGCTTTACTAGTTTATTTTCCCCATGTTGCAGGTGCCTTGTGGAATAGGGATTTTAAAGCCAAAACATTGAAATGCTTGAATTTAATTCCAAATGCATCGAAATAGACAAAAGAGTAAATATACAAACTCAGTGTTCAATTAGGGGAAGGGTAATTTCCCACACTTCCCCTCAAGTTGAATTGTATGAGTTTTGTAATGTTAGTACTGTTTATGTCATTCTATAATCTGTTTAAATTCTGAAGTATGTAAAATTATGTTTCCCATAATACCTTGTACTGAACTGGAAATGAAATCTTGGCCCCAGTGAAGTCAATGGGAGCTTTGCCATTGACTTCAATGAGGCCAAGATTTCACCCCGGTCATTGTCAATGATTAGGAAAATACTTATCAATACGTAGAACAAGTCAAATAGCAGACAAATAGAACAAATGACCATTAGACACGGACTCATACACACACACACACACACACACACACACACACAGGTAATGGTGGGTGGATCTGGCTCTGGAAGCCCCTCATCACACCTTAATTTTCATTGAGAGTGTGGTCTGGAGGATAAGGCAGTGGACTGCTAGAGGAGGGGCTTGAGTTCTGTCCCTGCGTTAGCCACTGACCTTCTGTGTGTCCATCAGCAAGTCACCACAACTTTTTGTTAGATAATTAAACAACTGAAACTACAAACTCGTAATGGGTATTCCATGGGCATATAAACTCAGTTTACATATTATTCTTTTTTAATTATTCACTCAATTCTACTTATGAATGCAGATTCTCAGATGAGAAGAATTTTGCCCTGTAATGTTTAGTTTTATTCAATGAGAAAATAACTAAGTTTTGTTTCAAGTAAAAGTATCTAGGTCAGTGATATCCTACTGTACCACTGCACATACTAGAGCCAGCATGGCTGAGGGAGTTGTGTCCCTGAGTAAGGTGTGTTTCATAATTTAAAGTGCTGAAAATCACTGGTGAGGTATAGTAATAGCATTATTATTGATCATATCTGCACTGCATGAGTATACATGCAGCACTAACTAACTGGCCCAAACCCTGTCCCAGAATTCACTGTGCTCAATGGAAAACCTGAGACAGATGTGAGGATCGTCTCCTCTTTGATTTTTCCCCAGTCCTGGTTAGGAACTGCAATGGATATGCCAGGTTATTACATGGGCATCATCCCATTCTCTTTCTTTTCCTCAAGGAAGCTGTGTGGGAGAAGAATCTTACTCTTTGTTGCGTGAGTAGGACCTTGTTGCTCCTCCTTGGTTAGGTGTTTTTGCGCCCAGAGATAAATCTCTGGGCACAAAATTCTCTATTAATTCATGGCATGCTATACTTTAGTCCAAGTACGGACTTTAACACCTGGTGAGATCTGCTTACTTAAACCACACAATAGGAGGGCTCACTCCTGCACATTTAAGTCTTGGAGAATTTAGGACCAGAACTAACCCCTTTGTGTGCAGCTTTGGGGGATAGTCTGTCCTTTGGTAGTCAGCTGGCCCTCCTTGATCTAGGATATATTGTTTTCACATGATTCAAAAGAAATATGATTTGCTATAAACTGATTTGCTATGATTTTATATAAACTGTATAAAGTACACATTTTCAGGTTCAAATGTATCACCAAAAGTTTTGTACAGCTCCCATAATAGAAGTCTGTAATACAAGGATTTAGTGCTTTTTTTTCAAATCAAGGAACCACTTTCCTCAGAATAAAATCTCTATGATAAACAGTACATATAAAAGTGAAAAAATTCATTTTGTCATCAAAAAGTGAATCCTGCAGAGAATTATTAAAAGGGGAGTTGTGTCATATTGACATGAAAACTTTCATGCTGATTTTTCCAAGACAAGAAGTATTTTAAATTGTGCTACATTAATAAAAGATTAGCTAAATATGCCAATTATCTCTTCAGTGTAAGACTTTTGCCTGATTCAGTAGCACTAGGAAGTTGGGAACTATTTTAACAATTTGTTCCACTTTAATCATCTTTATACAAGACAAAAATTAACAAAGAAACCCCTGAGTTTGATTAAAAATAGCAGCTTTCTCTTTTTAATTTGCACCATATTATTTTTGCTTCATATATTATTAGAATAATTATTAAAAGTTATGGGCTTGATTACTCCATGAGTTCCATTGTCCTCAGTGGGACTGTTTGTGAAGAACCTGGTTCAATGCCCACTGAAGTAAATCAGAATCTTACCATGGGCTTTAATGAGAGCTGGATTAGCTCTGTGGTAGAATTCAGTGAGTAAAAATGTCAGAGGCTGCCCTGGAGTGTGTGTGTGTAATTTAGTAGTGTGATATTCTTTACACAAAAGGATTATATTCTAATGGAAATGAACAGTTGTATAATGTATTTTTCTTGACATAATTTGTTTACTTATATGCAGCTGACAACGATCAAGATGCCAGAAGCAGTTTGTATATCTAGCCTGATCTAATCGAGTTGGTATAAACTATTGATTTTGGTGAGGGAGGACACGAGCAGTCCTGGTTTGATGAGAACTGTTTTGATTTGAGTGCATATTTCTGAATCAAATCCCATGGTAAGAATGTCAAATGCTCATACAGAAGCTTAAAAACTGCTGCAATCAAAGCTTCTTGGAAGATATTAAGTGAAAAGAAAATAAAGGAAAGAAACCATATTAAGCATAATACATTCTTGTATACTTTTCAGCTACATAGAATAGGGAAAAAATGTTCCTGTTTTGTTAAATTAGCAGATGTTATATAATACGTAGAACAATCTATGTATTATACAAATAGACATACATATGACACCATTAAAAATGTGAAAATTAAGGATCTATTGTTTCCAGCAGACTTCCTCATTCTTAAGTGAGGGAATATCATTAGAATTACTAGACTCTTTAAAAATGGAAGAACTTTTAAAATGTGCCCACTACACATAGACTGAGATTTCCAAATCTGCTTAGGGTATTTGGATAACCAGTTACATTTAATTTCCATTGACAATTGAGTGTCTAAATCCCTTACATGGGTTTGAAAATCCCACTCATACACATGCACGCTTCCAGAAACATCAAAGCCCCAATCAAATAACCATTAATGCATGTGCTTAATCTTAAGCATGTGAATAGGTCCCATTGACTTAAAATTAAGCACATATGTAAATATTTGCATCATTTAAGCCTAATATTAGGGCTTGATCTAGCGCCATCAAAGTCAGTGGGAGTCTTTCCACTGGTTTCAGTGGAGGCTGGGGAAACAGCAAAAGACATACTATCATATCCTGTCTGCCATTTCTTAATGCTCATAGCATTCCCTACCTATCAGCCCAATCCCCCTTCTGATGAACTGAGGAACAGTGAAACAGACGCAGCATTCTTCTATCCCTCCCACACAGGCCCACAGAAGAAACAATATAATCTGCAGTTGCAAAGATAGATTTTAATTTGTACATGTAAACTTCTCTCTTCCTCTTTCATACATAATCCATATCATTCATATATATGAAAGAGGAAGAGAGAAATTTAAGGGGAAGAAAGTAAACTTTCATCTGAGATTTGAAAGTAGATGGAGAATCATTGCAGCAGAAAGATATAGGGAAGTTGTTCCACTTGGCAGTTGCTATAGCAAGAAGGCTCTTACAGTGATGTGACTGTAGGAAGAGACAGAAATAATGCAGGTTCTGAATAAAAAGAGCAGGTTAGAGAATAAAGAGAGACTACATCTATTAGGTATGTTATATATTTCCCCCATTTGAGGTATCCTGCTGAGGTCAAGCATGTTTAGGAAAATGTCCTTGTATTCAAACAACTACTTGGTAGAAAAAAGATTTCAGTTTCTATGCAGAAATTCTGGAATTATCTTCCCAAAGTGATTAGAAATTCTGACTCCTCCTATTTCAGAAGCAAAGCTAAAGCCTACTTACACTATATTTATTTTCAGAATTCATAACTGTTATCATTGCTATTCTTCTCTTTGTCATTCCTTATTTAGACTGAGGCTCTGAGGTACATTGTATAAAAAGCACTTTAATAAAAAAAAGTGTATTAGGAAGACAAAAGGCTTAAAGAGGATCACGCTACAGTGCCAAGTTAGTATTCTTAGAGGTTTTAAATGACCTGGTACAAGTTAGGTCAGGGCTCCCTATAAGGCTGATGCTCAGGTTCAGCTCATTGGCTCCAAAATTTTTTAAGGTTTGAGGGGATTTCTTCCCCCCCAAATATTTTTATACTGTTCATCAAAACTATATTGCCTTTAGCTGCCTTATTACACTCAAAAATGTGTGTGTGTATTCTTCTCTGTAACAGGAGGCGTTTCTTCATATCTGAGAAGCAGCTGGAAATCTTCTATAGGACTAAGGTAGGATTATGGTTCCATTTTAATGTTTATACTCACAGATAAAAGCTATCGTCCATGCAACAGGGGAGATAAGATGGCTGACAGCACTAAGCTGCCTTCAGTATGCATTGCTGATGGCTGCTTTTTTTGGCAGCCTGGGGGAGTATGCATGATTAAAGAGAGAAACTTAAGCTAAACCAGACCTTTTTTAAATTTTAAATACACTTTGGAGTAATGTTAACACATAGCACTGAACATTTCACTGTATATCTTAATAGTCTTAAGCAACTCCCTTTGTAAACAATTCATCCAGGAGTTAATTTGTCAAGTTCAATATGCATCAAAAAATATTCATTTGTATCTTAAAAGGGTCTTAATGCAGAGAAGCTTTTCATCTTGGACATGTCTTCACCAGCCTTCAAGCAACTTACCAGAATATATGTCCTGTGGTACAGCTATGCCACAAAAAAAGATGGGCATGATTTTTTCAACTTTTTACATAATTTTCCCATACCCTCCACCCCTCCCCAAAACTCAATTTTTAAAGAAATTTGGAAAGGCTAGACATATTTTACACATGTGCAAGAAATCCAAACAAAAGCCCCTTTTGCTAGAAAATATGTACTTGTAAAATTTAAAATCTGTCATCTTGGTTTAGTGGACTGAGACCAGGCCGGGAGCCAGGAAACCCTGAATTCTGAATCCACCCCTTCATGCACCACCACTGTCCCTATGTAAGTATTTGTAAGTATTAGTAGATTTGCTAGGCTATTTTGACGCACTGGAAACTAAGTGATTGATTTTGGCTCATGGAAGGCTGAGGATCCAATTTTGGGTCATTGTTGAATTCAGCTGAGTTATACTAATTTACATTAGTTGAAGATCTGACACTCTATGTGAACAGAAGGGAAGATTTTAAACTGAGATCGGTGTGGGTGCAGAGGTACGGTAGTTTAATATTAAATATAAAATTCCTAAAAGGTAAAATATACTGATTTGGGCATGCAACCTTAACTAAATTTCCTAAGGAAGTATATGCACATGCAATATGATAAATGGATATGGATGCACACAACATGAATATAAAGTACGGTACTTTATTCACAGTACTTGTATGTGGATTGGGCATTTGGATTGCTGAGCAGAAAAGTCAATGGGCTTCCCAAAGTTTCATGTAAAGAAATAACTTTAAAAAAAAATCGTGTAACTGCTCGCCTTCAGTATTACATTTTCATACAAACAAAGCTTCTAAATGGAGCTTAGTTAATAATGCAGTCTATGGAAACAAAGGCTGAACTTTCACTTTATAATCTATATGGCTTCAGAGAGAAAATCATATAGGCTTACAGACAGGCGGTCTGTTAGCCAAGGAATCTGAGTCATGAAAAACACCATCAGATTCATGTAGCAATAGAAATGATACATTGGAATGTTCAGGTCTTCTTTGTTTATCCTGGAACAGTCTTTAGAATTCCTTTTATCTGAGTATGTGCATGAGCACAAGATGAGCTCGATATTGTTTATGCAAAAGAAGAGAAATTGTGCATTTTATCTTTCCATCTTTGGTTACATTAATCCCGGTGATGACATATTCCCCTTGGATGCTGATCCCCAAAACAGCATCTACTCTAAATTTCTTTTCTCTTGGGATAGATCCATGATGTTTCAAATCCAAATTGTTTACCTTAAATTCCAATCTACATCAGGATGTTCTTTCTAGAACGCTATGCAAACTTCTCTATACTTTTTTGGTAAGTAATATCGACAGTTCACACTGAATTTCTGTAGAACAAACTCATAATCTTTTCACATACAATTTAACATAATTTGTTTTGTTGAATGAGGGACCTCCTTGGTGATAGCTCTATAGGACAAATGCAGCTGATTAACACATTCTCACCTTATGGAAAGTTCTATTGAATTCCATAGAAAATGATGGGTTTTTTTAAACAACCTATGAGATCTGTTATTATTTTTAGTACAGTAGCACCTAAAGGTCCCAAATTAAACCAGAGCATCTGTGTAAATCCTAGAATAGTTTCTGGGCAAATCAACTCTTTTGACCAATTTGAAAAATATGCAGTACATTGAAGATACCAAACTCTGTTGCAGATGTGATTCACATAGCAACAGGTCCTGCCCCGGAGAGTTACAATTTGAATATGCTAGACACAAATTGGTAAAATGAAAGTGTTACACAAGAAACAGAGGATGGAGAAAAATTAAGTGGCCTCCCCAAAGCCACACGGAACTAAATGGAAATCTCTTGAGCCCAATGTCTTAACCACAAGGCAATATTTCCTGTCAGAATATTTATATTTGCAATAGAGTTTGTAGAACAGCTCAAAAAACCCCATAGGAAAGTTATCATTTGTTCTATACTGTGGGTGAAATCCTGGCCCCACTGAAATCAATGGAAAACTCCCACAGACTGACTTAAATAAGACCCAGATTTCACTTAGTCTTAAACAATCTTTCTGTCATAAAATGCTTTAATGGTAGTATTGTGCAACAAAGATATTACTTATTCTATAGTTGCCAATTAGAAAATTGAAACTAAGGGCTTAATCTTGCAACCCATATTCAGTTAAGAAGTTGTTACCTTATCTTATATATTTTATTCACTTACAAGTAGCCCTCATACTTCATATGGATTACTCATATGAGTAAGGGTTCATTTTAAGGGAGCAGGTCCTTAACACTACAGTATTCGGGATCACAATAACTATTTAATCTTTGTATCATGGTTAATCATCATATAGCGATTAGCTTAATTTTGATTACTGGCCCTGGTTATTAGTTACACAAAGCCCCCTTTACATTATTCTGGAAATGTAAAGGGGCTTTAAAGGCCCTCTGAAGATGTGCCCTAGACAATGGGGTTCCCTAGTAAGTGTAGAACTGGCACAAGTACTCTAACCAGCGCCAGGTACATGAGGAGCAGGATGGAGACAAAGCTAGAATGCACTGACCTAAGGTTATATACTGCTTCCCAGAGCTCATTGGAAACAGAGTGTGATTTTGAGTAGACTCTACTCAGAGTGTGCTCTAACTTATACCATGGGCCAGTCAGGACAGACCCAGAAAATGATTCCTGCAAAGGTGGCATAAAACTACATTTACCTCTCACTATCACTATCACTCTATTCTATCGCTCAGGTCAGAAATTTGGTGTTGGTTGAGTTAATTCACTGGATTTTATCCTATGAAGAACTGAGTTCAAATTTGTTTTGGATCACAAGTTATGAATTTAATGTCTTCAATCTACTGCACATTTCTCAAAAAGGCCCAAAGTCCTGAATTAATGTTAACTGTCCTGGATAATTTGCAAACATCCCAGGCATTCACAGTCCTGGTCAGTGTTCTCTTGGGGGCTAGGAAAGAGATCTCTAGTTTTGTAAAGAATTGTGAGTATTTGGAAAACATTAAATCCCGAATCTGAGAAACATTCAAAAACTTGAAATTTTTCACAGAACCGGAAGTCCACAACATTTTGTTTCAGATACACTGAAATGAAATAAGTTTCCCGGGGTCTTCTGGAGCCCGGCCGCCCTGAGATCCCTGCCTCTGCAGCCATTCTTTCGGCAAGCTGCTAAGTAGCAGAGGAGCTTGGGAGCTGGGCTTCCTCATCAACCTGCCAGTAAGGCTGCCCTGAAAAATGTTACATCAGAAAAATTTCCAACCAGCTCTAATCCTGGGTACTGGGCATGCTGGGTATAGCTCAGAGTCGGCAGAAGACCAGCTGGATCTTGCCCATTTCCCCTGCTTCATTTGCCATTCTGTTCTGTGGCCGATATATGTATATGTGCAGAGGTGAATGATTATGGGGCAGGGAGCACATGGCTCTGTTTTTTCTACTGCGATGGTGCGGGGAGAACAATGGAGAGGAAAGGAAGGAAAAGTTCATTATCAGGTAAGTGAGGGAAATGGACAGAATAAATTGGGAGTCAGAGGCAGTTGGGGATGGAAGTGATTCATGTGGGAGCGAAGAGGGGGGAAGAAATAATGGGGCAGATGAAAATAGAGTGTAAAGGGGGGAGAAGGAGAGAATCAGCTGGGAGAGGAAAGAAATGGACTAACAAAATGTACAGGAAATTGGAAAAATGCTTCCTGAAGTTGACAATAGGTATAAGAACAGGCTTGTGATCCTCCCTCTGAACACAATTAACAAAGTTATCAAGAAAATGGTAGGCATGGTAAGTGGATGAATTAGGCACTGATCCTACAATTGCCTACAGACAGACCCTTGCATGCACTGGGAGTCCTGTTGAAATCAGTGGTGCTCTGTGAAGGTGCACAAATTCATCCAGGTATTCATTTGTAAAATTAAAGCCTCAATCAGCTAGGGCCTGATCCTAGTAGAAACGGAATGTCTCAACTCCTATTGAAGCGAATGTGAGTTGAAGGCACTTGGCAGCTCTGAAGATTGGGTCTCCAGTTTCTCATTAGCATCAGAAAAGAGGTAGGTGGTCAGGAGGGATTTAAATGTGCAGGGGGAAGCAGTTTTTTGGATCAGGATCCTCCATGGCATGGGAGAAAGCATACAGTTAGCTGAGGTAGAAGCAGACAAACAAGGTGGTGATGAGGCATTGTCGGCCGAGTGAAGGGTCTGGGGTCGGACAGGTTGGGCAACAAAGATAATTTATTTATAGGGGTTTTCACAATATCACAAAAAGGGTGTCTTTATGTGGTTCAGTTTTCATTCTCATAATAAAACAACATATTATAAATGTACTGTTATGTGCACATGCAGTTCTCCCGTGAGGTGTCTTGAAGGTCTCCACACATCATCCTACATGAAGAAGTGACTTTGGGTAGAAAAACTGTTAAATCTTGGTTACAGTGACATTGTGGACATCACAAAGCCACCACAAATTGATATCAGTGGCAGTCACTTCTTAAAAGAGATCCAGGGCTGGAACAGCAAGGGGTTTGTGAGTCGTCAAAACTAAGGTGTTTTGTCAACATTTTGTGAGGAACCTTGAAGAGGATCTGTCTGCTTCGCTTTAACTAGTGCTGTTACTTTGGTAAGTACTACATTCACTCCCATGACAAAGACCTAGATTTCTGACTTGCACAATACATCCACTCAACAGAGTAATAGTGAGTAAAAAAACCTCCTTGCAGCCCTGTGCAGGCTACCCAGACCTTGTGTCTGGGCTCACAGGAGTAAGCAGATATTACTCCACTTAGTCTTTGCCAATTGGATTGTGAGTTAAGTGGGGTTGGGAAACCTGGCTAATACAGCTGACATAACACATCATAATTTGTTGCTGGTATAGGGAACTCTCGTGGAACAATGAAGAAGCAGGGGTGTAACTGTGACTCAGAGGAATGTGTCTTGGTCTCCATGGTTCCTGAGGCTACTCCTATGATGGTGCAGCTTAAGCACCCTCCCCCTTTCTACAGAGCTGTGTATAAAGTATCAGTGTTGTCCAAAGCAGGTGCTGCAGATGCTCACTTTGAATGGCGAGACTGAGGGATAGGAAGGGGAGTTGGTGCTTTGCCAAGGGAGTAGCTGAGATTCAGTGGAGGCCGAGAGCTCATGCCAGGCTGGGAAGGGCGACCTGGTGGTTTGCATTTCTCTCACTGGCTGCCGGGGGGGAAGTAGGTCCCTGCCCCAGTCTGTTCATCCTGGTTCCTACCTGTTCCCCAGCCAATCTCTGGCACCACAGTGGCCACTTCAGCTCCTCTGAATTCTGCTCTCCCTCCTTCCTCACCAGCATGTGTGCAGTTTACAGGAAACATTGGTTCCTAAAATATGTAGTGGCGGAAAGCACAGGGGTGGAACATGGATCAATCCCCACAGTATTTCCATTGTTAAGGTGCTAGCTCTCCCAACTCAAAGAAAGAAATAGGTTTTTATCACGTCTCTTTATTTTAAGAAGAAAACTGTATTTTACACTGGGAACATACAGGTTAACTTAAAAGGAAGTGTTACACAATCTCTTATAAAATATAGTGTCAGGTTGAAAAGCGGCAATCAAATTTACCAGTTATATTATTAAATTGACTTCACTAATAAGTACATAGGATCAGTTAAAACAGTCACAAGTTTATCCTAGGATTGAATTTCACCATTTCTGATGCTTTTCTCATACTTTCATAATGAAACTGACCTTATGATTAAAGTTTAAACATTTCACAAAATTCCATCAGGTAAATGGACAACACAACAAAACCAAACCACCGACTACTCCTCATCATTTTTAGCCAGTTTTGCTAAAAGTAAGATTTTTTTCTAAGGCACAATCACAGTCTTAGTGCACCCCTCAGTAATAAAGTTCATCCCCACCATTTACATCATCCAGTTGTTCCATAAGACGCAATACCAGAGTCAAAGCAACACAAAATGTGAAACTATCATTTCATGTTTATCCATGGACTATTGTATGTTATATCCCTTTTCCACACCCTCTGTCTGTTCTGTTTGTTTAGAGCAGAGGTTTTCTACTGTTCTGTTTGTACAATGCCTAGCATAATGGGGCCCCATTCTTGTCTGGTTTCTAGGCACTATCATAATAAATATGATTAACAGTAACAATGATCAAAATGTTAATTTGTAAAAAGACAGAATTGTTTCCTAGTTGTGCTTTAATTCCTTCATGATTTTGAATTAAAGCTAACCCTTTATTTACACTAGGTGGTCGAGACATGTTACAAAATGTAATTAAAATATAGAGTCTCAAGGTACTGATGTACCTAACTGAAATGATTTCAATGGGAGATGCTAGGTGCTGAGTAGACATAGTTGAAAAATGTATTATGAAAAGAGGCTTTTGACAACAAAGTGTGGTGGTTTTTTTTTTGTTTGTTTGTTTTTGGGTTTTTTTGCAAATTAAAAAACAAAATCCATTGCTTAAATAAGTGGAAAAAGATATTTTCACTTTCATCAAATTTTTTTGCAGGGGAAAAAAATAATTTCCTGGCCCGTTCTTGTGGGTGAACACAGTTGAAAATTTGTTCATGACATTAATAAAAGAGCACAATAAAAATGCCAATGTGAAAAAAATACCCTGTTTAACTAAAAATTAGGAAAACATGCATAAAGAAGGATACTTTATGAGAGTAGGGGAGTGTTCATTCTGTTTTTACAGAAGTATTTTATAATGGCCTTAAATAAAAATTTCCAGTGTATTGTTAGTCTCTCCAATTCTCTGCTATAATCTCTCTGGCTTTTTCTTATATTGTGGAGATAAAGATTTTGTGAAAGAGGATTGCTGAGATTTTATAATGCCAACTACAGCAAAACAAAAACTCAAAAGAGAAAAGGCAGGGGCACCATACAGCAAGTAATCTCTTGAGGTCAATAAATTATGACCACAACTAGAGCTGGTATCATTTAAGTACTCTTTAGTTTCTGATGATAAAGCACTAGCTTCTCACTGTGCTGACAACTGCAAGCCCCTGTGGCCCCAGTTTATAGCTTGTCCATTTGTTACCCAGCCAGCCACACTGAATTTAACACAATGCAGTAAACTATCAAGTGGATCAGAAGCAGGGATGAACCCAAGCTTAGTCCAAACAAAAAATCCTTCAACATAGAAAGGAGAGGGTGGCAGGAGAGGATGTCCAGAGGTCTTCTATCCATACACCATTTGTCTACTAAACATGTCAGTAATTGACTTCAGTAGTGATTAGAAGCTAGTCTGAACTAGCTATGGAGATGTTCCAAGAGGGGGCATTTTGTTCAGGTAATTGAAAGTCCCTGTGGCAGAACACTGAACTTTGTTACCTTTGGTACATGATCTCTGCAAGTAAATAAATATGTTAGCAACAATAATGCAAATGGTATAATTCTGGCTTGGTGCTAGTTCCACTTGGGTGCTGTACTGGCTAAAAAATTGACCTGGCTTAGAGGGGAAGTGGAGACAGATATCAAACAAACAAACAAACAAAACCCACAATATATCACAAATGGAAGAAAGTGGGGACGTTGATAGCAATTAATATAAACCAGAAGCTAGGAATTGTAGACGATTGATATGGGAAGCAAAGAAAAAATCAATGGGCTGCAGAGTTAAGGACAATAAGAAGGTGGCTTTTAAGTATACTAAAAACAAAAAGAATCCTAACATTACTAGATAGAAATGGTAGCATTATCAATAATAATTCAGAAAAGGCAGATGTGTTCAATAAATATTTATGTTCTGTATTTGAGAAAAAGCCAGATGGATGTAGTCATATCCTGTGATGATAATGATGACAATCTTTCCATTCCAATAGTAACTGAGGAGGATGATAAATAGCCACTACTAAAGTTAGACATTTTTAAATCAGCAGGTCTGAAAAACTTGCAGCCAAGAGTTTTAAAAGAGCTGACTAAATGAGCTCACTGAACCATTAATGTTAATTTTCAATGAGTCTTCGAAAAGTGTGGAAGTGCCAGAAGACTGGAAAAAAGCTAATGTTGTGCCAATATTTTAAAAGGGTAAATGGGGTGACCTATGTAATGATAGGTCTTTCAGTCTGACATTGATCCCAGGGAAGATGACGGATCAGATGGTAAGGGACTCCAATAATAAAGAATTAAAGGAGGATAATACGATTAATGCCAATCAGCATAGATGTATGGGGAATAGATCTGTCAAGCTAACCTGATATCTTTTTCTGATAAGATTATTAGTTTGACTGATAAAGGTAGTAGTGCTGGTGTAATACACTGAGACTTCTGTAAAGCATTTGACTTGGTATCATGCAACATTTTGAATTTAAAAACACTGGAACAATACAAAGTTAACATGGCATATATTAAATGGTGTGAACAGAAGCAGGTGATAATGAGTGATTTGTCCCCAAGCCTCTTTAACATATACATAGATTTTAGCTTGGAAAGTTGTGATGAAATGGAAGGAACAGGAATTTCCATTGGTGGGCACCTCTTAATCAATCTTTGATATGCTGATGAGATGTCACTCTTTGCTACAATCACCAATGCAATACAACTAATGTTGGAGTCAAAAAACTGTTAGGAATATGGACTATTCATGAATATGACAAAAACAAAATGTGTGTACATTGATGCTGTGATGAATGGGGGTGTTCTGTCTGTACCACTTCTGAATTTTGGATGATTTTATGAAATGTATCATGAAATTATTGTGTTATGGAAAGCCTAGACGTCCGTGGATCCCTCGTGAGTTAGCAGAGTTGTGTCATGTCCCTGCCAGGCCAGAGACAATGGTGAATGACCAGCACTCAATAATGGTCTATTCAAAGTAAAACACCTTGGGACAATAGGTTTGCTCTACCTGGAAGAAAACACTTCCTCCTCCTGTCTTAAGGGAGGGCATTTAGGATTAATGGTAAATTACCAGAAAGCAAAATAAAAGAAGCAGGTGACCCCAGCAAGGGACTCTCAGTAGGGAACTAAGAACCATTTTACACCCTGAGTGTGGCTGCTGCAGGGGCATTGTAGGCAAGGGGATGGAGGATCCTGCCAGACTGAAGAACGCAGATCATCTCCAAGTACTCCCAACCCCTCCCCCGCCCCTGGAGTTAAACTGTAAACCAGAAGTTTCACACCTGGGAGAGACAGAGGGGTAAGTGCTGTGCCCAGAGGGTTTAGATGGCTGGGCAGTGGGTTCCAACACTTGGAAGAGGGTGTTAAATAGAAAAGATGCACCTTGAGAGTGAACTGAGGGACCCTGAGATTGGGGCTGTGGCAGGGCTCTGTTCAGGCTCCAGGAGCTTTAAAAACCCTGAGGAATCCAAAGTGCAGAGTTGTGGATTCCCCACAAAGCAAATTTAGTGAGTGACCAGGAAAGGGATCTGTGACAGAGCCAACTAACACAAACAGACAGCAAGTGGACATCACGATTAATAGGCAAGCTGTAGAGTCAGTAGAAGGATTTAATTATGTGGCCAACCAAAGAGGCTTTGCTAAAGAATCAGAAAATGACTCCGTATGGCTTACTCAGCTATTGCCTCTCTTAAGAAAGTGTGGAAAACCATGGCATCTTGAAATGATCGAAGATGTGACTGGTGAAAAGCCTAATTTTTTCCATAGTAATGTATGGATGCTGCTGACAAGAAGAAAATTGAAGCTTTTGAAATGTGATTCTGGAGAAGAGTCTTGCATATCTCATGGATAGAAAACCAGATGAATGTCTATGTTAGATATATTATTGGAGAGAAGCAGACCCTAATGTTAGAAATGAAAAAAACACAAACTTTGGTTGTGTTAGCCATAGAGATGGAAATAACCTTGAGAAAGTTATTATGGAAGAAATGGTCAAGGTTTATCATAGTAGTGGCCAATCAGTGAGGAGCTGGATGGGTGGTGTGCAGCAGATCACAGGAAGGTCAGCTGCTTTATGCTTGAAGTTAGCATTGGATCATGAAGGTTTCAGAAAATGCTGCTATGATTTTTTGTTACTTATTTACATTAAATTGATTAAAAACTGGATAACGGATAGGTCTCAAAAATATAATTGTAAACAGGGAATCATCAATGAGCAGGTGAGTTTCTAGTCAGATCTCACAGGGATCGGTTCTTGACCCTATGCTATTAAGTATGTTTCTCAATGACTTGGAAGAGAACATAAAATTGTCACTGATAAAGATTGCAGATGACCCAAAGATTGGGGAAGTGTTAAATAATGGAGAGGACAGGACACGGATACATAGTGATCTGGATCATATGGTAATCTGGGCATAAGTGAACAATATGTTTTAATGTGGCTAAATGTGCATGTTTTCATGTAGGAACAGCAAATATAGCTCATATTTATAAATGGGGGACTCAATCCTGGGAAGCAGTGATTATGAAAAAGACTGGGGGATCATTGTGGATAATCAGATGAACATGAGTTCCCATTGAGATGCTGCAGCCAAAAGGTTTAATGTCATCCTTGAATGCATAAACAGGGAAATTGCAAATAAGAGTAGAGAGGTTATTTTGCCTTCTTATTTGGAACTGGTACAATGGCTGCTGGAATAGTGTGTCCAGGACTGGTGTCCACAATCAGTAAGGATGATGATAAATTAAAGAGGGTTCAGAGAAGAGCCACGAGAAAGACGAAAAGATTAGAATACATGCTTTATAGTGATAGTCTCAAGGAGCTCAGTCTTTTTAGTTTAACAAAAAGAATGTTAATGGTGACTTGATTACAGCCTAAAAGTACCTACATGGGGAATAAATATTTGATAATGGGCTCTTCAATCTAGTAGAAGAAGATATAACATGGCTGGAAGTTGAAGTTAGACAAATTTAGACTCTAAATAAGGCATACATAATTAACGTCTCTAGTTAAATTACCCTCTAGTAAGATAATTAACCCTTGGAACAATTTATCATGAGTCATGTTGGAATCTCTATCACTGACCATTTTAAAATCACAGATAGATGTGTTTCTAAAAGCTCTGCTCTGGGAATTATCTGCTCTGGGACGGGCTCCATCTAACGAAGAGAGGGAAGAGCATCTTCGCAAGCAGGCTGGCTAACCTAGTGAGGAGGGCTTTAAACTAGGTTCACTGGGGGAAGGAGACCAAAGCCCTGAGGTAAGTGGGGAAATGGGATCCTGGGAGGAAGCACGAGCAGGAGAGCGCAAGAGGGGAAGAGTCCTGTCTCATACTGAGAAAGAGGGACGATTGATGAGTTATCTTAAGTGCCTATACACAAATGCAAGAAGCCTGGAAAACAAGCAGGGAGAACTGGAAGTCCTGGCACAGTCAGGGAACTATGATGTGATTGGAATAACAGAGACTTGGTGGGATAACTCACATGACTGGAGTACTGTCATGGATGGATATAAACAGTTCAGGAAGGACAGGCAGGGCAGAAAAGGTGGGGGAATTGCGTTGTATGTAAGAGAGGAGTATGACTGCTCAGAGCTCCAGTATGAAACTGCAGAAAAACCTGAGAGTCTCTGGATAAAGTTGAGAAGTGTGAGCAACAAGGGTGATGTCATGGTCGGAGTTTGCTATAGACCACCAGACCAGGGGGATGAGGTGGACGAGGCTTTCTTCCGGCAACTAACAGAAGTTGCTAAATTGCAAGCCCTGGTTCTCATGGGAGACTTTAATCACCCTAATATCTGCTGGGAGAGCAATACAGCGGTGCACAGACAATCCAGGAAGTTTTTGGAAAGTGTAGGGGACAATTTCCTGCTGCAAGTGCTGGAGGAACCAACTAGGGGCAGAGCTTTTCTTGACCTGCTGCTCACAAACAGGGAAGAATTAGTAGGGGAAGCAAAAGTGGATGGGAACCTGGGGGGCAGTGACCATGAGATGGTCGAGTTCAGGATCCTGACACAAGGAAGAAAGGAGAGCAGCAGAATACGGACCCTGGACTTCAGAAAAGCAGACTTTGACTCCCTCAGGGAACAGATGGTCAGGATCCCCTGGGAGAATAATATGAAGGGCAAAGGGGTCCAGAAGAGCTGGCTGTATTTTAAAGAATCCTTATTGCGGTTGCAGGAACAAACCATCCCGTTGTGTAGAAAGACTAGTAAATATGGCAGGCGACCAGCTTGGCTAAACAGTGAAATCCTTGCTGATCTTAAACGCAAAAAAGAAGCTTACAAGAAGTGGAAGATCAGACAAATGACCAGGGAGGAGTATAAAAATATTGCTCAGGCATGCAGGAGTGAAATCAGGAAGGCCAAATCACACTTGGAGTTGCAGCTAGCAAGAGATGTTAAGAGTAACAAGAGGGTTTCTTCAGGTATGTTAGCAACAAGAAGAAAGTCAAGGAAAGTGTGGGCCCCTTACTGAATGAGGAAGGCAACCTAGTGACCGAGGATGTGGAAAAAGCTAATGTACTCAATGATTTTTTTGCCTTTGTCTTCATGAATAAGGTCAGCTCCCAGACTGCTGCATAGGGCAGCACAGTATGGGGAGAAGGTGACCAGCCCTCTGTGGAGAAAGAAGTGGTTCGGGACTATTTAGAAAAACTGGATGAGCACAAGTCCATGGGGCCAGATGCACTGCATCCAAGGGTGCTAAAGGAGATGGCGGATGTGATTGCAGAGCCATTGGCCATTATCTTTGAAAACTCATGGTGACTGGGGGAGGTCCCGGATGACTGGAAAAAGGCTAATGTAGTGCCCATCTTTAAAAAAGGGAAGAAGGAGGATCTGGGGAACTACAGGCCAGTCAGCCTCACCTCAGTCCCTGGAAAAATCATGGAGCAGGTCCTCAAGGTTCTCAATTATGAAACACTTAGAGGAGAGGAAAGTGATCAGGAACAGTCAGCATGGATTCACCAAGGGTAAGTCATGCCTGACTAACCTAATTACCTTCTCTGATGAGATAATTGGCTCTGTGGATGAGGGGAAAGCAGTGGATGTGTTATTCCTTGACTTTAGCAAAAGCTTTTGATATGGTCTCCCACAGTATTCTTGCCGCCAAGTTAAAGAAGTATGGGCTGGATGAATGGACTGTAAGGTGGATAGAAAGCTGGTTAGATCGTCGGGCTCAACGGGTGGTGATCAATGGCTCCATGTCTAGTTGGCAGCCGGTTTCAAGCGGAGTGCC
The DNA here is from genome assembly GCF_027887155.1 of Malaclemys terrapin pileata. Taxonomy (NCBI): domain Eukaryota; kingdom Metazoa; phylum Chordata; order Testudines; family Emydidae; genus Malaclemys; species Malaclemys terrapin. The sequence continues at coordinate 123,769,029 of NC_071506.1, read as the reverse complement.
CCAAGGGTCGGTCCTGGGGCCGGTTTTGTTTAATATCTTTATTAATGATCTGGAGGATGGTGTGGACTGCAGTCTCAGCAAGTTTGCAGATGACTAAACTGTGAGGCGTGGTAGATACACTGGAGGGTAGGGATCGGATACAGAGGGACCTAGACAAATTAGAGGATTGGGCCAAAAAAAACCTGATGAGGTTCAACAAGGACAAGTGCAGAGTCCTGCACTTAGGACGGAAGAATCCTATGCACTGCTATAGACTAGGGACCGAATGGCTAGGTAGCAGTTCTGCAGAAAAGGACCTAGGGGTCACAGTGGACGAGAAGCTGGATATGAGTCAACAGTGTGCTCTTGTTGCCAAGAAGGCTAACGGCTTTTGGGGCTGTAGAAGTAGGGGCATTGCCAGCAGATCGAGGAACGTGATCGTTCCCCTTTATTCGACATTGGTGAGGCCTCATCTGGAGTACTGTGTCCAGTTTTGGGCCCCACACTACAAGAAGGATGTGGAAAAATTGGGAAGAGTCCAGCGGAGGGCAACAAAAATGATTAGGGGTCTGGAGCACATGACTTATGAGGAGAGGCTGAGGGAACTGAGATTGTTTAGTCTCCAGAAGAGAAGAATGAGGGGGGATTTGATAGCTGCTTTCAACTACCTGAAGGGGGGATTCCAAAGAGGATGGAGCTCAGCTGTTCTCAGTGGTGGCAGATGACAGAACAAGGAGCAATGGTCTCAAGTTGCAGTGGGGGAGGTCTAGGTTGGATATTAGGAAACACTATTTCACTAGGAGGGTGGTGAAGCACTAGAATGCGTTACCTAGGGAGGTGGTGGAATCTCCTTCCTTGGAGGTTTTTAAGGCCCGGCTTGACAAAGCCCTGGCTGGGATGATTTAGTTGGGAATTGGTCCTACTTTGAGCAGGGGGTTGGACTAGATGACCTCCTGAGGTCCCTTCCAACTCTGATATTCTATGATTCTATGATTCTAAGATGACCACAATGGTCCCTTCTGGCCTTGGAATTTCTGAATCTATCATTTTATGAATAATGTCATTATACACACACTCACTTGGAATACTGTGTTCAGTTTTGGTCACCCTATCTCAAAAAGATATAGCAGAAATAGAAGGTGTCCAAGTAATGATCACAAATGTAAGTGTTTATCCATGTGATCAGAGAGCGAGAGAATGACTCTGACTCTGTAGTCCAGTAGTTAGGGCATCCACCTGGAAGATGGGAGACCCAGGGTCTGATCCAGTCCCCCTGCTCCTACCACTCTTTGGTTATTTATCCACAGTGGAACAGTTTCAGCAGGAAAGTTGGAGGGAACCCCAAATCAGAATATTAGCAGTTAGAGCACTCTCCTGGGAGCTGGGAGACCCCTATTCAAACCTTTTCTTCCCATCAAGCTAAGGTGGGAATTGAACCTTTGTCTTCCCACATCCCAGGCAATTGCTCTAACCATTAGTATAAAAGTTCTAAACTTGGTATCTCCACCACCTCATTTCCCTCTCCCGTCTGCAGATTTTAAATGGGACCTGACCTGGTAGATGGCCTATAAGCATTTCTACCGGATTCAGCTCTACACTTGACATAAGTGGCTGAACTCCATCTTTTCCTGGTTTGTAAATCACTCTAGGGCTTAGGGGGAGATAAGCATCCAGACACTAGAGGGAGGCAGCAGTGCACATGCCCAGAAATGGAAATATAGGTGCCTAAAGAAATTTATGCTGAAAATTTAAGCGCTGAGTGAGTTTAGGTGGTTACAGGGTTTGGAGGGAGTTTTATGGATTGCAGTGGAGCCAAAACTGGGACTTAGGCACGTAAGTCCGGGGTTTAGGCACCTAAGTATCTTTGTGGATCTGGGCCAGAGAAATTAAAGTCAAAAGTATCCACTAATGTAGGGTACCCAATTTGAGACATGGGTCCTACAGATAGCAGTCTCCTTCACTATACATCCCTGATACATTCCCAGAGCAGGTCCATCCTGAATGAAGCGGGGGTCCTGAGAAGAAAGTTTATGGCATCATGTCATTAAAGACTGTATTATAATATATATGCACAAGGGAGCTGAATTAAGGATACAGATGCAACCTTAATTTTGGCATTTCCTAAATTTTCAGTGCTTCAGTTTGCAATCTCAATAATGTTCTTTCAGTGTAGTTTTCTATGTGTAGTTATAACTAAAACTTGAGGTTAGCCTCTACTTACTGTGAACTATCATCTGTGTTTGAGAACATTTAGAGCTCTCTCATCCAGCTTGGTTATCATCTGTGAAATAGCATTGTTGCTAGTTTATATCAAAAGAGACAACTAAGCAAATAAAACTATTGTTTCAAATGTGGGGTTTTTTTGTTTGTTTTTGCAAAAGAGAAAAAAGGTTATAAAAGGTCTTTTATTTTATAAAGCTTCACTGAAAGTGACACTTACAACATTTCTTATTTCCTGCTTTTTATCTATCTATCTATCTAGGATGGACTAATCAGGCAATCTTTATTTTTTTTCTCAGTTAAACTCCCTATCAGTCTCTCTCCAATTACTGATCTGTCCCAAACAGATCTACAGTTTCTCTTTCTGTCCAATTTCTGTGACAAAATGCCACAATGTGCTTCTACTCCCTGGACTTTTTCTCTGCCCCTGGAATTGCTTAAGCTGCTAAAAACTGGTTCTTGGCAGCAGTTGCTGACAACAGTTAAATTTTAATAACCTTTACTTATAATTACAAATGGTGCCATGAAGAGAGCTATTGAGAAAAGTGGAGTTTTTTTAATGTCCTGTAAACTGCACAGTGTTAATATCCATCTGGGAAGAAATAATGGGATTCCTTCTGTTCATAATTATGTTCAGTTTGAAATTAGGATATCTCTAATCTATTTCTAGGTGCCTATTTGGGGGCATTTGAATACTTCTTTTGATATTTAAAGCCTAGAGTCTCTTTACTAAACTTATATTAGCTGTACTTTTTAGGTTTTATTAAACATCATTACAGAGGATTGTGGCCAACAACTGATGTGTGGTTAATTAATTCATGTCTTTTTTTTCCTCCGGAGGCAATTAACACATCAATCATAATAGATTTTTAACAATTGGTAAATGACTGCTACCAGACAATACTGGCTATAAAGAAAAAAATCTCTCTGTGAATAAGAATATATAAATATTATGACAATTACTGGTGTATTACTTCACCAGTAAGTGATCAGAATGAAAATTCAATAATAGTGGCTTATTTTATGTATCCTCTATTAGGAAGAGGCGCATATACATTAATATAAGAGGAAATTGAGCGTATTGCTTGGTTTCTGTTTTAAATATTAATCAGTTCCTAGGTGTTTCTGTCACTTTGTACTACCCTGCCAGAACTTTCTAAAAATAAAATTAAAGGTAAAACTTCTGCCCTGACTTAAGCAGAATGCAACTTCTAATGACACTGAAAGCAAATTCCACACAAATTGAGTTCTGGACTGCAGATTCAGAACAAATTTCCATTGACTTCAAAGAGGTTGCACTTGGTTTAATTCAGGGCAGAATTTAGCCCTTTGTATTTGTCCAAATAATAAGATCCTGGTCTCCTTAATCATGTAATATTCTGACTGAAGCCAAGAGAGGAAAGATTAGTTCCATTGTTTGAAAGTTTGATTTAGTACTACTGAGAGCTCTGGCTTTTATGGTCAAATAAAATATGTTTTCTGTATATCTTCTGGAGCTAACTTTGAAATGCATGTAGTGGAATTTGTGTTCTGTGAATGGAATGTGTATAGTCTGTGCATGTATGTTGTGTCACTGTGGAATCTGTGTTTGAGTGTATGTAACACTGACAGACCATGGTCATCAGCGGGCAGGATTGAACGTGGGGCTTCCAGAGTTTAATTCATGAGCCTCTACCATATGAGCTAAAAGCCAGCTGGCTGTTGGCTAGGGTTGTAGAGCAGACTCATTTTATCTATCTCTCTAAGTGGTCGTGGTGCCACTAGATGGGACAGAACACCGCACCCAGGAGGTGTGTCGGTTACATGTACATTACAGAGCCTGTTGTTGAACCATGTTTCTGAATTTTCAAAAGTTCTGAACATTGTAGAATTTGTTTTGCTGAATGCCAACTCTCCTTAACTTGGGGCAGTAAGTTGCTTGCTAGCATTTATACAAAATAGTTAAACAGACACAGAGCTTATGAATAATAACTCACTTTAAAATGTGCCTTTCATAGATGAAATATAATGCCAGGCAATATGAGTTTAGCACTCAGGGTTGGATATGGACATATGTTCTGAGTCTGTAGTCCAGAACTCAGTTTGTGTGCTTGCTGTTGTATTTCTTTCTGGATTTTTCCAAAACTTAAGAACATTGTGGAATTTGCTTTCAGTGTCACCAAAAGTTGCATTCTGTTTAAGTCAGGGCAGAAGTATTTTTAGAAATATGGTAGACAAGTTAAGGGCTTTTTCACTTCTGGATAAGAAAAATTAGATCATGTCTCAAAGATGAAAAACTGTGGTCTTAAACTTGCAAACATTTAACTTCAGACAGGTGACTTTCATAGGAAAACTCTTAAGAGTTTTCATACATCCTTAACCATGTGAAAGATTGTGGCTTAAGTACGATATTGCCCTGAGTCCGGATTCAAACGTGAGTTCTAGGAACACCTAGATGCTGTGGGAAGAAGTAATAGTAATTTAGTAGGCAGCAGTTTTCTCCGTCTAAGTGATTACTGAACCAATGAGACAGCATTGTGGTAGGGCACACTGTGCAGCTGAAGATGTTGAGGTTCCAATCATATAGGGAAATCCTATAGAATATAATAGAACAGGGGTAGGCAACCTATGGCACGTGTGCCGAAGGCGGCACGCGAGCTGATTTTCAGTGGCACTCACACTGCCCGGGTCCTGGCCACTGGTCCGGGGGGCTCTGCATTTTAATTTAATTTTAAATGAAGCTTCTTAAAAATTTTAAAAACCTTATTTACTTTACATACAGCAACAGTTTAGTTTTATATTATAGACTTATAGAAAGAGACCTTCTAAAAATGTTAAAATGTATTACTGGCCCGCAAAACCTTAAATTAGAGTAATAAATGAAGACTCGGCACACCACTTCTGAAAGATTGCCGACCCCTGTAATAGAAAATCATAATATTTGAATAGATTTGTTTTTAACGATACTGGAGAATTCAAGAGTATTACATCCATACTATAGAATTGAAAAGGATGGTGTCACAACAACAAAAAACTTACAAAAGGGCTATTAAATTCTCTAGATTTAAAAATTCTCTAACATTGTGTACATTTTTATTAAAGAGACAAGGTATGGGAGGTACTATCTTTTATTGGAACACCTTCTATTACTGAGAGAGACAAGCTCTTGAACTTACACAGAGCTCTTCTTCAGGTCTGGGAGAAGTATTCAAGGCTTGTCTACACTTAAAATGCTACAGCAGCCTGCTGCACCACTGTAGTGCTTAAGTATAGACACTACCTGTGTCAGTGGAAGGAGTCCTCCCATCAGCGTAGGTAATCCACCTCCTCATGAGGCCGTAGCTAGGTTGATGGTTGATTGGTGCAGCTATGCCAATGCGGCATTTTAAGTGTAGACCTGCCCTGAGTATCTCTCCTAGACCTGAAGAAGAGCTGTGTGAAGCTCAGTAGCTTGTTTCTCTCGCCAACAGAAGTTGATCCAATAAAAAACATTACCTCACCCACCTTGTCTCTCTAATATCTCGGGACCAAAACAGCTACAACAACACGGCAAACTCTTCACAGAACCCTATTATAGTTCTATTTACAAAAAAAAAAAAAAAAAAAAAAAAACTCCCTAGGAAATTCTATGGGACTTTTTCCATAAGAATTAAGCCTCTTGCAAACATTAAAGATCCCTTGACATGGTTCATAAAAGCCAGGGCATTAATTTCTGTGTCCTGGCAAAATTCCAGCTCAGGTGATTACATCTGCCTATCTAAATTAGTGCTGCCATATCATTTGGATGCAGTATCCATCTTCATATCATGTGCTAAAGTGTTGGGAAGTTTTGCTGTGCGCAATTAAATTGTCTTCTTTTCTTTAGAGTTGTCTGCATTTTTAGTGGGGGGTGAAATATCTCTTTATATCCCTTACTTTTTTACAGTTATATTGTGAGAATCAATTAACATTGGTAAATTGCTTAGACAGGTTCAGATGAAAGGCTTAATACGAGAACAAAATACTATTACAAATTCTCAGTGTCAAGCCTTAGTGAGCAAACTCTTCCAAGCACAACACACTGCACCAGTTCTCCCTCTAGTGGCTAGTGCACTAGATTATAACTACTACTTCTATCTGCTAACAGAGTTGTTCCTTTAATACACATGATAGAGGACTATGCTTTGGTGTTGAAGGTCCTGGATTCAAATTCCACTGATGACCCACATGGGTATTGCTACACAAAGAGTTAATGGGTTGTCATCCTAGTTCACTTTTTGTTGTGACTGTACAATACATAATGAGCTAAACAGAAATCCTACGCAGGAGCCAGAGGACCTGCTGAAACCATGAAGGGAAGTTCACACTTAGAGCATTGCCACTTGATCTCACCAATTTTCCTTTCTTAGTGGGGGTGATCCTCATCCTGGCTCCCTGTCAAATGATATAAAGAAGGGAGAGATGGGGTGCATTGCCTAAACACCAAACTATATTTGTTTCCAAGTCATTTTGATTAATTTCAGTTTAGATGGGGGAGCCTCAGTAAAGAAAAAAAGAATGATCATTTGGGTCTTGATCCAAAGCCTTCTGAGATCAGTGGGAGTCTTTTCACTGACTTCACTGATGCTTGGATCAGGCCATCTGACCCTAAAACTAAAAAAATCTTTTAAAAAATGATCTTTTCAGAGTTTTCACTTTAGTTTATGTGAAAGTTTGTTTGCTTGTTCGCTTGTTAAACCTTGACAATGCAGGGTGAAATACTGGCATCATGAGACCAAATCCCAGATATTCTACTCAGACCTAAAATCAATGGGATTTTTGCCTAAGTAAAGAGCAAATAAAATATAGATGTTAGCCTATAAATTGTGTTTTCTGTTCCATAATATATATTTTAGGACATCGCCACAGCTTATTCCACATCCCTTCCCACCCAATATGAACACAAGCACATGTTTAATCATAGGATAACAAGTAGGCAGCCAAGTAAATGAAGCATAATTGGTTGACTACAGTTTTGTATCAATAGCACAATGTCTGATAATGTGACCTTTTAAATTAACCTACTTTAAAGCTGTAATCATTCAAAATAGACAGATACAAAGAAGCTTATTAGCAACAAGCAAAATGAAAATATAACCCATCAATCAGATTTCATGATTGCCAGATAAAAATGTTCAACCTCTCCCCATTCCAAATAAGTACCGGGGCCTTTTTACTTCAGTAGGAACAATGGCTTAATCAACAGTGCTCAGTTTCAAGGGTTAAATTCTATTCCACAAGAGTTTGTCTCGCTCATTCAACAAAATGTCATGCCATGAAAAGGAGATTACACCTGTTTTCCTGATGTTCACTTAACCAGTTTTGAGAAACTGTTCTTGAAAATAAATTATTTCATTTACCTTTGCATGGTACAGGCACAACTTGATGCCATTGAAGAAGCTGGAAACAGTAGCATAGTATCCAGAGCTTAAGGAAAATGATCTTGACTAATTACATGATCAGTTAGTCCTTTTAAACATAGTCATTCACTTTAGCAGTCAGTCATTTGAGACATATGTCCAGTGCAATAGACCTCAATAAAGAAAGAAAAGTATATACTAATGTGAAGTCTGGACCTGAAAACATAGGTGCTTGATTGTGACTTTGCTACATCACCTTTGCGTGGGTATGATGCCCACTCTGGTTCCCCCGAGTTCCAGAGGATTGTCGTAATTTTCTGCTGGTTCACACTCCCATTGTCAGGCCAGCTCAGCTTTGCCATGCACTGATTCCCTGACCCATGTGCTTGGGAGAGAAACAGTAGATGGGTGCAGTACCTGCTTACCCTTGCACATCTAGACTCCAGGTCCAAATAGCTCATGCAGCTGCATAAGCGGGCTTCCTACTCTCCCTTATACCATTATATAGGTGTGTAAGCTAAGTGACACTCTAGCACTAAGTTCAATTAGTACTTTAATTTGCAAGACAGAATTTAATTCAAATGTGGCATGCTGTTCCCTGAAGGCCAGGGTCTATCTAGTTGTACAACTCAGGTGATTTAAGCATGTAGAAACTTAAGTGAGCATTTGAAGGTGTCAGTGTCTCATGAGTATTGGGAGAATCAGTCCATCCCCCCCACTACATTAACAGTTCAGAAAGCATGTGATGCTTCCCCCTTTCACATTCACTATTTACAACACCTATTTCATGGCATAAGGAGGTAGCCCTAAGAATTGGGAACCCAATTAGTTTTATGTTTACCCTAGAATGAATTGCGTAGTTCCAGATCAGAGGAAGTGATTTAAGTTTGTCCTACATGGATGGACAGTTCTACACCCATGTCAGCTTTCCCCAGAAAAAGCAATAGGAAGATTCTAGCTATTCAGACTTGCATTAGTAATGAAGGTTCCTCTTTGTTTCTGACAATCTCTGAGCTAGAATCTGATAGAGATGAGACAACAAAGGGACTGCTTGACCTGTCATCCAAATGAATAAATAAAAACATTTGTCAAGCTTCACATAAAGCACTGCTTTTTACTCATTGCTGGCTGCTAAACACGAAAGATCTTGTTGGTTTCTCTTATTTAAATATATTGAGATCAAAGAAACAATGGCATCTAACCTGTTGTCTTCCTAGCACTGTTTCAAAACAAGAATCAATTGAAAATTGCCCAGAAAATGCACCATAAATTGCAAGAATGTAGCTATATTTTTTTTTTTTTAGAGAAAAACATAAGTGAAATTGCAGGTGATCTTCCCTGACTGTTTTCTATTATCAAGCAATTGCTTAGGCATCAGACCAAGGTCTGAATGTCACCCTGGAGAAGCACCCACCATACAATTTTTTTTTTGAAGGGAATTGTGGTTGGATTTTAGAATTATTATTAGGTCTCTCCAGTGACACCCACAATGTTCTGGGTGCTATACGAACACAAAGGAAAGCCTGGTTTCTATCTCAAAGAGCTGATTAAAACTGGTTGAAAAATGTTAATTGCTTTCTGTGGAAAAACTTAAAAAATGCTTAGATGGGGGGTATAATTTTTTTTCCTTTCTCACCTTAATTTGCAGTTTCACCACTAGAAAAAAATTGAGGAATAAAAATTGAGAGAAAGGGGGAGACGATTCTTGTTTCAAAGAAAAAAAAATGTTGACCAAACAAATTTTATTTGGGAAAAAATGCCATTTCCCCATGATGGGAAATTTTCAGACAGGTCTGCTTACATTCTTTTCCCACTGAATCTCCATGCTAGAGAGATGGGTTCTGAGTGGGTTTCAGGGATCATCACTATCATGGTTTGTGGACAAGACACATCCAGAATTGGTAAGAACTGTCAAGAACCTTGAGCCTTTCTTCATCACTCTCTTATTGTTGAGAACTCTATATGAAGGTGTTTAAGATGTTTCTAATATCTTCATCACCTGGTTAGTCTTCACTTCCTGCTCTTTTGGCAAAATCTTGATGCTACCATTCAGGCCTTTGCCATTGTATTTCATGGCTTGACCGTTGCAATTTCCTCTAGTCTAGACTGTCACTAGAATAAATTCATTGCTTGGAGCTAATGTAAAATGTAAAATGTAGTTGCATATTTGCTTTCTGGGATTAACATATTGTGCCCATTGTGTATTCTTGACACTTGTCAATAGAACAATGGGTGAATTACAGACTTGCTTTGATGACATATAGTTAGTTAGCTATACTTCCTCTATATAGTCCTTTGAGATCTATGGATGAAAAATGCTATATAAAGAAGGTGTTATTGTTATTTTGTGCATTATATATAATGCCTTGAATAGTTTGATCTAGTGTATAACGGCTAGTTTTTTAAAAGTTTTTCTCACTTTTTCTGATTTTACATTAAACTTCTTTAAAAAGACATATTTAAAAGAACTCTTTGGACTGGCTGCATGTTCAAAGATGGAAGCAAAAGGATCAAAATGAGCATTCAATCTTCCAGCCCTATCCTATATATAGGGAGCTCCCATCAAGGACAGGAGGAGTTTTGTGTGAGTAGAGATGGAAACAAAGACAGCCTGTAAATACATTTCACTGCTGTATTTATTGAGCAAGGAATTTAGCTTGATTCACTTTCTAATTCTTATACTTTTCCAGCTGTAATGACCTGCTACTGTTTTGTTTACTTTTTTTCCCCCAACTGTATTTGCACCAGTCACTAATAGTGCACATTAGTGGTCTGTGAGAAAGTTAATAGCTCCATATACCTTATTAATCTGAGTTGGCTCTGTCAATATCTAGCAATATAAAAATTCAGATAATTGCTTCTCATTAGCAATGGCCTATAAACAGTTTATGGGATAACTGATACTGAATCTGTATAAATAATGGTGCATCTGTTTGCAGTACCAAAAAAAAACAAAAACAAAAACAAAAACCCAAAAGTCTAATAAACTCATTCTGGACACTGAAAGCAAGGTGCAGGCCAGGAAGAAAATAAAAGGCCAAACAAATAGCCATGTCATAATATAAGTTTTTAAGGAAAACCTCTGCAGAAAGTTCTGCAAAAACACAGACATACCATATGAGACAGAATTGTTTCTTATTCTTAACTTTATCCTAGCACTCTCTCCATTCCTTCCCATTATCATCCCCACTCACTCTGCCATCGGACTTTCACTTTTTATCTGGCTTTAATTAGATGGTAAACTCTTTCAAGCAAGGATGGAGTTTTTGCAGCACCTTGTATAAAGGGAACCTGCTCCCTAATGGAACTTATGACCATGAATAATTGTTCTAATGCTAACAATGTGTCAGATAGCTTAGAGACATGTAGGGCTGAACGGCTAAAATTTTCTAAAATTACTAGCGATTTTGGGTTCCTCAATTTTTCCTCAAGTCAGTGCCTGATTTTTACACTTTAAGGTAGCCTAATTTTCAAAGAATGGGGGTTCAGCCATCTCTAAAAATAAGGTCCTTTTAAGGTGTCTCCTGCTGGGCACCCAAAAACGGAGAAACCCTAAATCACCAGCCACTTTAGAAAATCTTGGCTAAGTTCACTGCTCTGAAGAACTTTCTGTCTAAACAGGCAACATATAAATGGGTAACAAGAGGTAACAAAGAGCAATGGGCAAAATGTGAAAAAAAATGATGCCTACAGTTAGGCTCCAAAATCTATATTTAGCTAAATAAGTGGCCTGATTTTCAAAAGTGCTGAGCACCCAGCAGCTCCCACTGAAGTCAATAGGACTATTTACTCCGAGTTTGCTGGATGACTGAAAAACAATATTATGTGTAACTAGGTTGGATTTACTCACATTCCCTTTTTTTTAAAAAAAAGCCTAGTATAATTAGGACTGTGAAATTGTTCCACGCATGAACTGTATAAAATGTCTGTAGTAAATACCCGAAATTCTTTCATGCAGTACAATGCAGCTTTAACTACTTTTTCATTTTATAAAAATATATGCAATTAAAGTGCAATTACAAAGAAATTAAAGTGCCAGTACAATTAAAACACATCAAATGTATAAATCTGTCCACAGCTCCTACTGATTTCTTTGTCTGCTTAAACTTTCTTAAGCTTTTTCTTTGTGAGTTTCCTGTTTAGCATGTTTAGTTAGAGGAAAATACGTGTATATCACAATCATTTAATCTCTTTCCAAAAACAATTAAATGAACATTTATTTCAAAATTAAATTATACTTAACATCAAGAAAAACAATTCAATTTACTCAGAACATTGTTGTAGCAATCTTACTACCCAACATTCAACTAACCCCCAAAAAACTGAAAAAGTCAAAATCATGGAATAATGGAACCAACTTAGTACCAAAGAAGTCATTAAAAAAAAAGAACCAATGTCTGTCTGTTAAAAAAAAAAATGTAGTTCTTCTTAATATTTTTTGAAGAGTGTTATACATCAGTTCATAATGTATGGTTGGAATTGCATTTCTGCAAGAAGATGTTCTGTTTCTTGCAGGCAACATACTATATATGCTATGTGTTGCTGTAGTTGCTATAGTAACTGCACTCATTTTTTATTGAATAGCAGAATTAATAGTGCATGGTCAGATGAAACCTACACAAATGGCCAGAGCATAATTTTAAAGCTACCCTAGGCAGTCTTAACTTACTCACTATCCTTTTATTAGAAACGATGCTAATTTTGGTGCTATTGTAAATATGCAAATTTAGGTTTAACCCTGAAACACTTTTTAAATTGACATCGGTTTTGTTTTCAGTATGAAATCTCTTGGAAGTATCACAGAGATGATACTTTGTACTTAACCTAGTATAAAATCACATTCCTGAAAGAGCTATGGCAATACAAATAAGAAGAAATAATATCTTCCTTTTTTCTGAATCTGCATGATCACATAACCTTCCACCTTAAATTATAAACTGTGATTTCATTTGAAAAACTCTTAGACAGACATCAGTTTCAGGAACTCAGAATTACAGCAGCGGGGGACATCTAAATACTTAGATAGAAAAGTAGGGATTTATATATGTAAGCAACAAAGAGAGAAGTGAAATTTAAATTTAAGAATGAAAATTATTAATAACTTAAATGCATATTCATATTTAATAAACAATCATTAACATTAATTCATTTAAAATGAAATAATGTAACTACACACCAATTTTGTTGTTGGTTTAAACTACCCCTTAATACAAATACCCACATTCTGCTCACATTTAACTAGTGTAAACCCAAAGTTAGCGCTATTGACTTTAGTCAGGTTACTCTAGATCTATCTTGGTATAACTCAGGCAAAAGGTAATCTAAAATAACTAATGACATCAAGATTTACACCATCTTCTGAAAATAGTTCAGAATAAATTCTTAACTGGAAAAAAATCAGCCCTTGAACTTTTCCATCATTTCAGAAATCTGAAATTTGCAAAGTGTTTACCTGACCAAATAATTCTCTGGCAGTTTGGTGATGATCAACACAACTATTTTTTTCATATCAGAAGATAGTTTGAAAATAAATAAATATAAATATACAAGCTCAATGTATCTGAATATATATATATATATATATATATAATTCAGATAAACATAGTGAGCCTATGATTTCTATTTACAGAGATTTCCCTTTGCTTAACAAGTTACTCATTGTCAAGGCTTTGTGTTTTGTGTCAAACTGAAGTCAGAAGTGATTGTGCTTTCAACTCCTTGCAAACAACAGCAGTGACTACTCCTCTCATCTCCCTACACAGAAAATGTAATCATTTTACAGCTCAAGTCAAGATGAATAATTGTTAACCTTTCTCTGCCTTTTGTGACTCTGAAACCTATGGCTCCAGAAGACTGCTCATGGATATCTACGTGGGAGAGTTGTTTTTGAAAGGTTTAATCATTATTGGCAGCTTGGGTTGTGACTTCACAGCCCAGAAATTTCTTTTTACATTGGTGGTTTCACATGAAAGATCTTGGGCAAAACCACATTGTATCCATCAGAGGCTAGCTAAAGGAGCTAAAACATGAAAAGAGCACATTATCTGGAAAACTTTAGGGTTATTAAGGATAATTCTGGGCATCTTTTCATTTCATGGGCATGTCGCAGGAGGTGAGGTGCAGGTGCTCAGACACTATGGAGCCATTCAGTTACCACAGTGATGCGGCATGGTACAGTATTAACAGAGAGATTGATATGATGTGTGTGTTGCTGTTCAAAAAGTGAGACATAAGAATTTCCGTAATAGTTGAGATATTCAGTTAAAGTAATTGAATCTTCATCTTCACGTCCTTGAAAGGGGTCAGGGTGAGTATGGACCACATAAGCAAATGGATACCAGTTGCATTGTTTCTAATCTTCCAAGATAGATTCTGAGGTCTACACTGCCTGGTATTACTGGTCCAAAACTTGCAAGACATTTATCAACATCAGTTCTCTTTTCAGCATCCGCTAGTCAATAAGGATCCAGTTATGCTCCCACTGCAGTCAATTATAAAACTATTAAAGCCTGATCAAAAGCTCATTGAGGTCAATGGGAAGACGCACATGGACTTCAGTGGGCTTTTGATCAGGCCACAATTGCAGATCAACCACATTTCAAGGATAATCTATCATTAGGACTCAAATGACCACCAACTCAGTCTTCTATTTATAGCTTAATTCCAAATTTTAAGTGGATAGAAAATCTTTGTATCAAAGTTTGGAATTGACTTTTACTTTTCGTTGCCAACTTTATTGACATATGAAAAACCATGTTAGACTGAGTGAGGTCTTTGGGGCAGCGATAATGCTATGCCCTGTGCACTTAGCACAAAATGTGGGTGCTCCTGCCAAATAAATAATCCATAGTAATAATAATGAACTGTAGTTAAGATTACTAAGAGAACTAATAATGAAACGGCAGTACAAAATATTAAAGTAAATAATAAAGTCTGGGATTTTGAGATTATCCATTAAGGTTGCCGAGATGGTAAAGAAATACACAACTGGGACAGTTAACAAAAAGGAAACATTTAAAGATCTAGAAATTCATAGTGAAAGTTACCCAAACCACTGTCATGTTCTTCCATTGTCTCTGTCTATAATTCACTTATGATATGCCCAGAGCATTGTGTTCTCTGTGCTACAACTAACCTAAACTTGGTAGTGGTCTCAGGTTTGTTTGCTAAATTCCTCAGGAAGCTGGAAATTCTATGGCCGCATGAGATGGATAGAAAAACTTTCAGAAAATGAGTTTTAAGAGCTAAGTTGTAAAGAACTTTTTTAAAAAATTCAGTTGAGATCTATTTTCATTTAAGTCTGCTTTTGAATGTTTCCCCACAGATTTCAGGCAGCTGCCCACTGTTGTATTTGCCAGAGTATTCACTGTCTGCTTGCCACACAAATCAAGGGGACTTGCTGCAGTGTCCAACCACCCAAGCTGCTGAATGTAAGTAGCAGGCCACTGAAGACATTCTCAGGTGATGGTGGGAGCAGAGTGTGGGAGGGTTTGCAAAGGCTGTGTGGGATGTTTTCAGCTTGCAAAGTCCTGTTTAGATATGCATGCTGTAAAGCTTCTTCCCTAGCAGGCTCAGGTTTCACATTTGTCTGTAGACTTCTTCCTTTGAAGGGAAGAAGAACAGAACAGCCAAACAATAACTAGTTTAGTCCAGGTAGGGGCTAAGATAAAAGTAAAAATGGCTGCCAAGATTCCAGAAAATATGGATTTCTGTGTCTGGCTGGTTGATTTCTCTGAAAGGAATCCTCAAAGAGTAGATTATGCGGCTCTAGACTTGCAGAATTTACATGGCCTTGGTTCCAGTATGCGGACTCTGTTGTATGATAACTACTTTATGGTGAGCAACCTCCTGTACATCAGGTGGATGAATGGGATAGTAGAATACAGAGGAGTATTCTAGTCAACCGATATACTTTGTTGTGTGGATGAGATAGATTGGATTATAACTGGAAAGGGACAGTTTTGGTATTTTAGCACAAGAGGGTGAAATGTTTGTGTTTCTCATTATTGATGCAATTTAGGTCTGGCTACTGGGCCACAGTGATATGTTACCCAAGTTGTTTTCTAGATCTTTGTTCACAGTATATTAATATTGGTGAGATGAAATATGAGGTGCAGATAAGTGATATGTATTGGAAGCGTGGTAAAATATGTTGGTTCTGGGGTATAATAGCTTGTGGTTAACATGTTGTGGCTGGTTAGACAGAAACTGTGATGTTTAAACTGTTCTTGGTATTGGTATAGTGTTCTTTTCCCCCAGACTCCAGGGTATGTTTGTTGATGGGTGTAATTGCTGGGTCACAGTGTGTGTTGTTTCTCAACTGTTTTAGAAGCTCTTTGAGCCTGAGGTATATCTACACTGCAGCTGAGAGCATGCTTCCCAGTGTGAGTAGGTAGCCAGGTATGTTACGGTTTGTTTGAACTAGCACACTACAAATAGCAGCATAGCTGGGGGTAGCCCTGGCGGTGGCTCCAGCTAGTGGCCTTCATACAAACTCTCCCGGACCCTCTACGTACATACTTGGGCAGCTAGCTTGAGTGGCTGCCTATGCTACCCCCAGCTACACTGCTATTTTTAGTGTTCTAGCTTGAGCAGAGCTAGTGCATGCCTGTTTCCTTATGCTGGGAAGCACGCTCCCAGCTACAGTGTAGACATATCCTATGTGAACTCCTCATTTACCAGGGACAGGGTAGGGTATCTGAATCCTATGCAATAAGTTACTTATAAATCAAATGACACAGTCATGTTTAATGTCTGCCTCACTATTATATTCAAGACTGACAATAAACTATTTCTCTTGCTGAAGTCGAAAGCAAAGGGTGCATCATGACTTAAAGACATATCTCATAATGGGGTATTGATCCCTTTGGTTATGGTGACAGTTTCCTTGGTCCCCATTTAAAATTTGAAAATGGTATTTTAAAATATTTTGAATATTAGCATGCTTGAAGAAACTCTTCACTTTTGTGTTGATAGTACTGACCACAACATTAGCAAAGCCCTTTGGTAAATTCCAGCTCTGTGTTGTCTCATCGGTTTCTTATCTTACATTCTCTTATTGTGTTAACATCATGGGTAAAGTTTTTTGGTTTTGTTTTTAGCAAGAACAGGGTTAGACTTTTTTGGTTTGGTTTAAATCAATGTAAGATAAAGGGCTTACACTGAAGACTCCCACTGACTACAGTGGACATTGGATCATCAGCTAAACGAACAACACATTTCTAATTCACTTGGGAAATTAATCGCCGAACTCCATCACAACCAATTCCAAGACATGATCTCATCCTTATGATATGTGTTGGGCAATTTGTTTCTGTAATGGATGTGCTGGCAAAAAGCCAGAGAGGATGAGTAAAAATCCCTTTCTCTGTGTTATTTTTGTCAGCCTTTGCAAGCTTTATTAAACTTGCAAAGCTCCACTTAGGAGCTTTGACTAAATTGCTAAAGACAAAAGGCCAAATTCTGCCCTCTGAAATATGCAGTGGCTCCCACTGAGATCAATGAGTGCAGGGCATGCACATCTGAAGTTAGAATTTGTCCTAGAGGACATTGTTCTGCCTTGATATTCTTTCAAATAATCATGGGTCCCTCCAAATTCCCTCCTATTCAGATGATTTTATGTGATAATTCTGTTGGGGGCATATCTGTAATTTACATCACATCAGCTAATCAGCATTGGCTTTTAGATCAGAAGCTCTTTCAGACTGAATGCTCTTTAGGAACAGGAACTGTCATTTACTATATGTTTGTATAGTGCCTAACACAAAGAGACCCCATGGGCTTGGTTGTCATCCAAGCACTACCATATTATAAATGTTAAATAATTGTCTGATTATATTCATAGTACTAGAGCCAAGTGCGGGATTATTTTTAATCCCGCTCCTGTCCCACCCCACAATACCCCCTCCCCACCCACTCCCGCTATTATGGCAGAGGGTCTTGCAGGACTCACGGGATCCCAGTCCCACTGCAAGTTTCTACACTAGTCCCGAACAGGGTCTAAGGCTGCTCTAAACTTCTCTGAGACTAGGCTCGGGGATGAGAATCAGGGAACTGCAATTGGATCAAATGATAAGCAAGCATAAATGAAGCACAATTATTTTAATGTTTAGGGTGATTAAGCTCTGGGACAAACTACCAAGGGAAGTGATGGATTCTCCATCTTGATCAAGATTAAGACTGAATGCCTTTCTGGAAGGTGAGTTATAGTCAAACATAAGCTATTGGGCTCAATACAGGGGTAACTGGGTTAAATGGCCTGTGTTGTACAGGAGGTCAGATTAGATGATATAATGGTGCCTTCTAACTTTAAAATCCATGAATCAATAAGCTGGACAAACAGAGACTTTGACCCTTGGCCTCCAGAAGTAGGACATTTCCTTATTAAGAGAGACAAGACAAAGACTCCAGATAATCTTTTCTGGTCTATTGTGTATTTATGTATAATATTTACATTGTTATTGCTAATGCTTAGAGCAAAGATAGATATTAAGAAGCAAAAGTTACAACTCTCATTCCTCCAAAAATCAGCTGAGTTCAAGTCTTCATTTTCACAAACTTTGTCCTGATTGCTATGTCATAACAAACACATTAAAATCCTTTGTTAAGAGGATGGCCCTGGAATGTCACTAGAGCTTGTTGAATTATTTGTCTTGAATAATTTATCCAATTAATTTTGGCAATTTTGTTGGAAGAAATTATTCATGAATACCGTTTTATTATTATTCACCTAGCTGCAACTGTCATTCAAAGTCACTACCTTCAGCCACTAGCCACGGGTGTCGATCAAAATCACACACCCAAACTAGTGTCAATCTGTCCAGGGCTAGACAAAAGAGATACATTTGCAGTCCTTTCTATTCATTATATTTCAGATCAGCTTTACTTTGAAAACAATAGATGCAGTAAAGATAGCAATGATTGAGTCAGGTTGTTACTTAAGTCACTCTAACAGATCACCCAAACTGATAATGAACCTCACAGACGGAATAGTGCTCTGGGCTATATAAATACATAGATATAGATAGACTTCTTTCTTTGGGGACAGTCATCTCACAGATGAACTATTCTAATGGATTTATTATTTTCATAAGTTTAGCATGTTATCTACAGTATTAATTTGTTCTTTACATCTTTCCATTGGTCCTTGTACTGAGGAATGATAACTCCATTTTACTCCTGAAGGTACTTGCATGCCACACAAATTTAGTAACCCTCTCACTTCTATTGTTGAAAATGATTCACATCAGAAGCAAAGAATCATTAAACTGAGGCTATAGAAAGATCTATTTACACTACAGGAATGAATCCCACAGAATTTCAAACTTCTTCCATGAGAAATCTTTTGTATTCCCCATTTTGTGTCTTTGACATACACCACATCTCACATTTTGGCCTTACCAGGGTGCAAAGTATATTGTTTGGTGGATAACAGACAGGAAATTATGACTTTAAAGATGGCACTCCACCAAAATTAATACCATTGGCAATGATCCTGGTCAAAAGTAAAACTCTTTGATTAAAATATCACCAGGCCCCACATGTTTATATCATTATGCAGCAACGATATAGAGCGCATTCTATCATTATTTCTTCGATGTTCATACTATATGCTTGTCTAAATGTATTAAAAATAAATTTGTTTGAAGAGAGGGGAGTTTTGGTTCTGTTTAGTTTATCCAAGACAAATAAGAGGGGAAATGATAGTGGTATATAAAATAATGAATGATATAGAGAAGATAAATAAATTCTGCTCTTCTATTGACATTTTCTCATAATACAAGAACAGTGGGATGTAATAGTCTATAAAACTGATCAAAAGGAAACACTTTTTTACACAATTCATCAAAAACTTGTGGAACTCATTGCCTCATGATACTTTTTAGGATGAGGGCTTAGTAGGATTCATGTGCATGGACAACTTGAACATCTACAGTTAAATTGGAAAAGAAAAAATAAATATAAACTAAGGGTATAAACCCTCATGCTTCAGGAAATAATCCATCCACTAACTGACAAAATTAGGAAGGTCCAAAAAGTCCTCGGAACATTCCTATGAAAACATTGTTTTCTTTTTTGTCCAAATTTTCCCTGGACACTCGCCCTCTCCCCTGGCCCTCATTTCCTGACCAGCTTTAATGCTAATGATGAGGTGGGAGAACAGGCCCCTAGTAATTCTACATTGCAATTTTGGGCATAAGTGTTTACACTGTGGATTTGTGCATGTGTGCCTTCATGCACACACATTGACCGAATAGGAACCAGAGAGGAAAGCATCATCTCCCTTAACATGTGCATTTACATGTGTGTACACAGACAGAAATATATGCACTCACATACATTGCTCCATTATATTGTTTAGCACAACCTCTATATTCTTTGCCTATCTAAAATACTAAAATAATGAATGAGAGCACTGGAGAAAGTCTTTAGGATTGGTATCATTGAATAGAAATCTTTATATGTTCTATTTATATTGTTTTATCTAATCTGTTTTACTAATTCATTAGGGAGAGCTTGGTTGGTGGAGTCGCTAACAGAGAGTGTGAAAGAGAAGAAGTATCCCTAAGTGAAAAACTTGTTAACAGCTATTCAATGAATTTAATTCTTTCTGGAATACTGCCACCAATTACTTTTTGGCACGCTGACTTAAACTGTATGTTATACCTGTAGTCATCATGTACACACACCATAAGCATTATCCTATTTGGCTAAGCAGTTGGAAAATTTCAATCTGACCTGACCTGAGCTTGCATTGAAGAGAGAAATGAGAAAATATAAATTAAAAAGTTGTTATGAATGTTGCTGATGAAAAGGATACAGAGACAAATACATGAAATCCTTCAAAGCCTGGAGAATCTTAGTTAATACTAAAGATTTAGGGCTGAAAGGGGGGGGGGGACATAGCTTAAACATTTCCATAATGGAGGATCAAAAAAAAAATGCCTGCACACAAGGGCTTGAAGAAATTTATGGATATTTTTCTAGCCATTATGCATGTAAGGGCAGATCCTCAGCTTCTATAATGTGTATTAGCTCCACTGAAGGCAACGGAGCTATGACTGTTTGCTTTATGTGGAGGGGTCCTCAAGTACTCCTTATGGCCACTGCCATATGTAGGGATGCTTTAAAAGCACAGCTTGCATGGGTGTTGACAGGTGTAACCTATATTGAAGCACACAGAGCTCGGACTGAACACTTAAATTATTTGTTTATAAATCCAAGCTTGGTTCTGAGTGCACCAACCTGTAGTTCCTTGCAGTCCAGGATTCCACTTTTCATGATGAAGAATGATCTTTGGTCTCTGCAGCCACAATCACATTTTAAAATAGCAGTTCAACACATCCTTCCCTGGTTTTATTTTAACATAGCAATCCTATTCCTCTTTCCCTGGTTAAACTGGCAGAAAACAGTTGCAATTAAACTTCTGTGTTTGTGAAGGATCCTAGAGACATATGCTACTGGTCTAAAGGCTCAGGCTTCCCTTTGCAGTAGTACTACATCTAATTGTGGAGTTGCTATTTGGCTGTAGATTGAAACATGCTGTCAGAAATGGTGCTGCAAGTCTGGTTCTAGTTTTGGTTGCTCTGAATAATTCTTTAGTAGTCTCTGTTCATCTTCCTGAAGCTTGTTCTATAAAGCTTGAGGCTGCTCCCAATAAATTTGTGCCCAAGGGCAGCTGGGGATTATTTCAACATAGGGTTTGGCTACATGGAATGTTAGTCTGCACAAGAGGGATGTAAAT
Organism: Malaclemys terrapin pileata; assembly: GCF_027887155.1. Lineage (NCBI taxonomy): Eukaryota > Metazoa > Chordata > Testudines > Emydidae > Malaclemys > Malaclemys terrapin. The sequence goes on along the minus strand of NC_071506.1, from coordinate 123,747,729 downwards.
TCCAGTGCCCATTGGTTTGTCACCTACTAATTGGCCCGGGTGGACCCTGCTGGCATGCAGCAAAAGTTCCTTAGTGCATGTTAATGTAGTACTGTTTGAAAGGGGACTACATTACTACATGCCAAAAGTGGCCATCCAGGCCAGTTAGCATGCAACGTGCTGGGGGCATTAGAATTTACACCCCTTTGGTGCAGACTAATTGCACCCTGTAGACAAGCCCAGAGTGTTTTGAGGCCACACCCATATCGTTCCTCCGATATCACATTTAGCAGTATCCTTGCCTGTACCAGAAATGTGAGATCTGATCCTTCTAAGTTGATGAGAAAGTATTTCTTTCACAGGCTGTTTTTCAGACTTCATTTTATGTAAACTAGTTATTTGTCTCAAAAGTAAACTACACAATAACACTGAATAAAAGAATAAAATGTCTCCCAATGTTGATGGCAAGATGCTTTCCTGAGTAAGGTCAGAAATGAACTTCAACATAATGCCTACATTATGGGGGAGGGATAGCTCAGTGGTTTGAGCATTGGCCTGCTAAACCCAGGGTTGCAAGTTCAATCCTTGAGGGGGCCATTTAGGAATCTGGGGCAAAAATCTGTCTGGGGATTGGTCCTGCTCTGAGGAGGGGGTTGGACTAGATGACCTTCTGAGGTCCCTTCCAACCCTGATATTCTATAAAATCACTATTTAACACATTCTTGGCTGTCTGGCTGGCACTGTAAATGCCACATGACATTATATGCTAATGCACTAAATCAGTGGCTTTCAATCTTTCCAGATTACTGTACCCCTGGCAGGAGTCTGATTTGTCTTGTGGACCCCCAAGTTTCACATCATTTAAAAACGACTTGCTTACAAAATCAGACATAAAAATACAAAAGTGTCACAGCACACTATTACTGAAAAATTGCTTATTTTCTCATTTTTATCATATAATTCTAAAATAATTCAATTGGAATATAAATATTGCACTTACATTTCAGTGTACAATATATACAGCAGTATAAACAAGTCATCGTCTGTATGAAATTTTAATTTGTACAGACTTTACTAGTGCTTTTTATGTAGCCTCTTGTAAAAGTAGGCAAATATCCAGATGAGTTCATGTACCCCCCTGGAAGACCTCTGTGTACCCCAAGGGGTACATCTGGTTAAAAACCACTGCTCTAAATAATTAGGGGCTTGCCAGAACGAATCCTGAACTAATCCTGAATAACTTTGTGTGGACATTCTTAATCCAAAGTAAGAGTTTCTTGTTCTGGTTTATCATGGTCTAGCTAAACAGGAACGAGGAACACTTGCTCCTGAATAACTCCATGTGTAGAGAAGCTGTAAGCTTTCATATGAGGGATGCATCCTTTGCACATGAAAAAGGAACACAAATGAGGCAAGCTGGAATCATGAACATGAAGGACCGGAAGGGACCCTCAAGAGTCATCTAATCTATCCTCCTTGTAGTGAGGAGGCAAGGCCTTCCTCAGAGGTGGATGCAGAGGGAACGCCGCAAGCTGCTTCGTTGGTGAAACCAGGAGGGCCATGCCCCACATACCAGAAGCAGAGGGGTGGGACAGAAAGAGGAAATATAAAAGGTTGGCCCAGCCGCTCAGTTAGGAGGGAGCTGCCGAGGGAGACAGATGCTTCTTCCCTACTACTGGAGCAGAACGCCGAGGAAAACCACAGCTACCCCGAGGACCAGCCCGAGATTCTGGAGAGCCCTGCCATTCCTTATGCTGAGGAGCTGCTACCACTACCCTTGGCAGTATATCTCGGGGAGACTGAGGATGACTCCTGGACACTGGTACACTCAAGAGGGAGAGTAGGAAGCAGCTCAGGGGAACCAGACTACCATCTGGCTGTGGTGATGCCGGAAACATGGTCAGCGTGTTGTGGCTGGAATCCCCACTGACCCACTCTGGACCACTCTGCCAATGTTAGGGCCCTGCGCTGGGATGCAGTGGAGTAAGGAGGGCCTGGGTCTCCCCTCATTAGGCCAGGAGGCCTATGCTCGTCAGTTATCATACTTGCCAACAGCTAATTTATTCTTAATTATCTTCTCAGGAAAATGCTATTGGACAGAATTTAAAGAACATTTGTAGCATGGGTAGAGGTGAAACAGACAATTTAACCTCTCCAGTAATACACAGATTCATTTCACAGAATGTTCCCATCAGTTTGCATAACAGGCTTTACTCAGGATTCTGTCCATCATTTGGGTAAAGGGTCATTCAAGATGTCTGTGTGCAGTGAAAGGAGGTCATGAATCATGGGAGGAAATGTTTGGGGGAAAAGAGAAAGCTCTGGTAGGATTGAGAGGAGAAAAGGGGAAGAAGGAGCAAGCAGCTTGCCAGAGGACTTTGTATTCTTCTCTTAGTTCATGTGTAAAAAAATCAGAATGGAAGAATCTGAAGAAAGGTAAAAAAGAAAGCCTTGAGTTGCTGGGAAAGAAGTAACTGGAAGGTAATCAAGGAATATTTCACTGGTGCAGAATAATACTAGAGTACATCCACAATGCAGAGAAATAATGAGAGTTGAATGGTTATATCCCTGCATACTATGCTAAAAATTGATCCCATACTGGGGTGACATTCTCAAACCAGGTGCAGGTTACATTTCTAAAAATACTTAGGTAATGGAGCTGTAGGTGGGAGCTGAGCAAATCTGGTGCAATGTGCCTTTTCCTTACAGCAGTGTGCACAAATTCACATTAGACGTTAAACTTCTTTGTTGGAAGTACAAGCTAAGCTTTTGGTTTTTGGGGATGAAAATTTCTCATTTCCTGAAGATCCAAACATAGGTGACTCAGTCTCACAGGTCTCAGGCTAAGGGACTGTTTAATTTTAGTATAGATGTTTGGGCTTGTGATGGAACCCAGATCCTACAAGGTGGGAGGGTCCCAGAGCTTGGGCTGCAGCCTGAATTCAAATGTCCACACTGCAATTAAACACCCCTTAGCCCAAGCCCCTTAGCCTCTATCAGCTGGTGCAGGCCAGCTGTGAGTGTCTAACTGCAGCATAGACGTACCCAAAGAATGCAGTAAGGCTTAATGTGTACGTATTTGTAAAGTATTTTGCTTTGAGATCCTCATATGGAAGGTTGCAACTGTAATTTTTGTTAACCTTTTTCCATTCTGTGTCCCCATGTTACAACAGAAGAAAAGTTTTGGGTTCTCCTCACCCCACCTCCTAGACATAAAAAAGGAACAGATGTCACAACCTGAGCTGATCAGGAATTTTTTGATGAAATGTTTTTCATCTATCAGCATTGATTTGTCAAAACCACACTTCGAACAGAAACATATGGGTTTCAATGAAATCTTCATCAGGAAAATTTCTTGGATCCAGGGTGAAATTTCTGGTTTGAACCAGACACAAAGAAAGAAAAACTGATGCAAAAGCCTGGTGATTACAGTCCTATGAGATAGGTATATCTCCTTATATTATGTCTGTCAGCCAGCCTAGTCATAAACTTCTAGAACCTGGCTGTGACTCCCAGGCTGAGAACCAAACCAACACAACTCAACAAGCAAGTCCTATTCAAGTATAGTATGTGATGACCTTCTCCCCCTTTTTTGAACAGCTGCCACATTTACACATATATACTTAGTGACTCTCTGTCTGGTACCATTACTATCACCATCCAGTATTCACTCCCTATCTCTTTGAGACTTAAAATCTTAAAGAGTCTAGAGTTAAACATTTTTAGTCTTTCCTCCCCAGGGACTGGAAAACACAGAGATACACTCTAGATGTTGTAATTATTATGTGGCATCACTTCGACAAGCAGCAGTTAGTTGTCTAAATAACTTAGTAACACATATGATGCTTAGCCTTAGAGTTAGTGAAAATAACAGATTTTGTTTATTACGCTCAGGACAAATATAATGTAACATAGAATTGGAAACATTAAAGGAATAGTTTCATTCACAGAAACCACTCATTTTGTCCTGTCTGTCAGTCAATTTTGAGCTTCTTAATTTTCTACAAATATATACATGTATTGTGCCATGACCTTACTGTGTCTGGAGTCACCTTCCAGCAGAAACCCTTGATGCTGGGTTACTTGGGACGGGTTTTCGAGTACCTCATTTTCTCTGAGGAATCTCTCCCCTCGAAAATCCAACACAGTTTATCTATGTGGGGAGCTTTGGAGGCTCAGGACACCACGTTGAGCTCTCTTCAGCCCTTTTCTTTTAATTTCTCAGAGCTTTACTAACCTTCTTAAGTCGGCCCATCTCTCCAGGCGAGTTTAGCCTGACCTTCCGTCTGAACATCCCGATTCCTTGTTCCCTGCTACCATTCCCAGATCTCCCTCTCTTGAGATCCACTGTCCAACTGTCACCTTGAACAATGACCCCCCAGGAGCTCCATCCCCTCTGGGGATGTCACTAGCCTCAGCAGTTCCTTCAGACGTGCAAAATATTCTCAGCAGAGCTCACTCCACAAAGATGAAGACTTTCACAGGAGAGAGTATCCCCTCTTACTCATGTAATGCATGGTTACAGAGCAAACAAATATAAAATTGCAAATCAAGTCACAGAAATTAGAGAAGGGGGGCGGAACTATTAAGCCATCTAATCCACATCCCCATTTGCCCCAGCTGCAATTCACAATTTTACCTATGGTACCCCTAGGATGTTTTAAAAGTAAGATGCCTGTATACATATGTGTGTGCATATATATAAACTATCATCACCCCTACAAAAACAATAACAACAAAAACCCTTCCAATATCAACACTATACCGCACACACAATTCGCCTCCTGGGGAGAGGCTGTAAGAAAGAATGAGTCACACTTGACAGATACTAGTTATGTCACTTAATGCAATATTGGAAAGTTCTCAGGTACCATGGTGACAAGGGCAGTATGTGAACTGCTATAGAATAACATGGAATTGTATTGGTACTTGTGGAAAAGCTAATGTAAAGCTAATGCAGCTACTACAGTGCTATTGCCAACATTAACCATTGTGACAGACCCAGATGAGTGGGGTACAGGAGTCTGGTAGAGGGCAAATATATTGGTCCTGGTCACATCATTCCAGGAATCGTGGGAGATAACACTGTTTTATGGCAATGAGAGTCTTTTAAACAGCCTTAGTGGAACGTTCCTCACTGTTTTGTTGAATCTAGTTTTGAATTACTCAGATTACAGGGTTTCCAGCACTCCATTTGGGATGTTGTTGCACAATCTATCAGGCTCCCAAGGAAGTATTTCCTGATAATTTAGCCTACATTTTCACTTGTTTAAATTCATCTAATTATTTGAAATCTGCTACATTTCCTGGGACAGGGCCTTCAGCTAAAATGAATACAGGGCAGTTAAGGAACCAAAACAGTACCCAGTTTGGGTGGATGGAAAAAGTTTCCAAAATTATTTAGTGACTATACGTCTATAACTGCAAAACATTAAGAACAATAAGTAGTAATCTAAGGGCCTTTTCCAAAACTCACTGAAGTTGGTGGAAAGACTCCCACTGACTTCAGTTTGCTTTAGATCAGGCCCTGAACTTTTTTGACAGACAAGTTTCATGTGTGCTTTAAAATATAACAGAATTGTTTGGAAAGATAAGTGAACAAAATTTTAATTTGTATTCAAGTCCATGTCTGTTAACAGATGTCTCTGAGGTAAATGAAGTACCGTAAGCACAGCTGAATCAGAATCTTTAAGCTAAAAGAATAACTGGTAGACATTTGTCAGGACAATGGTGTCATGACCTTACCAGAGTCATCTAACCAATCTGTGATTCAGTTTATTCAGAGGTAAAATGGGTATAATGCCACTTACCTACAGACACCACTACATAAGGTAATTTATTTCATTAATGGTTGTAAAAGTATTTTGGGTTCCTTGGCCCAAAAGCTCTATAGAGTTAAGAAGAGCCATAGAATTCAAGACCAAAATGGATCACGAGATCATCTATTTTGACCTTCTGTATGTCACAGGCCACCAGCACTGCCCAGCAGCCGCACACTAACTCAATGATTGAAATTAGATAGATCTTACTACTTGATGCCAGCACTGTTTAACTGATACCTCAAAAATTTCACTCAAAAAAATACCTAAAAACCCCTACTGGATCAATAGTCTAGTAATGGAAACTCAGTCTAACTCAATGTCCAAGATGACAGTAATGTGCTAGCATTAAAGCAGAGAGGCAAATAATTATTTAACTAATAAAAAGCGATGTGAGATGTGCATCCCGATCTGGATTTTGACACCCCAAAGTGTGGGTATATTCAGAAGATGAGTTGTGAGTCTTTTAATTAGTAAAATAGAGGCCATTTATAAAGCCTGGATTTGGATTTTGATCACAGGTGGGGCATTGGCACTATTTGTTGTTAGGGGTTTTGATTCGGGCCTGTCTTTTGTAAAATAAGAGCTAACTGATATTTTTCTTAGGGCCAAAATTAATGTTTTGTTGTTTTCTCAAATAAATTCCTTTACTTTTTTGTTTTCTTTGTTTTTATGGCCTACAGGATAGGGTACTGGACTGAGACTTAGGAAACTTGGTTTCAATTCCCAGTACTGCTTTGGTGGGTGACCTTCAGCAAGTCACTTCCTCTCCCTGTACCTCAGTTTTCCTATCTGTAAAATGGAGATAATGAGACTGACCTCCTTTATAAAGTGCTTTGAGATCTACTGATGAAAAGCGTTACCGAAGAGGTATGTATTTTATCTTATTTTATGTGTCTGTAATTTCTGCCTGGACATTCATCATACCAGTGTCAGAAATACTGAGAAAGAAAGGCTGTCCTTACAGTATTTCCACCTAACCAAAATCAGAAAGTACTAGAGATTTTATGAAAAAAACTGTTCTTGTGAGATTTCCAACATAATTTGTAGAACTTGTCTGGGTGTTTTGAAAAGGTTTAGTAAAGGATTCAGATATTAGAATGAACCAGACTGAACCAAACTTCTCAGCCTTTTGAGGTTTGCTTTATCATAGCAAAACCAAAAGAGCATATGAATTGGGCTTTTTTGTTATTGTTGCATAGTGAGTGGAGACCTGAAGAATAAATTCCTTCAAGTCTTAAACTGCTGTTGATCTTGGCTGACTAACAGAGGGGAAAGGCTGCAATGAGTTAGAAAAATGTGAATCAGACTGATAAAAGGAACTGGGGGGATGTGTTTGTAAACAATTTTGTTAGATAACAAAATGACTGAAAATCACTTGGAATTCAATATATCACTTAGTGCCAGTTTCTGTTTTCCAGACACCTGCTAAGTTAGTCCCAGGCTGGTGGAATCTGGCCCTTACTGCTAAATCATACAAACTACTCAAGATCTCATGCTGATGAACCTGGTACCTCCGATTAACTTTAATGTGAGTTGTAGGAGCTCAAAAATTGTCAGGATCAAGCCCATGTGATTTTCTTCAAAATCCCTTTCTTGTACTTTCAAAGAACATTGATTGTTGAGACTGGTAGGTTCAAAATATAATCTTCAATTGCTTTTTTTTACTATTATTTGCAAAGTCCATGTAATTTTTTATACACCGTAGGCCTGATTCCAGGTTCACGTGTATGGTCTTCAGTGGAATTATTTGGATTTATTCTACTGTGAGTGAAATTAGAATCTGGTCCAGTACCTTCTTTATTTTCTGAATAAAATCTTATTTTTTTCTTTTTGAAAATTCCTTTTATGTGAATTGAAGATCAACAATTCTTTTGCGTTGTTCAAGTAGTCATCCAAACATTAAAGCCATACTATATATATCAGACAGTTAAGGAAGTGGTGTCTGGCATGGGATTATAGACCAGTCATCTTAACTTTGGTACTCAGTAAGATAATGGAAGAAATAATCAAACAATCTATTTGAAAGCACCCAGAAGATAATAAAGTGATAAATAACAGTCAATATGGATTTGTCAAGAGCAAATCATGTCAAACCATAGAACAAGGTCTTTCCTAGTGGGGGAGACCAAAGAGAAGTGTGTCAAAGAAGGGGAAGATTAATATCATATGCAAGAAATCCTGTGTCATCTGAATTATAGTCCTTCAATCCATCAGTGTCTGGGTGCTCACCTCAAGAGGGAAGCATTATCTTCAAAGGGACTACTCTTAATATGCTTGAAGTTAGGCATGCTTGTTAAGTACTTTGCTAAACTGGGTCCTTGGTGGTTTAATACCAGGATTGATGTGATTTTTTCCATTAAAAAGTGATTGAGTTTTGCATAAGAAATGTGTTTCCACAAAATTATTTTTCACTATCACAAAGTCCCTTCTCTTTCCCTGTGTGGCTGGGCTGGTATCTGGGGAAAATAGCAGTTTGGCCCCTATAAATTCTGTTTCTCGTTGAGTATGATCAACAAGCAGAATTCTGTTTCTATCTTTCTGATCAGTCAGAGATATGATGATGGTGTTTCCTCCCTGGAAGTTTTCATAGGTTTTCATCATAGGAATGTGTTAGCCTTTTTCCAGGTAGACAGGATATTCTTTTACATCTAGACTCAGAACTTTTGGCAAAAGATTTTTCAATAAAGGAATGTCTGAATCATCTCTCCCTGGAGGATGGTGTATTAACTTTTTCTTTCAACAGAAGAAACTGAAAAACAGAAATAAAAACCACCTATCACTGGTTGAGCAATCCGGAGCATTAGGTTCAGGCTACCACTTAACTTACTGTTCAGGCTACATCCTCTCAGTTATTCTTTCTTTATAAAATAACAATGAGATGAGCTACCCTACCATGATGAACCAAATTGAGGCATCAATTTTACAGTGATTCCAGGAAGCTTTGGAATCCAAATCTGGCAATTTCAAATGCATGGAAAAGTGAAAATAAGATTGAATGGAGACTAATATTCCAATATTTATATTTAGAAATACTGATAGTTTTCTGATTTAAAAAAAAGTAGTCAATGAATTAATATGATCTTATGCTACTTGATATACTTTAATCATTGGTCCTTCTGCTTAAGCTATCAGAAAGGTACCAGTTTTGATGGTCTTTTATGTGATCTGAACACTTTTCTTCCAGGGACTAGACAGAAACCACCAATTAATTTTACATAGCGCATTGAATAACTATTAGATAATGACAGCTTTTGTTCCTTGAAGATTTGGGCACGATATATACTAATACATTCCAGTTGAAAAGTCCATCACGTCCAGTCCCCAGAAATTTAATCCCTACCTAGTTACTGCAGCCAGCGTAAATGATAAGAAGTCTTTGTTAGGGAGAAGTGCTGCTATTTCCTGCTTGCAAAGAAAGCTCACTGAAAGATTTGTCATCACAGGTTTCTGCTTCTCCACACTGCCATTTCAGTTATTACCACACATCTTCATGCCGGAATTGGCCTGAGGCAAGCAACAAGGAATGAGTAGTACAGCTGGCATCGCATCTCTGTCTTCAAGCTTTGATTGTAGACTAGGGAATGGGGAACACTAGCTTCCTTAGTTCTGCAGCCGCTAAGTCTTTTCCCTTGATGCCAACAGAAGATGGTGGAGGGTGTTGTAAAAGAAAAGAGAGCCAGTGTCATAGGTGTAGGGTCTGTTTTGTTTTTGTTTTAGTCAAAAAGAAAGACACTATCTGTCTAGAAAAGGAGATAGTAGAAGCAGCAGAATAAGCATATGGGGAGAATCATTCTGCTCTGAGAAGTCACTTAAAATTAACCATACCAATGTCACCACTACACTCAGTAGACAGAAACGGAGAGTGTGCAGTGGCTACCAGCCTGAGATTCAAATTATATCAACCCCCACCCCGAAAGCTGGGAGCCAAACACCCAACTGTGCAGCACCCAATGGCAGCGGCACTGGGCAGAATAAGCCCTAGAGCCTGGTCCCAAATAGGGTTGCCAACTTTTCAATTTCTCAAAATCAGACACTACAGCTATGGTCAACATTTTTGAGGCTGAAGGGGACTGTCTCTGCTGCTCCATCCAGCAGTGACTCCAAGCAAATAGTTTGCAGGGAGTGATGGGGGCAGGAAGGTGGGGGGCAGGGAGCTTCCTGCAGCCAGAGGAGGTTCCTGGAGATGGGTGTGAGACCCAGCCCCGGGAGCAGCCAGTGCAGTGGTAGAGGAAGTATCCCTCCCTAGCCCAGCCAGGTCTAGCAGCTGGGGGTCCTCCAGTTCTGCCCCTCCCCAGCTCTAGGGCCAGCGCTCGGGGATGAAAGCAGCCTTGGGCTGGCTGGAAGAGGGAGGACAATGGAATTGTGTCAAGTATCAGAGGGGTAGACGTGTTAGGCTGAATCTGTAAAAAAAGCAACAGAGGGTCCTGTGGCACCTTTAAGACTAACAGAAGTATTGGAGCATAAGCTTTAGTGGGTGAATACCCACTATGTCAGATGCAAGTAATGGAAATTTCCAGAGGCAGATATAAATCAGTATGGAGATAACGAGGTTAGTTCAATCAGGGAGGGTGAGGTGCTCTGCTAGCAGTTGAGGTGTGACCACCAAGGGAGGAGAAACTGCTTCTGTAGTTGGATAGCCATTCAGTCTTTGTTTAATCCTGATCTGATGGTGTCAAATTTGCAAATGAACTGGAGCTCAGCAGTTTCTCTTTGGAGTCTGGTCCTGAAGTTTTTTTGCTGTAAGATGGCTACCTTTACATCTGCTATTGTGTGGCCAGGGAGGTTGAAGTGTTCTCCTACAGGTTTTTGTATATTGCCATTCCTGATATCTGACTTGTGTCCATTTATCCTCTTGCGTAGTGATTGTCCAGTTTGGCCAATGTACATAGCAGAGGGGCATTGCTGGCACTTGATGGCATATATAACATTGGTGGACGTGCAGGTGAATGAGCCGGTGATGTTGTAGCTGATTTGGTTAGGTCCTGTGATGGTGTTGCTGGTGTAGATATGTGGGCAGAGTTGGCATCGAGGTTTGTTGCATGGGTTGGTTCCTGAGTTAGAGTTGTTATGGTGCGGTGCATGGTTGCTGGTGAGAATATGCTTAAGGTTGGCAGGTTGTCTGTGGGCGAGGACTGGCCTGCCTCCCAAGGTCTGTGAAAGTGAGGGATCATTGTCCAGGATGGGTTGTAGATCACTGATGCGTTGGAGAGGTTTAACCTGACAACTGTAGGTGATGGCCAGTGGAGTTCTGTTGGTTTCTTTTTTGGGCCTGTCTTGTAGCAGGAGGCTTCTGGGTACACATCTGGCTCTGTTGATTTGTTTCTTTATTTCCTTGTGTGGGTATCGTAGTTTTGAGAATGCTTGGTGAAGATCTTGTAGGTGTTGGTCTCTGTCTGAGGGGTTGGAGCAGATGCGGTTGTACCTCAGCGCTTGGCTGTAGACGATGGATTGTGTAGTGTGTCCAGGGTGGAAGCTGGAGACATGAAGGTAGGCGTAGCGGTCGGTGGGTTTTCGGTATGGGGTGGTGTTAACATGGCCATTGCTTATTTGTACTGTGGTGTCTAGGAAGTGGACCTCCCATGTAGATTGGTCCAGGCTGAGGTTGATGGTGGGGTGGAAGCTGTTGAAATCATGGTGGAATTCTTCCTGGGTCTCCTTCCCATGGGTCCAGATGATGAAGATGTCATCAATGTAGCGTAGGTAGAGAAGGGGCATGAGTGGACGAGAGCTGAGGAAGCGTTTTATGGCTGTTCCAGGTCAGCCATAAAAATGTTGGCATATTGTGGGGCCATGTGGGTGCCCATGGCGGTGCCACTGGTCTGGAGGTATATATTATCACCAAATTTGAAATAATTGTGCGTGAGGATAAAGTCACAGAGCTCAGCAACAAGTTGTGCTGTGTCATCATCAGGGATACTGTTCTTGACCGCTTGTATTCCATCTGTGTGTGGGATGTTTGTGTAGAGAGCCTCTACATCCATGGTGGTTAGGATGGTGTTTTCTGGGAGGTCACCAATGCATTGTAGTTTTCTCAGGAAATCAGTGTTGTCACGGAGATAGCTGGGAGTGCTGGTGGCGTAGGGTCTGAGTAGGGAGTTCACATATCCAGACAGTCCTTCAGTGAGAGTGCCAATGCCCGGGATGATGGGGTGTCCAGGATTTCCAGGTTTGTGGATCTTGGGTAGTAGATAGAATAACCCCGGTCGAGGCTCTAAGGGTATGTTGATTTGTTCCTGTGTTAGTATAGGGAGTGTCCTGAGTAGATGGTGCAGTTTCTTAGTGTATTCCTCAGTGGGATCTGAGGAAAGTGGCCTGTAGAATTTGGTATTGGAGAGTTGTCTGGCAGCCTCCTTCTGGTAGTCAGACCAGTTCATGATGACAACAGCACCTCCTTCATCAGCCTCTTTGATGATAATGTCAGGGTGGTTTCTGAGGCTGTGGATGGCATTACGTTCTGCACGACTTAGGTTATGAGGCAAGCGATATTGTTTTTCCACTATTTCTGCCTGTGCACATCGGCGGAAACATTCTATGTATAGGTCCAGACTGTCATTTCGACCCTCAGGAGGAGTCCATGTGGAGTTCTTCTTCCTGTGTTGGTGGGAGGGTATCTGTGTATCAGTGTGCTGTTCAGTATTATCTTGAAAGTATTCTTTGAGTCGGAGGCGGCAAAAGTAGGCTTCCAGATCACCGTAGAACTGTATCATGTTCGTGGGGGTGCTGGGGCAAAAAGAGAGTCCCCGAGATAGGACAGACTCTTCTGCTGGGTTGAATGTATAGCTGGATAAATTGACGATATTACTGGGTGAACTAGGGGTACCCCTGTTGTGGTCCCATGTGGCAGGTAGGATTTTAGACAGCTTACGGTCCTTTTTCCTTTGTAGAGAGGTGAAGTGTGTAATGTAGATCTCCAGTCTTATTTTAGTAAAGTCCATTTGTGTGGAGGGTTGGTTATTTATGAATGTCTCTAGGTTGGAGAGCTCTTTCTTGATGTTTTTCTGTTTGCTGTATAGGATGCTGATCAGGTGGTTCCTCAGTTTCTTTGATAGTGTATGGCATAATCTCTCACTGTGGTCTGTGCAGTATGTAGATAACAATGGATTTTTCACCTTCAGTCCATTTGGTATGATGTCCATCCGTTTGCATTTGGAAAGGAAGATGATATCTGTCTGTATTTGTGCAATGGAATTGTGGTAATCAGACTTTTGGTGTCTGGTCAATACTTCTGACCAGAGACTGTACAGGTCCCCTTTAAAACTGGATTTTCTGGTCAAAACACAGACTCCTGGCAACATTATGTGATCCCTTCCCATTCTCCTCCCCTACACCAATGCAGCACAAGGAAGGATGGGGGTGTGAAGCAGCAGACTACACCCATCACAGGTGAAGGGGGCGGGGGAGAGAGATAGCACATGGAACATTGATCAGACAACTGAGATCTCCCCTCACCACCTGAAGGGTGTCTTTTCTGCTGCCGTTCACTCGGTAGTGAGCAGTTTTCTTAATCATTAAAGCCATACTATATATTTGAAACTAAGATAGTGGTGTCTAGAATGCAAGGATAAACCAGTTGGCTTATGTTTGGTACCCAGTAAAAAAAATTGAGCAGATAACCTGTAACTGGAAGTTTTTAAGGACAGCTTAGACAAATACCTATAGGGGTGGTCTAGATAATACTTAGTCCTGCCTCAGTTCAGGAACCTGAACTTATCAAGGTCCCTTTCAGTCCTACATTTCTATCATTCTATGGATTTGCATTATGCTAGGGTAATGTCATTGGTAAGTGTGGAAGATTTTCCGGCATCCTGCTTCCATGGATACTGCTAAGCCATCTTCACCCAGGGATTTACGAGTGTGCACCAAATGCTATGTGGATTCTTAAAAGCTGCTTTTTAACACTTCCCTGTCACACCCACAAACTATTCAGTTTATGGTTTGCTTAAAAAAATATTGCATAGTCTTTTTCCTCCATCCAGAACAGCCCCGATCACAATATTTGCTATGAGTTCTTAAACATGGTGCAGGTTCATGTAGCTCACTGGTGTGTTTAGAGTGCCTCATTTGTTTTGGGTTATGATATGGGCAAAACTCACATGGGGACTGGATTGGGCCGTAGGTCAGAACTCAACGTTCCATTTACTTACGCTCACTATGATTTTCTCAAAGCAGGTACTTCATAAATCAGTGTAATAGTCATGTTTCAGAGTAGCAGCCGTGTTAGTCTGTATCCGCAAAAAGAAGAACAGGAGTACTTGTGGCACCTTAGAGACTAACAAATTTATTAAAGCATAAGCTTTCGTGGACTACAGCCCACTTCTTTGGGCTGTAGTCCACGAAAGCTTATGCTCTAATAAATTTGTTAGTCTCTAAGGTGCCACAAGTACTCCTGTTCTTCTTTTTGTAATAGTCATGGATACCAACTTCGATATTTTCAAACCACATGCAGGGTTTTGGTTTGTTTCTATCATGATCCTGAACTCCAACCCAAATAACATTCAGTGAATGCACTGGGAAAAAAAAAAACATTCAAACTCTTGTTTATTGAATGTCAAGCTGAGAGCAGTTATTGACCCAGTGAGATTAAAGTTTATTACAGGGTGCCAAGTAATTATAGAAGTGACATTAGACCATCATTTACACTCACAGTGTAGTCTTGAATGACAATGTCATCTTAAGCAAGGACAAATGAGGGAGGCCCCACAGTTTATAGTACTCCTGGCACAATGCTTCTCAGGGATAGGGATAATGGCTAGCCCAGTAGTTGCTGGGTTCCCTTGGAAAATTACCACCTGCTGTTCTTAGTGAAAGTTAACACCACCACAAGATTCCCTGAGCCAAAGCAAAATCCAGTAGTAAATGTTTTCTGTTATGTGTCTTTTCAGTTTGGTAATGGATGGAAGAAATTACAGAAGAGACCTCTTAAGGACAAAGCTTAGGTACCTAGCAAATGTACTCCTTTATTGAGGAAGTATGTAGTAGAGTTTTTCAACTCTTACAGCACTTGCTTAAATTGGCACTAGTTTATTTATTTACAGGTCAGATATCCATCCCCTTTACATATATTCCACACAGTTCTTTCCACACTACATGCTACCATGTGCAAACTCATCTGCTAGAAAGCTGAGAACTCCTAAGACAGGAAATGCCAAATCTTTCTGATTGTCATCGCCCTATGCCAGTGGTGGGCAACCTGTAGCCCACAGGCCACATGCAGCCCGTCAGGGTAATCTGCTGGCAGGCCACCAGACAGTTTGTTTACATTTGCACGGCTGTCTGCAGCTCTCAGTGGCCGTGGTTCACTGTTCCCAGCCAATGGGAGCTGCAGGAAGCGGCGGCCAGCACATCCCTAAGGCCCGCGCCGTTTCCCGCAGCTCCCATTGGGAACAGTAAACCATGGCCACTGGGAGCTGCGGGCGGCCGTGCAAATGTAAACAAACTGTCTGGTGGCCTGAAGCAGATTACCCTGACGGGCCATGTGCAGTTGCCCACCACTGCCCTATGCAGATCCCCAAGCAAAACTAAATAACCCAGCCCTGAAACATTCAGCAGAAAATAACTTTCTAAAAATGATCACATAATGGCAGTCATTAGGGCTTTTGACATAGCAACTTTGGAGACAGGAAGACTAGGAGAAATTTCTAGAGTTAGTTAAAAGAAACTAGTCATGTGGCTCTCACCCAAACAAGACTTATTAAAGACTCTTGTGTAAACGTTAATGAAAGCTCCTCCTGGTGGGTGGTGGGCTCTAACATCTGAGAGAGGGATGATCAGCAGGTGAAAGATTTGTATGAACATGCCGGTTGATCCTGTCACCATGGCTGGATAAAGTCAATCTCTGGACACAGCAAAGTAGGTGATATCTGGAGAGCAGTGAATTATGTTATCAGGCTGTGGCAGGCAAACACAAAGGAAGAAGCCAAAAGACCAAGGAGGAGGTGAGAGCTGGGGCAGTTGTCTGGAGCCTTATTTATACATTTATTTATCAGGTATTTGCCTGCAAATCAGGTGTCCATGTAGGAACAAAACAATTAGGAACCTACCTGGCCTTGTGCATATGTAAATATCTAATTTGCACACAGATCAGGTATTGCTTGTGTAAACAGAAGTGCACAAATGTATATGCATATTGACATACACATAGCTTTGATAATCTGGTCCACAACATATAGATTATATACTGCATACACATGCTTTATTTCAGAGTGTGAATCAGAGATTTCCCTTGTCATTCTCAAGATTCAAGCTGGAAAGTTGTGGAACAGCCTACTAGAACCCCAAATAGATCAAGAGATTTGATTGAAGATTTAGTAACACAGAGATACACACATTTACTGAAAAATAATACTTAGGATATTTTTGTATGTTGTCCTTTAGGTAAAAAAATTGGAAAATTGTCTGTTTAAAAACACAGACCCTATTTCCTGAAATCTTTTGATTTCTTGCTGTCATTTGCACATGAGCCTTTCAGTGCTGCCATTTCAGATAAATTGTTTTACCAGTCTTCAATACTTGGAGGCAAGTAGGATTTCTACCTCTACAAGATCAGACATTTGGCTGCAAGAGCATCCTGAAGAAGCTTGTTTCTGGGATTCTTTACACGTTTTAAGAAATTATTGTTAAGTAACTTTCACTCCTGGGGTCAGAATTATTAGCAATTTACATCCCTTGTGGGTGTAGCTAATTAAATACTCCATTGTTAGCCACTGAAAGCAAGGAATGACTGGAACTCTGCTCTTTTGCCAGTGAACCTATAAGTCAAAGCTTAAAATATTCCACCACCACCCTACTTCTGCATGTTAGTTTTCAGAGATCTAGAATAAGGGAGACATGTCGGCAATAATCTAACAAGCAGTCCAGTTGTTTTGCAGTTGTCGGGAAGAAATTTGTACAGGAGTTAAAGTAAAGTAAAAAAAGCTTTAGAAGAAAACAGCTATATCTTTGCTATGTTATGTAACTGGGTAACTGCGCTAGAGTGAGGAAGGGAAAGTGTAATTTTCTGGAACTCTTGTGAAAGAGAGGTTTACCACATTTTTTTTATATCCTCAAGCAAATGAAATGTAATTAAGACATGTTTATGGTATAAAAAGAAAGAAACATAGCAAGAACTGGGTGATATGTGTGTGGAATTGGAATCCTATCATTAATCTAATCATCATCTACCTTTAATGTTGTGGTGGGGTTTGCATACCCCGCACTGGACAAGAGGGGGTTAACCCCACACTATGGGCAGCAGAAGTCCTGCCCCTCAGACCATGCTGGACATGCTCCAACTATTGCCTGAGTATAAAAAGGAGCAGACCAGCTCATTCTAGGCTGACTGCCAGAGGGGAAGGACCTTGGGTGAAGGCTCCAGCCAAAGAGCCCTCACAGCCTTTGCCTGCAGGAACTGAGAGCCAGATCGGAGGGCTGCAGCCGACGGAGTCACAGGGAATCACCCACACTGAGGAGCCCGGTGACCCTGATATTCTATGGACTACAATGCCTGGAAATGCAGTAGGAAGTGATCCAGGGAGGGTGCACGAGTGGTACCTCACACCCGAGTGAGGTCAGCGTGTTTCGGTGGGAGTCCCTGCTGACCCAGTGGTGGACCACTCCGCCACTTTCCGGGCCCTGGGTCGAGGCTCAGTGGAATCGGGTGGGCCCAGGCCTCCCTACCTGGGCTGCTATCGCCATGGTGGTGGTCCCTTCCTCCTCCCCAGATACAGGCCCTTAGGCCTCACTGCCCCATGCCTAGGAGCTGCGATATTGACTCTGTCCATTGGGTCATACTGCCCTGCGCCTATGGGTTGTGACATTGACCCCAGCCATTGAGCCATATTACCCCATACCAGAGGGCTGTTATATGGACCCTGTCCACTAGGCCATATTGCCCTGCACCTGAGGGTGGTTATATTGACTCTAGCCACTAAACCATGCTGCCCTGAATGTAAGGGTTGCTATAATTGACTCTGGGCACTAGGCTATGCTGCGCTGAAAGTAAGGGCTGCTGGAAATGCCTCTGGCTGCTTTCGGCCTAAAGTCTATTGGGGAGACTGCAACAGTGGTGGTATCGCAGTCCTGCCCTGCCCCAACAGGGGGACGGGGTGTGCATACATTGCAACAGGTGTTCATTAAAAAACAAAAACTCTGGACAGCGACAGCTACAGCAATAAATGTCTCTGTCATAGCTCTGTGTCTGCAAAATACTCAGTACCTTAGGCCCTGATCCTGCAAACACTTATGCATATGAGTACCTTTTAATGGAGAACTCAATTAATGGAGAATGGTTGATTGGGCTATCTTGTACAACAACTATCCCATTGGACTACTCACAACACATAGTGTAAAGCATGTATATCACTTTGCAGAACTGGGGTCTCAGATTGAGTCCCAACCCTGTAATTCATTATGTGTGCCCCATCAACTCCAGTGGGACACTGAATGGCAAAAGCGAGGTGAATTACAATATCAAGGATGTCAACTGTAAGCTCTTGGAAGCAAGAACCTCCTTTTTTTTAATGTGTGTTCATAGTTAGCTCCAATTCTTGATTACTGCCTTTAGGTATTGCAATTATTATTAGCTCTAATGATAATAATAATAATAATAATAATAATAATATAATATATCCTGCAAGATTCTGAGCACTCTCGATGTTTATTGATTCAAGTGGGAATTGAGGGAGCTCATAAACTCCTAGGAGAGCTCAGCACCTCCTAGATCAGACTCCTAGTCACAACCACCCTATCGCAAGTGAACTTCTAAAGGTCACCAGCAACTGGTAAGGGAAAATACCCATCATTTCTCTTGACAAGGGATATAGCAGTGAATTATGCATCTCTCCCCTCCCCCACCAAGTCAGGAAGCTATAATAATGGCCTTGGCTAGAAAAGGCCAAATAATGTAATTTTTACTTTGTGAAATTTTCCAATACAAAATTAAACATTTTAGCAAATCTGAAAAATTATATCGTATTAGAAATATGGCCATTGTCGTTTGACTTTGAATTGTTTTCCCTTTCCTTCTCAGCTTTTCTTCGTCCTCCTTCTGCTTAATTGGTGTCCTGAAGATGAATTCACTACCGACCATGCAGGTGGGCCAACTCCTGCCTTCTATTGTGTGGTTGGACTGGGGTGTAAGGGGAAATGGGGAACATCTGCCTCATTCCTATTAAATGTGCCTGCCTAGGAGCAGGGTCAGACTGGTCCATTACAGTCCCATCTATGAGTGGTCTCCTAGCTAGTGGGCAGGATGGAGTTCCACTCTGCTATTGTTTGTGTTGCATTCTAGAGCACAAGCTTGCCAAGGACCACAATTTCAGGGCAGTAGTAAAATACACCAGGAAACAGGTTTCCAACTGTCAGTTTTCTCTGAGCTATTCATCCCAGTAGGATGGTTCTTGGATCAGGTAGATGCTTCACCCCCAATGTTCCTCAGACTCCTGAGAGATTTTAATTTGATCTGCTCGCTCCCCCCACACCTGGTAATGATGCACAATTTCCAGTTTTCATTGAGTAAAAAGCAGTTCTTACTGTCACATCACAATGGCAACAATTCTTCCTTCAAACCCAGACCCTCAGCCATAATCCTCGCAGTTCTATTTTCTGAAAAATGTCCAGAAGTGACCCCAGCAGTGACAAACTATGAGCAGCGGACCAGATCTTCATCTTATAAAGATTTGGACCAATATTTCCTATACTGCTGCTAAACAATGGTCAGCATTAAAAGTCCACAGCCATTCACAGTTAACCATCTGTTGATATCTGATGTAGTACAGTATTTCCCTGTGCATGGATGCATTTCCCTATGAATTTCACTTTATGGATTTATTTTCTTTTGTTGTTATATTTCCTATTTCCACCTCCAAAAACATCTAAGAACCAGAGTGAAAACATTACAGGAATAAAACATCTGAATGTTTGGTGGACTTGTTTGAAATGTCATGTTTTGTTTAAAAGGGGGATATCAGGAATCTTCTCATGGTTTTTAATTGTTCTTGAAGCTGGTTCTAAATCTTGCTCATCAAAATCAACAGGAGAGCAGGGTTTCTTCTAATTAGTTAATTTTGAGAACTTGACCATTGGTTGATATTAAAATTTGGGTACAATCCATCTTCTTTAATCATCTGATTCATGTATCTGAATAAAAGTAAAGGTATTATCATTGGATACAAAATTTACCCCAAAAGTACTGCTAATGTACAGTTTCATTGCAGAGTTACTGTTGCAAGGTAAAAAGCTAATTAAATTAAATATCAAAGAATCATAGGGTTTGTGCTCTGAGACATAGGGTAAAATGTTCAAAAGCACCTAAGTGATTTAGGAGACTAATTTCCATTTTCAGAAGTGACCTGGGACTTAGGAGCATTTCAAAAATATCCTCTTAGGCACTTGGAAGCCTAATTATCACTTTTTAAAATGGGCCTTAGATTGACAAGTCATGTAGGCACTTTTGAAAATGTTACACTTCCAATACAGTAGTGAGGCAGTGCCATTTTAATTGTTGAAAGATATGTTGGTCTGAATTCACTTCACACACTGTTATAGCTTAGGAGTAACTCCACTGCAGGTGATGGTGTTATGCTAGTATACAAGCAGTGGCAATGAAAACAGAATTAGACTCAGTATTGTTCCTATAACATCTGTTAAATATAATAATAATTAATAATTAATAAAAAAAATCAAGGGGGACAAAGCTTCTAAACCAACTACCATTTGGAGTAACAGAAATAGAGCCCTATGCTAGAGCACATTGATCTCCCTAAAATGTTAGTATACACATCTTTTCTGACCTCCTGTGCCCTCCCTATACAGCCCACCCACATTTGGGCCAAGAGCATGAATAAACTTTGCACACAATTATTCATAGAGATCATTGCTGCATCATCAGCATTCATACATAAGTGTGTGGACAGTCCCATATGGAAAATCCAATAGAATTCAATAGGAATGAAACCTAGAGGCTTTATAGGAATTCTGTAATTTCTGTTCATTTAAAATCTGCTAGATTTTAATAGAGATGATTTCTTTTTTAGAACCATCCTCCTGAATTCTACAGCAGGCTTGTATTCTCTATTGAATCTTATAAACTTGTTAATAACAAACAACAGGCTATAACTTGCTATTCACTTTGATAGGCCTTTTCAGTAAAAGACCTAGGCTTTTTACAGCTTCTGTCATAATTAGGCTGTAGCACAACCTCTCTTTAGAGTATGAGAGCGTAACTTGTGAGGCAGTCAACTTCTACTCCTCCCTTCTACTTCCAGGTAAGGGTAGCAAGTGCCAGTAGGGTACGTACGCATGTAAATAGTCCCGTTGACTACTCGTATGTTTAAAGATAGGGAGGTGCTTAATTATATATGCAGTGCCTGCCAGATTTTGGCAGAGATATAGAAGTATAGTAAACACTTTTTTATTTTATTTTACAGTTGCTCGGCTTAGAGATCACACAGACTGTATCACTTTGTCAGGTGGATTAGGTATTAAGTGTCAGAAAGAACCTATATTTTAGACATTCTGATACATGCCCTGTTTGGCACAAAAAGTTGAGCTGAGCTTTGACTGCAACTCCATATTTTTTTTCTTGGAGACAATCAATGTGTGTATTTATTTGTTGTTGTTTTTTTATTTATTTATTTTATTTGCTTGCTGCCAGTTGAATGCATTATTGCCTCCAGGAGAAAACTTGTGGTTTAAAGGCTCTGTGATGTATGATACCATGGCACAGAATTCGGTTACTAATTTAATTAAAACTCACTCACATATGCTGTCATTATTACCGAGACTTATCTAAAGCTCTGAAGCTCCTGGGACTGCATAGACATTTTACATCCAAATGTATTTTATGTGCCAGGTTTCTTTGCAAATTCAATCCCCCCCCCCCTTTTTTTTTTTTTTGGTCTCTTTCCAGCATACCTTTAATCACACAGGCAAGGAAAAAGGTATCAGCAAAGCTGTGTCTTTTAAAGATTATATTATCATTGTAGTCTCCTTGTTTCCTCTTGCCCAATATAAAAAACAGATTTCTTCACATATCTGTTCTTTCTCTGTGAGTAGGTTGAATGTGAGTGCTGATGTCTGAATGATTTTGTATTTGAGAACAGAACTTATATTGAGAGTGCTTCCCAGGATTTACACTCATCTGTAGCTTCGCAAAGATCAGTTGTGATATACCTCAACCACTTGATTACCAATAGTTATCCTGAAAACATTCAATTTTTCCACATGAGTCTATCAGTTATCTGAAGCCACTGCTGGCATCTTCAATGAAGTTATTCTTAGCAGAATGGCTCTTAAAAGCAGTCCCTCAAACAACACTGTCTGCCATTTAGCATAGTGGACACAGCCCCAGAGGTGGCATTGCTAGGGTGTATTACCCAGATAGGTAGGTATCTGAAGTTGTTCAAAGTCTGGTTATTAACAGAAGAATATAACAGTTGAAATTAAGGTGGGAATGGATAGACAGAAAGGCAAAGAGAAACATGAGTAACAAGATAGCTATAACTCAGGCTGAATAAATTATATGTATGATTGAACTCTGAACCCATTAAAGACACCTAAAGGAGAACACTGGTGGCAGCAAACTTTTTCTAGTTTTTGAGCCCTCCAATAGAATTTATTAGAGAATTACATCCCTGCAATAAATTTTTACTGGGTGTCTCAAAAATTCCATAGAATAGGTTTGCTTTGAAATTGTATAGGTTTAAATTGTATAAGCTAGAGGTACTGTCTGTAGAACCCCTTTGGCTTCATCTTTATTAAGACCTACAGGATGTTTGCTTACAAGAGTGCCATACTGATTTCTTTAAGCTATGCCAAAACTAAGAAGATCCACATAAAGTAGATAATTAATTTTTTCTTTTTTCTTTTTAATTTTAATCTTGTTGTAGCCATGCTTGTCCCAGGTGTTTTGTTTAGACTTTCAAGAAAGGTCTCTTCAGTTTTTGGTTGACACTTTGAATTAGTTTTTATTTTACACAAATGGGTCTGCCCATCTCTAGAACATATCCCTAATTACTATTTTAGGATCTGTTATAGCTATTGTGTTCTGTATCATTTATAGTCCTTCCTTAATTATCTGCTTTTACAGTCAGCAAATACCTAAACTTGCCTTTCTTGGGCTTTTCTACAAATGGCATTTCAGTGCTAATGAGTCAACCAAAAGAAAAAAAGTCTGTTTTCAAACAAGCTAATAGCATGAATTTAAAAGAAAAATTAACAAATACCTTATTAAATGCATTTTAATGGATAGTGAAGGCAAAGTCCACTGCTCTATCTATAAAAAGATCCTTCTAAAGACATACAAGGGGAAATTACTTGAACAAGCTCTAGAATTGCCACACTCAGAACCAAAAAGTGTCTTCTCCTATCCTGTCCTATAGGCTGTGGATGATGAGGACTCAATTCTGTTTGACAGTCTCATCCCAAAGGCACAGCATCCCAAAAGGAGCTATTTGAATGCAATGGGCCAGATCTACAAAGGGTCTGAGCCATTTAAAGCCCAAACTTTTAATTTGCCTTCTGTTTCCTGAGTCTCTCAGGTTCACATTTCCCAGCTTTTCTCCACAACCATGAGGGCTGGAAACTTAGCTCATTTAAAAAAAAAAAAAAAAAAGAAAGAAACCTGATGCTCCCACATAATCACCTGACTCCAGGATCTGGGGATTTAAGAAAGCACTAAAAATTGAAACTGAAAACATGTCAAGACCTGTCAATGGCTCTGCTAACAAAGGGGGAGCAGAGCGACTTCTGTGCCTTTGAAGATGGTCAATGTGAATCCCTTTGCTCCTTCCTCCCCCCACACCCAGCTATGCTTGCCAATACTGATGTAGAGTAAGGCCATGACTCAGCTGTCACACTAGCTATCCCCATTCCCTATAGGGAATCTAGCTCCAGAAGCAATACTAGATACAAGGAACAATAAAAACTACAACCCCGTCCAAACATTAGAAAGAGTCTTAAAGTTGAGGGGAAGGAGGAAGTCTCGTCACCTTATGCTCCCTTAAGTACAAATGCCAAAGAGTACAAATTGTTTCTTTCTGTTATTAGGATTCACTGTATAGTATGGAATTTAGTATAAGGTACATTCAAGTTTTTTCTATCATTAATTCATGTCACTGATGATGATGTATCACTATTCTGCTAGTCCAGTTTCCTCAGTAGAGAAGCTCTTTCACTCTTCTCACAAACCCAAAGGAATAATAATATATTTATTCAGCTCTGTTATTCCCAAAGAATTCTACAAAAGCCTTAATGTATAGACAGTACTATAGAAATGTAGTTGTTTCTGGGCAAGCATTATAAAGGACAGTGCAAAATAGACGTGAGGAAGATAATATTTTGTACAAGGATAGTGAGATAAACCTTGACATCTGTGAAAAGTGCCATGACATTTGTTTGTCCTAGTAGAAAGGTCTCATCTTAAAACACCCTGAGAATACAACATATCTCGCAAAGATAAATAGAGTAAGTAGAATCTGCAGGGATATGAATTTCTGCTTTTAGGGAGTCTAAGCATTTCAATAAAGCAGAGGTTAACACCTCTAAGCTATTTCCTCCAGCCTAGGGACAGGTTTTACAAGGGCTGAGTGCCTTAAATTCACAATGAAGTCAGAAGGGCTTGAGAGAACTCAGCTCATTGGAAGTGCTCAGCTCTTTGCAGCACTGGACTTTTAACAAGCAGTGAAATCAGGGCCAGCTCTGGGCACCAGCGTTCCAATCATGTGCTTGGGGCGGCACATCTCAAGGGGTGGCATTCCGGCCCTTTGGGGGCAGCTCTTTTCAAGGGGCGGCATTCCGTTTTTTGTTGTTGTTTTTTGCACTCTGGCTTTTTTTTTTTTTTTGCTTGGGGCGGCAAAAAACCTGGAGCTGGCCCTGATTGAAATGGACAAAATAATATAGTATTGTATTAGTCAGCAATTGTGATTCTATAGCCCCATTACCTGATCTCCAGCAGCTAGTGGGTCATCATTGTTCTCTTGCTGACAGGGGCTTTTTTGCTGCCCCAAACACAGCAGGCAGGCTGCCTTTGGCAGCTTGCCTGCGGGAGGTCCCCGGTCCTGCGGATTCGACCTCCTGCAGACAAGCCACCGAAGGCTGCCTGACTGCTGCCCTCGCAAGGGACCGGCAGGGTCCCCCCCACGGCTTGCCCCCAGTCCGAACTGCGGGGCAGTATAGACATGCCATTAGTGAATAGCACAGTTGTTATCAATATCCATTCTTCCCTTTTTAACACACACACAAGTTATAATACAATTGTTGAAGTAGAAATGGAGTGTTAGGGCCAAACTTCACTCTGTCAAGGTGAATTAGAAGCAGAGCTGGCCGAAGAACTAATGTCTTATGAGTCTCAGTCTGTTTCCCAACATCCCATGCACCTGGTGCCTGGAGCCGCCGCCGCTTGCTGAGCCTTCATTCCTACGAATTCCAAAGTTGCGGAGAACTCAGTACTCAGGGATCAGTATGGTGAAGGTATGATGATATTCCTTTGGAGAATAGTGATAAGCAGATAGTTCAATACCCACCATACGTGTGTTGGGTCATGATTTCCCTGCACTACCTATGACACTCCCAGTTATGGCCAAGTTGGGGTCGGATTTTCAAAAACACTCATTGTTGGCAAACTCTGCTCCTATTGACTTTTACTATTAATTTAATTCAGCAGAGTTAGGCCAACACTAAGCAATTTTGAAAATACCACCTCTTGTGTTTGGTTGCTCATAGTGACCTGAACAATGAGACCCCCTGTATTAGGTCAAAATTTGAAATAGGAAAATGGCTGGTGTTCCAAACAAAAACAAAACATCCCCAGCAAAACAAAGTGGCTGTTCAAAATCAAATTCCTGCCAAACATTTAATCATTTTAAAGCCTTTAGGCGCTTGCATCTTCAGTGATATCACAAAGCTACAGTATGATGTAAACAAATGTAGGGTCTCAAAGTCATAAAATTTATTGATCTTTATAAGGACATGGTCAGAAATTCTTGATTAATACAAGTACAGGGTGGCTTGTGCTATGTGTCAAAGTGACATAATTAATAGCAATAATAATAATCTAATGTGTTTTTGTACTTATCTGTGAAGTGCGCAATAGGGCATTCTGCTTTTGTAAAGTAATCAAATTGTGTGATGGGGTTTACAGACCCCACACTAAGGTTACAGAAGTGGTAGAACAGCATTGGGCGAAGAAAGCACCCTACTTGACAGGAGTGGCCCAGGCAGTGTACTGGGGTCTCAACACAGTGGCTGTACAAGACTCTCCTCTACTTTAAGCCTGCTATCCTAGATGCCATTGATGTTTCCGTGAAGACATACTGCTAGCGATTTTTGACAGGAAAAGTTCTCACCCAAGGTGTGACCATGGGAGGTGGCTTAGCACCTGAGAGAACACTGCAGGTGGTGGCTCCAACCCAATGAAAAGATGGGAGCCCAGGTAAAAAGAATTGTCCTAGAAAAGTTTACACCAATTCTCTCAGCCAGAGGAAGAGAGTGGGTGATGCCCTGCCATCCTGAAATCCTTTCTGAGGCCATAATCTTGGCTGAGAATTACCAAATCCCCAAAGGGCCCAGGAGGAGACACCTGGAGCTTGTCCAGCCCTGCCTCAACCAGCCCAGACAATGGAAGGGAGAGTGAGAAGGAGTGTGGGGGGTTCAGAAGGACAGGGCCTCCTCGGCCCAGCAAAGATAGAGTTGCAGTTCAAGAGTGGCAGGTGGGGATGCATCTCCAATAGGACCAAGGATTAAGAAATGTAGGGGCTTTGGGGTGCAGCCCCTCCCGGAAGCAGGTGGGAGCTGCAGAAGACCAGACAGAGCCCCCTCAAAGTCAGGCATTGGGGGAGCCAGCCACTTCTGTCATGATTGCCCATACATGGACTGCTTCTACAACCAAATATGGGTGGCTGAATCTAAGGCCTGCAGGAGGGGTCTAATGAAACTATTAATATCCATGTGGGTCAATGGCATAGAGGTGCAAGGATTAATATACTCTGGGTCCTGCCAGATGTTTGGGAGGGCAAGTGTGTGTGTGTGGGGGGGGAGGCTGAAGCAGTTCCCACGGGCACCTTCTATTTTCAATGCTTCCATGGGGATGTGTGCCCTTACCTCACAAAGAAGGTGCAGTTCAGGGTGCGACACCACAGTAAGGAGATCAGTGTGGTAAGGTAGCCCCAAACCTTGCATATACAGTGATAATCAGGCAAGATTGGAGGTTTTTTAGAGACCTGATGAGGTCTGAGAACAAGGAGCCCCTGGAGAGACCAACAGTGACACTGGATATGGAGAGATGGCAGATCTGCAAGCCTTAGCAGGTGAAGGTGTGGAAGAATATCCAGGAGACGAAACATCGACCCCACAGAAGATGCCTCGACTGGGGCAGGGTGGTTTTTTCCCCAGTGGGGAAAACAAGAGTGAGCCACCAGAGATTGACATATTTTCAGACAACACACATTTTGTGTTAGAACAAAGAAATGACTTAACGTTGGGATGAGCCTATGAACAGGTCATGTGGGTCAATGGCGAGGTGATAGTACCTCAACTCCTGAAGCCCTAGCTACACTTTAAGCTAGAGGGAGAGAAAATATAGAAAGCAGAGAAATACCACCTGATGGGAGAAGTTAAAATGCAGCTGATTATCCCAAAGAAGTACTGCAGAAAACTACTATGCCTAGCACACGTCATAGCCTGTGTGGGACACCTTGGTTAGGAGAAAATACTCAACCGAGTGACTCTTCATTTTTATTGACCAGGCATCCACCAAGAGGTGCAAGAGTAAGGCATCTCCTGCTCAGAATTTCGGTGGGCAAATCAAAGGAAGGTACCCTGGGCTTCGCTGATACCTCTCCCCCAGGTAGGGACGCTATTTGAGAGGATTGGCATGGACCTGGTGGACTCTCTGGAAAAAAAGAGTGCAGCTGGATTCCAGCACATACAAGTCATATTAGACAATGCCATGCAATACCCCAAGGTGATTCACTCAGCTCCACAAAGGCAATGGCCCTTGTCTCAGAGCTCATGAAAATATTTGCTTGGGTGGGGATCCCTTGGGAAATAATCACAGATCAGGGCACCAACTTTATGTTCTGATTTATGAGGGAACTATGTAGTCTGTTGAAAATAAAAACCTTAAGAATGTTGGTTTGACACCCTCAATCTGATGGACTGGTAGAAAGATTTAATAAGATCTTGCAAAGTATGCTGCAGAAGTTCGTAGCTTTGGAATCTCACCAGTGGGACCAATTAATTCTGCCACTCCTGTTCATCATCTGCAAAGTACCTCAGGCATCAACGGGGTTCTCTCCATTCAAATTGCTATATGGGGGACAGCCAAGGGGAATAATAGAGCTCCTTCAGGAGGTGTGGGAGGAACAAAGTTCCAAGGCCATGAACTTGGTACAGTGTATGCTACAATTGAGAGAGAAGTTAAAGGCCTTATACAAGTTTGCAAGAGATAATCTAGTCAAGGTGCGACAGGGACACACACAAGCATACAACAAGGGAACCTATGCTCATGAGTTCCAACCAGGGGACTGGGTGTTACTTCTGCTTCCCACCTAGAAATCCAAATTGTTGGCCAGATGGCAAGGCCCCTTTGACATGATCAGACTAATTGGAGCAGTAAACTATGCCATTTGTCAATCTGATAAGATGAAAGATACTAAGGCATACCATGTCGACCTGCTAAAGGCCTAGAAAGTTTGGGAAGGCCTCTGGTAATGTTGTTTCCCCCAGAACAGGAATTTGGGTCCCAGGTCCCCATAGACCTCCATCTCTGACCTAGTCCCAGTAGGAGAACATCTGCAGGTAGAACAAAAACAGCAGATTCAAAAATTCTCCCAGTCCCTTTTGGTGACCTTTTCTGTGGGTTCCAGGACAAACTCACTTAGTGTTTCATCATATAATGACCAAACCAGGGGAAAAGGTAAGAGAGAACTTTTGCTAAGACATAAGTGGGAAACAGTACAGAAGGAACTCCAAGCTATGTTAAACCTGGGGGTGGTCAAGGACTAACAGCTAGTAGTGAAGCCCTATGGTTATGGTACCTAAACAATACTTGACAACCAGATTCTGCTTAGACTTCCAGAAGGTCAATGCAATGTCCATATCTGACATCTACCCAATGCTGCGGGTCGATGAATTGTTGAAGGTTGGGAGCTTCCAGATAGATCACCACCCTCGACCTAACCAGGGGTCTGACTGATCCCCTTGACATGCCATTTGGCTTGTACCAATTTAATACATTGCCATGTGGCTAATGGCATAGCAGCTACCCCCTAAAGGCTGATTGGCAAAGTGCTTTGGCCTCATGACCAGTATGCAACCACATACATCGATGACATTGTCATCTATAGCAATTCCTGGAATGAGCATTTAAAACAATGCTGGGGTGGTCTCCCAGGCCCTCAAAACTGTGGGGTTTACTGCTAATCCTGCCAAGTGCCACCTAGCTAATCAAGAGGTGATGTAGCTGGGGTATACAATGGGGAGAGGGTACCTGCACCTGTTGGTGGGAAAGATCCAAGCTCTAGAAGAATGTTGTGAACCCACCACAAAGAGGTAGGTACAATGCTTCCTGGGGTCGGTGGCATTTTATGGGCAGTTTATTCCATATTTTACCATGATTGTGGACTCGCTGATAATCTGGTGAAAGATGCAGCCCCCCAAGAAGGTCCAGTGATCTTGGGACTGCACAACCAGCCTTCAAGAAATTGAAAGACCAACTGATTTCTGAGGCCATCTTATTCCACCCTTTCTCAAAATCTTTTGTCCTGCAGACGGATGCCTCCGACATTGGTCTGAGGGCTGTGCTGTCCCAAGAAATGGAAGAAGAAGAATCCTTTACTTTAGCCATAAATTGTTCCCTTCGGAAGTGGTGTACTTGCAGGGGGGCCAGAATATGGGGGACCAAGGGGCCTTGACCAGTCCACTTTTGCCACAGGCCCCCCAACCCCTCCTCCTCCCCCCAGGGGTCCCGCCCACCTGGCCAGGCCAGCAGCTGGATCTTTCAAACATCTAATGGCATGTCTATACTGTCCTGGAGTTTGGACTAAGGGGGTGTGAATAACTGTGAATAGTAGTCAAAGAGGACTACACTAGTGTGAGCTTGGGACCTCAGTCTATAGTATCTGCATGGGGGAGTTACAGGACAGCACATTGGCTAGCCCTGCTCTTCACACCCCCTTAGTCCGAACTGCGGGGCAGTATAGACATGCCATTAGTGAATAGCACAGTTGTTATCAATATCCATTCTTCCCTTCTTAACATACACACACAAGTTATAATACAATTGTTTAAATAGAAATGGAGTGTTAGGGCCAAACTTCACTCTGTCAAGGTGAATCAGAAGCAGAGCTGGCCAAAGAACTAATGTCTGATGTGTCTTAGGCTAGGTCTACACTACCCGCCTGAATTGGCGGGTAGAAATCGACCTCTCGGGGATCGATTTATCGCGTCCCGTCGGGATGCGACAATCGATCCCCTAATCGACGCTCTTACTCCACCAGCGGAGGTGGGAGTAAGCGCCGTCGACAGGAAGCCGCGGAGGTCGATTTTGCCGCGGTCCTCACAGCGGGGTAAGTCGGCTGCGATATGTCGAATTCAGCTACGCTATTCACGTAGCTGAATTTGCGTATCTTAAATCGACTCCCCCCTGTAGTGTAGATGTAGCCTCAGTCTGTTTCCCACATCCCATGCACCTGAAGCAGTGCAATGACTGCAGTTTCCTGAACTGTTTTTGATGTTGTTCATCAACCATTGAAAGAGACAAACCTGATTGCAAGTCCTGACAAGTAAAAAACCTTTTCATTTCACAGTTAGGACTATACGTTGAAATGAACAAACCAAGATTAATCACCTGAAAATGCACATACACTTGTGCTTTCTATAATACCTATATTTGCCCACACAAATAATCATTTGCTTGTGTAAGTCAGGCTCCTGTGATCCTAACTACCTAGTTTGCGTGGATAAATGTGGGGTTTTGCAGACACAACAGCTGCCCCTGCTTGGAAACTTGCTTGTACATGTTTGATAGCTGTCAGATGAGGTATCTTCTTCAGAGGGTTGGTCAATTCACTAACCTCCTTTGAAAAAATTAGACAAGCTCGAGGAAAGCTCACAGCTACATAAGCAACTCCCGTTCTTTTTTCTAAGTTACAGAGCTGTCCCTCTGACATTAATGGTCTGAAAAGCATTTGACCCCTGAGAGTTAACAATTTTATTACCTTTGCTTTGTCTTCTACATACACTTCATCAGTAATACTTTTCTAATAATTAATTGTCATTAATGGAGTAAGTCGCTTTTTAAATGTAAAGAGTTACATATTTAATAAGAAAGTCTATCACAATCTTGCCCAAACTCCAGAGTAGTACCTTACTCCATAGTGGATCTGCTCATGGAATAAAGTATTAATGTGCCTGAATCTGGCCCATAGTTATTTGGGTGTGTAGATTTCTCTGTTACATTGGGTCGGATCTAGCACTCCTTGTACAAGAAATTCAAGTGAATTTAAGTCCATGGGAAATTGTGTTTCAGAAGGAGCTCTGAATTAGGTTCACACAGTATTGTAGTTAATCCCAGGTGATACATCTGAATAATGAATAAATATTTAATTCATAGTGTCTCTCTCTCACACGCTCACACGAATCACTTTTACTTCCAGGCATTGAAACATGCTAATGTGCATTCAGTGCTGAGCTATGTAGTGATCACAATAACACAAATGAATTAAATAAACTGAAAGCCTTTTAACAGTTTGTTTGGCTGCCCACGGAGCTGCCACTCTCATCTAATGAATCCGGCCCACTCCATGCTTCCAAATGCAAGGGGACAAAACAAAACTGAAGAGAAACAGAGTCAAAGCCAGAAACATGCTGGCAGCCGAATGCTTACTAACTGCTGTTGTTCTGTCAGAAAGTCACCCGTTTTTCATGTACCTTTTAAACAAATATGAAAAGAAGAGTTTAAAATATAGATTGCTGTATGACCTGATGGCAATGTTACCTCATTTTATGTAACATGCCATATCTCTAAGTATGATGGGAATGTGTGTGATTTATGTATTAACCTACATATTGTCTTTTTTAGAAGCAGTTATTTGTCACTGTGGTTTAAAAGAAATACATTTGCTACCCATGAAGTTCTGGCTTTGAACCCACTATTAATTGCTGCTCAAATCATATCTACATCTCTCATTACTACCCAAAACATTATTTTTATGTTGCCTTCCAAGCTGGCCTCACATTCTGCTTCAGTTGCATGTATACAGTATGTGCCTAGAGCTATGAAAAAAAAAAGTCTCACTGGCAGTAAAACTGGGGAAAATTCTTATTTTCAGAGTTTACTTTTTTGTTTGCTTGGTTTTTTTATGCAGAATATGTTGCACTTTGGCTTAAAATTTCCAGAGAAAATGACAGGCTGTTTTTATTTTAATGTTTCCACAGAAAACCATCTTTCAACCTGAAGGGGAAAACAACCTGCTTTGGGTTTTTGCAGCAAAATAACATTTCAGACATCATGTCTTCTGCCTCACTGTCAAAGTAGGTGAGACTTGATCTAATATAAAAGTAAAATGATAACAGGGACAAATACCCAGTCACCGTTAGAATGAGGTTCATGACATCCATTGCTCTTACCTTGTCGTCTGAAGATTCAGAAACTGTCTGGTGAGCTTGTATATATTTCTTTGTGTCCAAATAGTCAGTGTAAGGAGTGTATATTTAAAAAACAAACAAAAAAACAAACTTCTGAGGAAAAGGAGGACTGAACAACTCAGAGGATGGGTAGTGAACCAGGAGAAAGAGGCATCCTAATTACAAATCAGATGATATCATTAAGTGATAGACTTGTTTGTTGAGTTGTTTGACCTGTTTTAAAAATTATTTCCATTTTCACCAAAACCAAATCCTCACTCTGGAATACTTAGAAAAGGACCTACAAAACCTTCTCCTAGCCTGCCATTAGTGTAAACTCATATCATTAATATGATCAGGTAAATGGTAATTCCTTGTACATTAATGAGGTCCCCGCCCTCTCCATGAAATTGATCTCCAAATATTTGCTTTGAAATATATTTTGAATATATTATTGCCCTTATATAAATCGATGGTACGCCCACATCTCGAATACTGCGTACAGATGTGGTCTCATCTAAAAAAAAGATATACTGGCACTAGAAAAGGTTCAGAAAAGGGCAACTAAAATGATTAGGGGGTTGGAATGGGTCCCATATGAGGAGAGATTAAAGAGGCTAGGACTCTTCAGCTTGGAAAAGAGGAGACTAAGGGGGGATATGATAGAGGTATATAAAATCATGAGTGATGTGGAGAAAGTGGATAAGGAAAAGTTATTTACTTATTCCCATAATGCAAGAACTAGGGGTCACCAAATGAAATTAATAGGCAGCAGGTTTAAAAAAAAATACAAGGAAGTTCTTCACGCAGCGCACAGTCAACTTGTGGAACTCCTTACCTGAGGAGGTTGTGAAGGCTAGGACTATAACAGCATTTAAAAGAGAACTGGATAAATTCATGGTGGTTAAGTCCATTAATGGCTATTAGCCAGGATGGGTAAGGAATGGTGTCCCTAGCCTCTGTTTGTCAGAGGATGGAGATGGATGGCAGGAGAGAGATCACTTGATCATTGCCTGTTGGTCCACTCCCTCTGGGGCACCTGGCATTGGCCATTGTCGGTAGACAGGATACTGGGCTAGATGGACCATTGGTCTGACCCGGTATGGCCGTTCTTATGTTCTTATGAAATATATAGGCAAATGCTAGGAGAAATGTGCATTTCATAGATACAAATACCTACAAACTAAGGCCTTAATTCAGGAAAGCCTCCCTTTTCAGGAAAACACATAGGTATGTGCTTAAGTTTGATTGATACTAATGGGACTTCACCACGTACATAAAGCTAAGTCTGTGCTTCAGTGCTTTTCTAATTTAAGGCATAGCTCCATAAATGCTATCATGCAACTAACAAAGTAAATGTAGAACACATTCAACTTTAAATTGTTCTGTTTTCCTCTTTTATTTTCCTTTTGGGGGGCTTTTTTCCTTTTCTTTTTGTAAATATTCATAATACAGAAACCAATGTACAGTTTTCATTCATTGTCTTTGTATTGTCTGCCTAGCTGCCAGTACCTAAATAAATAAAAAGAGCATATGCGAACTGGAATGATTACAATATATAAGGCACTTAGCAGTTTTCTTGAGACAAGCAGCTAGCAGCTTTCCAGGCTTTGCTTAGCATTTTTTTCAATAAGTTGCTTCTATCTAAAACAGGGGTTCCCAAACTTGGTTCACGGCTTGTTCAGGGTAAACCCTTGGCAGACCATGAGACACTTTTGTTTATGTAAGTGACCGCAGGTATGGCCGCTCGCAGCTCCCATTGGCCAGGAATTGACTGGGAGCTGCAAGTGGCCGTGCCTGTGGAATCTCAGGTAAACAAAGTGTCTTGCGGCCCGCCAGGGGCTTACCCTGAACAAGCCGTGAACCAAGTTTGGGAACCCCTGATCTAAAGGCTTGTCTACACAGGGAGTTATGCTGAATTAACTAAAGACTTGAAGTTAATATGCATAAATTAAAACTAAGCTATGGTGAACTAAGACCATTTTGCTTCTGAATAAGAGCATCCACCAGGGGGAATTAAATTCACTTTAACTTATGCTCCTTTATTTAATTCATCTTAAGGTTCCTGAGTGTCTCCATGTGTATTGTGATACAGGAGGGCCAGGGAGCAGCGGGAAATGGTAGAAGGGAAGTATATAAACCCTAGGTTAATTAAGGCGTGGTTCCCTGTAGACTAGGGAGGGTTGCTACAGGTTAATTGGAGCACCTGTAATCAATTAAGGCCCTATTAGAAACCTAATAAAACCCCCTGCTTCAGGCAGTCAGGGGGAAGGAAGAAGGAGAGAGGACTGGAGCCTGGAGGCATGCTGGTAGACTTGGAGGAACAGAAAACCAGCGTAAGGGAGACCCTGCACCAGCAGGGGAGGGACATTCCCACCCCCAGTGTTTAAGGACCTGAAGGTACGGTACCCCACCCAAGGGAGGAGAGGGTAAGAACCTGCAGGGGTTGAGAGGGGCTGGGACTCAGAGTGAGGAGCAAACCCAGACCCCTCCCTGCTTCCCTCCTTTACTACCTTCCTGGGCCACTAGTGGGGCCCTCGGTGCCCCAAGAGCAGGGGTAAGGGCTGGTATTTTATCCCCCCCAAGAAAAGCGCAGGACCCACCATACTATATTGACCATCTTGTCACAGTATATAAACTCTTAGGTACTTACATGTGCCAATTACCATCATATCTGAACATCTCACAATCTTTCATGAATTTATCCTCACAACACCCTTGTGAGGTTGGGCAGTGCTGTTATCCTGACTTACAGATGGGGAACTGTGTCACAGAGATGCTAAATGACTTGCCCCAGTCACTCAGGAAGCCTGCAGTGGAGCAAGGAGTTGAACTCAGCTCATCTGAGTCCCCAGCTGGTACCCTAACCACTGGGTCATCCTTCCTTTCTCATGCTGGTCCCTAAAGCTGTCCTGAACAATTTGTTTAGCTGTACTAAACCATGTGCAGCACTGGTTCAGCTGCACCCATTGCAGACACTTGCTGTCAGCCACAAGTAATTTGTGTATTGTAGACAAGGCCTCATACTATGATCCTTGGTTGAATGAATGCAATTGTGCTGCACCGTTGTAAGGTGTGATGCAAATTTCTGGCCCAAACTTGCTTCCATTGATGTCAATGGGATGGATTTTGGTCTCAGACTGATTGTATATTGATATCAATAAAATTATTCTGATTTCAGTGTGGAAGGAGAGTTATGCCCAATGAAATTTCTGCCATTGACCCCAGTGGGAGTGGGAACAGACCCTATCTGCCTTTCTATTTGTTGATTATTGCTGCTTAAGGGCCTGATGCTGCAGCCTTACTCATATGAGTGGTTCTCAGACACATTCAGCGCTAACTTACTACAAAAAGGAAAAACTCAAAACTTAGTTTGAAAGGAAGAATAAGATTACGTGAATATCTTCATTTGGAAAAAGCCTGGATTGATTCCAATGTTTTGACCAGGCTGGCATTTGTCAAGGAGTGCTGTCAATAGGAATAACTGAAGCCTCTTCCACAATCATTTATTATTATGTATGTGTATGGTGGCAGTTCCTACAACCTCATTCAGGGATCAGGACCCCACTGTGTACTGTAAACAGACATAAAACAATGGTCCCTGCTGCAAATTGCTCAGAGACTAAACATCTAATTCAGGAAAGCATCCCTACTTAATCACATGCTGAAGTGATATCCTATCCGTACTTCACAGCTTTTCTGAAGCAGGGCCTTAGTAATCATCTGAATATATCTTTCAATTTAGACGTAAGATCACCACCTTTGTGCAAAAGTAGTGTTGTTCACCAGTGCTGGTGGGGAATATCCCCAATGAAACATGAAATCTCATGAAAGTTGTCTGATTTGCTTTTATTTTAACACACTCAGAGCTCAAGCAATGTTTGCTGAAAGGGTCACTAAGCATCATGAACCTTGCAAGCCAACTTGAGCCCAGTTTTTCTCAAAAATAGATTGATTTATGGTTTCACAGTAGAGCGCAAATCGAATAATTTGAATTTGACAGCTTCTCTTTGTATTGCACAGCAATCCCAGACAGACTGGTTCGAAGTCCACCCAAGCTGAGGTAGTGGGAGAAGGGGAGGGTCATTATTATTCACTGTGCCGAAGTAGTGCTGAGAGGCTCAGCCCCATCGCAAACAGTGCTGTTCAAACACATAACAAAGAGACAGTCCCTGCCCCGAAGAATATACAATGAAAAAAGAGCATAATCCCACCATGCAAAGAACATGAGGGAGGGCTAGTCACACAAGTAAATTTTTGCCAAATTGGGCCCTAAATAGAGGAAAGCTCACTTTCTTCTGATGTCAAATTGTGAATCCTTCACAACTGTGGGGGCAACTAAATGACAAAAAAAAAAATATTTAAAAGAGAACCAAAATGTAAGTGACTTAATTACGATAAAGTAGTGAACATGATAAGACATGGTTAGCAGGTTTTTGGATATAAACTGTTTCTGCCCCTTTAGGTTGGATTCCCTACGCTGATGTAATCTGGAAATTGCCCCCATCCTGTACACTCTGATGAGGATTTGCTTTTGTTTTACTTTGCATTGCTTGACTAAAATAATTAGATTTTGCTTCCCACTGGGATTATCACATTTTACCTGATTAGTTTGAGGTGCAATATTGGGAAATTACCAGACCACAAGAAACGTTGAGGCTTATTTATAAGAAGTTTTATTTGCAATTATATTAAATTGTGTGCTACACTGGAAATTAATAAAGTTTTCCTGATGTGGAGCTTCACAACTAGGATTCCTTCAGACACTGTGATGTGTTCACTGCGAGAAGCTCTACTAACCAAGCACTTTGCTGGCTTTTATTAATTCTTCCTCTTTTTCACAGTTTGGAGATCATTTTTTAAAATTCCCACAGAGCAGCCAGATGCTACTGTGAGCAGTCAGCCTAAAGTAGTCTCTAGCAGTCAGCACCAGAAATTGAATTACTACAGAATGGAGGAAATATGGAGCAATTCCCCCCCACACACTAAAACTCAATTAATCTGGCAACATTTCTTCTGGTAAACATGCCATAAAGCCTGCTTGAACCACCATACATTCTTAATTATTTGCTCAAAGACATATGTGTGCATTCTCTCTCTCACTCACCCCCCCCACACACACACGTACATGTAGTGATGGATGAACATCATAAAGTTTTTGAAGTTCATTGCCGTTCAGGTAAGCATTAAACATTTCAGATGACTCCACAAACCTTATCTGAACTTTCCAAACTGTTTGAATCTGCAAAACAGGGCTGGACATTTCACATGAACATGATTTCTTGTAAGATGTTGAGTACTTCCTGCTACTGGGCCTGATTGTCCCCTTCAGAACTAGACATGAAGAGAACTGACTCTCTTCTACAAGAAAGGAGTTAATGGGGGAAGCAGCCTTTGTGGCAATGTTTGTCTGTGCAGAAGCCTTTTGTGGGGTCAACAGTCTGCAAATAGGGTAGGCTAGGAGCCAATAACTCCTTTTCTGCCTTCCCCAAACCCAACAGTGAGTCCTTGGAAATATTAACACGGCCTGAGATGGCTGTTATAATTTTGCTGCCTCCCCGCTTCCATGTGGTTTTAAGTGGAGGTTCTGGGAGAAGCTGTCAACATGTTAATCCCTGACAGCCTGGTTCCGCTCTGAGGGTATTCTTCACTGTGTTAATCGAGGTGATTAGCACCCAGGTTAACCTAGCCCAGGGGTGAGCAGCCATAGCTGAGTTCCTGTGTCCTCATTAGTGGTGCACTTCCCTGTGTCTCTCTAGGATTTCTGGGAGGCATGTGCTATGGTTCTCAGCACTGCAGTAAGCTGAGCCATTCTTTGATTCTTTCCCAGTGAATTATGGGGGAACTTGTCTATCCTTCTGGTTAGACGGGGGAATTGTGGGAAGCTAGTGGGGGACTATCCGAAGTTGAGTGACGGCGCCTGCATCCTCATTGCAAAGTGGGTGGGTTACCAGCCAGAGTGAAAGGAACCCAGGCTCTAACCCATACGTCCGGCCATACCGGCTAGCCCAGGTTGAACGTCTCACTAAACTCCGGTGAGAGGTTTGTGTGTATCTAGATGGGAGGGAAATTAGAGGCAACAGACAACTAAAAGGCTGGGCTGACTTTGCATTGAAGACATACTCATCAAGAGAGAGTCACAGGTGGCCAGGTGGCAACATAGAGGAACAGGCTCTTCTTGCAGGTAGCAAGTCGTCCCAAGGTTTCCTTGCTATCAGGACCCTGTGTACTTTGATTCCCCAGTTGTGAAAATTGCTGCAGAATACTCTCTTGCCACAGGATGGTGTTCAAAAGTCTATGTTTTATTTATGTAAATAGTTTCTTGTCCTCATGGCACTGAAGAAAAGATTCCAAAAGTGAACTGTGTTTCAAACAATGCAGTGATGTCGTCTACGGATGCACATTTTACTGACTATTGTTAACTATTTCACTCCTTACCATCCAGCTAACATGCTATCCCACAAACCCAAGCAGTCTCCCAAAACCTTGCCAGGTGCCAAAAGCTCCAAATGTCCCCTACCAAACTGCCAAAACCTCCAGCTTCCCCAGGGTAAATTGTATAATACACAAAACATTAGCCATAGCAAAGTCTGCAGAACACTGAACGCTTTCAATGCAGGGGCAGCATAAATTGAATGTAAAATCAAATTAAACAACAGAGGGGATATTGTATGTTTGCTACAGGATCTCCACTCTGAAAATTCAGAGGTTTTACTGCAGAATTCTGGTCAAGCTTGCCATACACTACATGGGGCCTTGCATGAGTTCCTGCCATATCTTGGGAATCCAAGTGACTTGGCGACTGAATCCTTCTTTCTTCTATGGGGCTGAAAGGGGAACTCTGCCAGCTGCTGATGGAAGAATGTGGGGGAAACTCAGCAAAGTTGTCTATGGGAAAGGTGTAATCAACATTTTATTTGGACTATAAATGTCAAAGATTACCTTTTCTTACAGTGTTTTCTCACTTCTGCATAAAATAAAAACAGTTAATTCAGCCTTTTCAGTCCTCAAAAGATATTCAGACCAGGTTTGCTTCAACAAAGCAAAGCCCAAGCAAAGTTTCAAGTTATTTTTTATTTTCTCTAGCCTGGTTTTCTCACCACTAATCTCATGAAGTGCAAGATGGTTTGTTATTCCTTTTTAAAAAATGCAGCCGGTTTCTAGAGCCTGACTTACAACCAAATTTCAAACAAAAAATAGGAGGAGGAGATCCTTTGAACAAGGGCTTCCAAACAGAATTGTCCTCAGACATGGATTTTATCATGTATTGCGAAAAAAAATTCTCAGTTTGAATTCTGACAATGTTTATCAAAAGTAAAATTACTTTCTTCACTAGATGGGTCATGACTTAAATATTTAACTTCTGTCAACATTGTACTACATTAAGAGCAAACTTAGTGTGAGGTAGAGGGCTTTGATATATAATCTTCCAAGAGCCAGAAGAATCCACATACAATTTATTCCCCAGGGTGCAAGGTCTGTTTTTCATCATCTGGTTGCTCAAGTCCTATAAAACAAGGCTTATGCTTGACAGAACCCCAGCACCTAATCTCTGATAGAGAGGTCATGTCTAAGTAACATGAAACCATGGCTCCTTGGTATTCGAAAATGAAAAGCTAAGTGATCTGTATTAATTATAAATAACACCACCCTGCCAAAACTCCAGTGGTATTGAAAATCTGAGGCAGAATGAAAGATTTCAGACTGATAGAGAGGCATTGTAAATTCACTGCAAGGTCTCTGGAGAGAGGCTGTAGAAATATTGTCTTAGCACACAGAGGAGGCTATTTTTTCAAACCCAATTAAACATAGTGAGTTTGAAGTTTGCTGACAAGTGCTGAAGTTTGATGATCTCCATTTATTGTGGTGCTCTTTAAAGGCTGGCCATGGAGAAGAAGTTTAAATAGTAGCTTACTCAACCCTATCTGCCCCAGCCAGTCAATCAAATTATAGCAGGTGGCCAAGCAGTGAAGCAGGAAGTAGATAGCATGGTGTATCAGCTAAATGGAGGTGGTACT
Source organism: Malaclemys terrapin pileata (assembly GCF_027887155.1). Taxonomy (NCBI): domain Eukaryota; kingdom Metazoa; phylum Chordata; order Testudines; family Emydidae; genus Malaclemys; species Malaclemys terrapin. The sequence continues at coordinate 123,707,309 of NC_071506.1, read as the reverse complement.
GAAAGCAGTATAAGTGGCACGGAAAAGCGGTGAAGTTAGGCTTGGTTATGAAAGGAAGTGGGAGGGGACCTGGACAATAAAGAATAATATTTGATGGAAAGAGGGGGAAATGGATCAAGAAGTGAGAGAGGCCTGAAAGAGAAAGCAAGAGAGAAAACATAAAGATGGAGATGCATCTCTCTCAGTAAAAAGGAGAGGGGGCAATAGAAAAAGATAGAATTGGGGAAAGCTGGGCACCACAATCAGAGCAAGCCATAAAAACAGATCAAATGAGATTATGGTGCCTAATACACTCAGTACAGGGTTAATTAGCTCTTAGAAGTAATCAGGTAACAGTGTGTTGCCCTCAAGGTACAGTCAGACAATGAGGGTATGGTCAGCCAATTATAATAGTGTCATGCTCCTATCTTACATTTCATTAGTAGAGTGTATTGCCATTCATTATCTGGTGGAGGTGGAATCTTCATGAAGCTCAGTGGGGATGTAAGCTTCATTGTGTACAGCATTTAGTTTTAACATAAAAGCAGATATCTTTTTTCCTAATTCACTTTGGACTCTTATTACCAAATTACCAAAACCCAAATAACAGGTCTTGAAACCAAGTGCAAAGAGATCACCTAATGAGTGTGTGTGTGTGGAGGGAGAGACTAAGATTATACTGTGGGGTTTAGACACTGATCCAGAAAACACACATAACCCCTGTGTGATTAATGAGGGGGTAGGTCTGACTGATGAGAGATGGCCTTAAAAGCCAGAGGCTAAGCGACCAAGGGGAGCTAGCAAACAGGGGACCGCAAACAGAGGAGTTTGACAGGGAGTTGGTGGGAGGGAGTTGTAATATAATCGTTATGGTTAGGAAGGGCCACATCACCAGTGCCAATGCGGCTCCTGTCTTCTCCACCTGCTCCTGTATCCAGACAGAGAACCTAACCATGGATGCCTCTACCCAGATCCTGGTGTGGATTTACAGAGACTATGGCCTGCATTTCCCACTCACAGAAATCCAGGCTGGGGAGACCATCCAGTGTGAAAGCCTGCTGGTGGAATCTCTCAGGAAGCAGGTGGGAGAGCTACAGAAGGAGGTGGCCAGGCTGAGGAGAATTCGTGCCCATGAGGAATTCCTTCAGAGTATTCATATGGAGACATCCAAGGCTGAGGAAGCTGCCCAGCTACAGAGGACTGAGGGGGAGGAGGCTATGGGTCTGTCACAGGAAGGACACTGGCTGCTGGTTACTTCTGGCAGCAGGCAGTGCTCCACCCCTACTCCCAATCCACCCTACGTGGTGTTGGAAAACTGATATGCTCCCCTGGCAATGAGTGATGAAGAATCATGTCCAAAGGTGGAGGAGGAGAAGCCATGTACCCCCAAGGCTGGGAGGATCACAGCCACCACTGCTGCCCCAAGGCTGGGAGGAAACATAGGGTAGCCATTGTTGGTGACTCTCTTCTGGATCCCGGGAAGTATGCTGCCTGCCAGGGGCCCATATCTGCGACATTATGGAGTGATTGTCGAGGATCATCCGGCCCTCTGACTACTCATCTGGCCCATTCTTCTCATCCATGTGGGCACTAATGATACTGCGAGATATGACCCTCAGCAGATCAGAAGTGACAACAGGGATCTGGGAATAAGGATGAAGGAGTTGGGAGCGCAGGTGGTGTTCTCTTCAGTCCTTCTGGTCAAGGGTAGGGGCCTAGGTAGAGACAGATACATTCTGGAGGTGAATGCCTGGCTGCAAAAATGGTGTCGCCAGGAGGACTTTGGCTTCCTTGACTACAGGATGCTGCTCCAGGAACAAGGACTGCTAAGCAGAGATGCGGCCCACCTATTGAGGAAGGGGAAGAGTATATTTTGATACAGACTGACTAATGAGGAAGGCATTAAACTAGGTTTGAAGGTGGCAGGTGACCAAAGCCCACAGGTAAGTCAAGAACATGGAGACCTGGGAGAAGGTTCAGAGTTTGGGGGGAGCATGGACTGTTATAGCAGAGATAAATGAGAGACAAGACACAACTGTGGTGGGGGGGGAATCAAATCAGTATTTTAGATGTCTGTATACTAATGCGAGAAGTATGGGGAATAAGCAGGAAGAACTCAAAATGCTAATAAATAAATACAATTATGATATAGTTGGCATCACAGAGACCTGGTGGGATAATACACATGACTGGAATATTGCTATTGAAGGGTACAGCTTGCTCAGGAAAGACAGGCAGGAAAAAAATGTATATACTTGGACTGAGGTTGAGATGGAAATAGGAGACGGAGTTGTTGAAAGTCTCTGGGTAAAGATAAAAGGGGTAAAAAATGGGTGATGTCATGGCAGGGGTCTACTAACGACCACCTAAGCAGGAAGAAGAGGTATATGGGACTTTATTAAACAACTAGTAAAATCATCCAAATCACAGGACTTGGTGGTGCTGGGGGACTTCAACTACTCAGATATCTGTTGGGGAAACAACACAGCAAGGCATAGATTATCCAGCAAGTTCTTGGAATGTACTGGGGACAATTTTTTGTTTCAGAAGGTAGTGAAAGCTACTAGGCGAGAGGCTGTTCTAGATTTGATTATGACAAATAGGAAGAACTGGTTGAGAATTTGAAAGTGGAAGACAGCTTGGGTGAAAATGATCATGAAATGATAGTGTTCATGATTCTAAGGAATGGTAGGAGGGAGAACAGGAAAATAAAGACAATGGATTTCAAGAACGCAAACTTTAGCAAACTCAGGGAGTTGGTAGGTAAGATCCCTTGGGAAGCAAGTCTAAGGGGAAAAACAATTGAAGATAGTTGGCAGTTTTTCAAAGAGACATTATTAAAGACACAAGAGCAAACTATCCCACTGCATAGGAAAGATAGAAAGTATGGCAAGAGACCACCCTGGCTTAACCAGGAGATCTTCTATGATCTAAAAATCAAAAAAGAGATCAAACTAGCTAGAGACATAAAGGGTACAAGAAAACATTCTACAGATACATTAGAAGCAAGAGGAAGACCAAGTACAAAGTAGGACCATTACCCAATGAAGGGGGAAAACAATAACAGAAAATGTTGAAATGGCAGAGGCGCTTAATGATTTCTTTGTTTCAGTTTTTACCAAGAAGGTTGGCTGTGATTGTACATCTAACATAGTGAATACTGGTGAAAATGAGGTAGGATCAGAAGAAGCTAAAACAGGGGAAAAACAAGTTAAAAATCACTTAGACAAATTAGATGTCTTCAAGTCACCAGGGCCTGATTAAATGCATCCTAGAATACTCAAGGAGCTGACTGAGGAGATATCTGAGCCATCACCAATTATTTTTTAAAAGTCATGGAAGACAGGAGAGATTCCGGATGACTGGAAAAGGGCAAATATAGTGCCCATCTATAAAAAGGGAAATAAGAACAAACTGGGGAATTACAGACAAGTCAGCTTAACTTCTGTACCTGGAAAAATAATGGAATACATAATTAAGCAATTAATCTGCAAACATCTAGAAGATAATAAGGTGATAAGTAACAGCATGGATTTGTCAACAACAAATTGTGTCAAACCAAGCTGATAGCTTTCTTTGACAGGGTAACAAGCTTTATGGATGGGGGAAGCATAGACGTGGTATATCTTGACTTTAGTAAAGCTTTCGATACTGTCTTGCATGACCTCATAAACAAACTAGGGAAATGCAACCTAGATGGAGCTAATATAAGGTGAGTGCAAAACTGGTTGGAAAACCATTCCCAGAGAGTAATTTTCAGTGGTTCACAGTCATGCAGGAAGGGCATAACAAGTGTGGTTCTGCAGGGATCAGGTCTGGGTCTGGTTCTGTTCAATATCTTCATCAGTGATTTGGATAATGGCATATAAAGTTTGAAGACGATACCAAGCTGGGAGGATAGTATTAAAATTCAAAATGATCTGGACAAACTAGAGAAATCGTCTGAAGTAAGTAGGTTGAAATTCAATAAGGACAGATGCAAAGTTCTCCATTTAGGAAGGAACAATCAGTTGCACACATACAAATTGGGAAATGAGTGCCTAGGAAGCAGTACTGCGGAAAGAGATCTGGGGTCTCTTTCCACAGTGGACCATAAGATAAATATGAGTCAACAGTGTAACGCTGTTGTAAAAAAAAGAATACATCCCAGAATGATGTTTGAGCAGAGTATTGTAAGCAAGACATGAGAAGTAATACTTCCTCTCTACTCTGTGCTGATTAAGCCTCAACTGGAATATTGTGTCCAGTTCTGGGTGCCACATTTCAGGAAAGATGTGGACAAATTGGAGAGAGTCCAGAGAAGAGCAACAAAATTGATTAAAGGTCTAGAAAACATGACCTATGAGGGAAGAGTGAAAAAAATGTGTTTGTTTAGTCTGGAAAAGAGAAGACTGAGAGAGGACAGGATAACAGTTTTCAAGTACATAAAAGGTTGTTACAAGGAGAAGGGAGAAAAATTATTTTTCTTAACCTCTGTGGATAGGACAAGAAGCAATCAGCTTAAATTGCAGCAAGGGAGGTTTAGGTTGGACATTAGGAAAAGCTTCCTAACTGTCAGAGTGGTTAAGAACTGGAATAAATTGCTTAGGGAGGTTGTGGAAGCTCCATCATTGGAGGTTTTTAAGAGAAGGTTAGACAAACTCCTGCCAGGAATGGTCTTGATCAGAGGTGGGCAAACTTTTTGGCCCAAGGACCACATCTGGGAATAAAAATTGTATGGCAGGCCATGAATGCTCACAAAATTGGGGTTTGGGTGCTGGATGGGGTGAGGGCTCTGATTGGGGGTGTGGGCTCCAAGCTGGGGCCAGGAATGAGGAGTTCAGAGTGTGGGAGGGAGCTCTGGGCTGGGGTGGAGGAGTGGGGGGGTGAGGGCTCTGGCTGGGGGTGCAGGCTCTGGGGTGGAGCTGGGGATGAAGAGTTTGGACTATAGGAGGGTGCTCCGGGCTGGGACCAAGGGGTTTGGAGGGTGGGAGGGGGATCAGGACTGGGGCAGGCAGTTGCGGCACGGGGAGAGGCCCAGGAGTCCAGGCTCCGGGCGGTGCTTACCTCAAGTGGCTCCCAGAATCAGCAGCATGACACTTCTCCAGCTCCTACATGGAGTCATGGCCAGGTGGCTCTGCACGCTGTCCCGGGCTGCGGTTCCCGGCCAATGGGGCAACGCTTGGATGGGGGCAGCATGCAGAGTGGAGACCCCTGTCTGCCCCTATGCGTAGGAACCATAGGGGGGCCATGCTGCTGCTTCCGGTAGCTGCCTGGAGCGGCCCCCAACCTTGCTTGCTGGCTGGAGCGCCGGAGCACTGGGCGGGGCAAGCCCCAGACCCCGCTCCCCAGCAGGAGCTCGAGGGCCAGATTAAAACAGCTGACAGGCTGCATCTGGCCTGCGGGCCATAGTTTGCCCACCCCTAGTCTAGATAATACTTAGTCCTGCCATGAGTGCCGGGGACTGGACTAGATGACCTCTCAAGGTCCCTTCCAGTTCTATGAGTCTATGATTCTATGATAAATAGCTGTATCTCCAAAAAACATGCCATTAAACTCAATGGGCCTATGCATGTGTACAACACATGTTCACAAGATTAGGCCCAGCTTTGTATGGCCCTCTCAGCCAGTCTTTTAGGTGTCTGATATTTTAAGTTAATATTAATTACTATTTTTTGCCACTTGATTGAAATTAAAAAGCACACAAGGGCTACAGTCAACAGGTTCTAATTATTCTAAATGTCTTGTGATTAATTAAGTAAAGTTAAGTAAAGACAAATCAGTTGCTCACTTCCCATTATTGATGAGGCCTCATGCTTGGAGCTGGAAAGACACATACTGAGAGACAGTGACTTTAGTGAAAAGTTTCCAGTCTAAATAGATAAAGCTAACCAAGTGTGGGAAGGAGAATGGAGGCACAGAGGAGAAGGGACTTGCCTGAAGTCACACAGCACTTCAGCGGCAGAGACAGGAATGAAACGCTGTTTCCAGATTTCCCCTCTACTGCCTCCATCCACCAGACCAGGCTGTTAACACTCTCATATTAATAGTCTTGGCATGTTTGTATGAATTGCTATATTAAATATTCTGGGTCAAATTCTGCTATCATATGCACATGAACATATACAGGTGGTCAACCTTAAAATAAATAAATATTGGTAAACCAAAACTACAGATGTGGTACGTCTGTCTGTCTGTCTCTCTCTCTCACACACACACACACACACACACACACACACAATGTAAATGTTCATATATATGTGACTGTGTGTATATATAAATACATACACACACAGTTTAAAATGTTAGTGGTCAATGAAGTCCAGAAACTCCTTTAAGCTTCCAAGAAGCTGTGGCCTTGCACATATGCGTTATGGACACTATTACACGTCTTTCTGTTTCTCAGCTAACAAAGATTTTTAAAGGGCCATGAGACTCCAACTTCTACTTATGCAGTCAATCTGACAGGCATGATTTCAAAATTGTCTATAGTCCAGGCCTCAGCTCTTCCTCTTATACACTCTTGAGCAACTCTCACAGGCTTTATAACCTTGGGTGGGAGGGAGACAGGGACATTTTCAGCATAGAGCAGGGCAGAGCAATGAAGGCAGAGAACTTATTTTCACATAAACTCATCTTTCTCAAGCTGCTTGGCAACAGCTTGGCACCAAAGTAAGGGGCGTTGATAGGGAGAGGGGATGCTTGTCTATTTGCAGCAGGCTGGCCTCTTTCTGGATAGGTTGTCTGCCAAGGAGTGAGCAACCAGAGTACATATGCAAATGAGAGCAGAATTATAACCCTGTATCGCTAATAAGCACCCAGAGGTTGCCTGGTCTGGAAGGCCACAATTATTGCTGCTGGAGCTGGCCCAAAAGAATGCTGCTGATATAATAGCCTTCAAACCACACATTTACATTCCTGGAAATGCCCCATGGCTGAAACTCCTAGAGAACATGTTGAGTGAAACTGTGGCTCACAAACTAAACCCACCTCATGTACAAAATTATAGACATATTTCACATATGCCTTCTCCCTCCCTCTCCCCCTTTTAACCACCCACCAGATTCCTTTATGAGCTCACTGTTCTTCTGGGCAGTTGTGGTGCTGTGTTTTTAGTCTATCTCTGACTGAGAGTTTCTAAAATACCATAAATGAGGAAAAAATCAGATATTTACAGGCTTATTAATGTTAAAGAATGAAGCAAAGCAGCTGTAGTGTCAGTGAGCAAGGAAGCTGTCAATTGATAAAGGGTTTCATAAGATACACACTGAAGAGGGAGAAAAGGTGAAAGGTGCTAATCCAGCCATTTGGCCTTCCACCTATCTGAGGAGTGCCAGATCCTCATTTGCTGTAACTCACTGTAGTCTCATTGATTTCAATGGAACTATCCCAGTGTACACAGGTGAGAATCTAGATCTCTAGGTTTTCTTTCTGCGGCCAGAGGAAGACATGGCAAGCAAAAATATAACTTCATTTTCTTATGGTTCTCCTGCCTTTTATTACTTTCGTTTACCCTTTACCTTATTGCTGTGTCAAGTTAGGATGAGGAGTGTAATTCTTTAGCCAGCAGTGCCAACTTTGCTTATTGCTCCCACTCCGTAAGTGCTAATTTATTGTATATTCACATACTTCCTAGCTCCCTATCCCAAGAGGTCAAAAACCAAAACTTATTTAATTATTTTTTTCATGCAGCAATTGCAACTTCTGTTTAATCATTATAAAGGAAATTATAGTACTTTGCAGTGACGTAGCACTTTCCTTCACACAATGTTTCATTGTTGCCGAATCTGTGTTTTTCAACAACAAGAAAGTGTTTGGCTGAAACATTTTGCTCAGCTTTATTTTAGGCATGCAGGTCACCAGTGGCAAATCTGAAAATCAAGAAGATATATGAAGACACACTATGTTATTCCACTGGGTGATTAACATAGTTATTCTGGCCACTTCATGCAGATTTTTTGACCTGTTATGTATGTCATATAGCTATCTATGTATCTTCCTACTTCTCTATAACTTTTTGTCTGAATATGTGTGGAAATGAAGAATACAGACCCTCATCCTGCAAAAAACCTTAAGCATGTACATAACTTTGCTCACAAGAGTAGTCTCTGGCTTCTAATAGCTCATATCAGTGAAGATGTGGGAGTCTATGGTCAGCAACTGACCTGAAGAAGAGTTCTGTGTAAGCTAGAAAGCTTGCCTTTCTCACCAACAGAAGCTGGTCCGATAATAGATATTGCTTCACCCACCTTGTCTCTCTAAAGCTACTGATTAGGAAGATAATATAATATTCAGATTCTAATCTCTGAATAGCAGGACCACTGGATCCAAAAATCCCCTACTCTTGTAATTTTCTTCTGGCCTTGCAACCAAAAACATATGAAAGAATCAGTGTTTGCTAACGAGCAAAGGACACAAAATCCAATTCTGCAGCCAGTCCATGAGCAGAACTCCCATTGTCTTTCATGGTTGTTCCTTCCATAGAGAGGCTCCAATGCTGAATTAAAATTTAGCAATGATATATTTTTTTTAACTTCTGTGATGGTGTTCTCAACAATGGCTAATTAGAAATTATAAAATGTGTTTTGGCAGTTGGGATAGATCGGCCCTTCAGACTCCTATATTGGAAGTGAATGTGTAGAATCAAGCAAAGGTTTTTTAGGGGAAGACTGTGAAGAGGGCTGCCAGGTACCTGGTTTTTAACCAGAAAGTCCATTGAAAATGGGACCTGACAGTGTCTGGTTAACACAGGCAAGTGGGGGTGGGGGGAAAGGCACTGGGTCATCAACCTGCACCAGCCCCCACTCAGCTGGGGCTGCCTCCTACCTTCAGGCAGACAAGGAGGCAGACTCCGAGTCAGCCTGCAGCTCCCACCCCCAAAGCCCAGTGCCGGGGAGGGAGGTAGAGACAATCCAGTGATGAGGAAAGGGAAGGGGAGAGAGCGCTGAGTGATGGGTGAAAGGGAGAGAGGAGTGAGCAGAAGGTGGGGCTTGCACGAAGAGGCGGAGCAGGAACGGGGCCTTGTGGGAAGAGGCAAAGCAGGGCAGGGCCTCAATGGAAGAGGAGGGCAGGGGCAGGGTCTCGGGGATCCAGTTTTCAGCAATTAGAAAGTTGGCAACCCTAATTGTGAATCTCTTATTTCCTTTGGGGGAGCAGTTACTCTCTGGAATAGTCCCACTGAAGATGGTAAGCCTACTTCAGTGCTTGCCACTGTGAATAAGGGGTTCACAATCTAGCCCTCAGAACGCAATATTATTGAGGTAGGGACCACAAGTGGTCAGAACACTTTCAGCAAAAGAAATCTCACCAAAATGTGCTGTCTTATTGAAGCCAAAATGTTTCATGGAGATGTATCTGTTTCAATTAAGTTTTTGTCAGGAAGGTTTTTGAGGTGGGGAGGGGAGAGTGTGACTGATTGACTCTCACACTCTATAGCTTGGTGGTCAGGGCAGTGAACTAAATTTCCACCATCCCATCAAATAGTCCCTGCGATGTGGAAGACCCAAGGTCAAGTTCTTGCTTCATTACAGAGTTTTTCATCCCAGATCACTCTGAATCCGACAGCAGGGACATGAAACTGGGTCTCCCACCTTCCAGGTCAGTGCCCTAACCATCAAGGGACACACCTACTGATCTTTCCGAATTGAAAAGCTCAGGTTTTGATCTGGAAATGGACATTTTGACACAATTCTGTTTCTGTGAAAACACTTAAAGGGTTTGAGTTTTGTTCCAATGCAGAATGAAAAGAAATTTTGAAACCTCAAAAGGTGCCACAAAACAGAATTGTGATCCTCCGGTCAGCTCTATAGGAACTGTGTTTTTCTGTCTCTGTGGACAATGCCTTACATTTTGTTAGTACAATAAGACTGTAAATAATGAATAAGCTACTCATGGACGTCATCAGATGATCTATTAGAGTAGGGGTGTATTTAAAGACACTTCTATAACGAATGTTGTATAAAAACTGACAGCTGATTTATATTAAGAGTGGATCTGAGTCACAAATTTCAGATCCAAATTCAATCTTTGCCAGAGTTAGAGTGTGTTTTCATTTTGATCCTAGGTTTCAACTCTTCATCAATGTATACTGATTTTTTAAATAGCTCAAGAAGGGGAAAAAAATTAGGAAACAGGACATATATAAATAGCTGCTCCTACTTTAGGGTACAGCTTTTCCTGATGGGCAGTTTGTATGGTAGAACGTGTGTAGCAAAACACACACGCTAGCTGTAATTTTTACATCTCTGGTCTGATGCAACCGTGCTTAAAGCCCTGATGGAAGGTGAATGTTTTTCAGGCTTGCCGTATCTGTCAAGAACAGCTGACTTGCTCAGTTCTACTTTTTGAATAGTCTGCCCCTCAGCTTCCTGACAGAATGTATGGAAGAGATAAAAATTCATTTTAAATGAGGGAAATTCAGATTTAATGAATTATACTGATAGGGAAAAAAACCTCTAGTGTACCTGCATAGAAAATAAAATATGACCATAAGTGTAACTGTCTATTAGATTAGAGAGTAATTGTTGGAAGAATTTTACTGTTTTCACAATGTATTATAATTGTACCTCCTTCCCCAGTGTTAATTGTTAAGGGATGTGGGTGTGTTGTTTATAGTGTACTTTCATAATTCACCTTCTAATTACAAGGGTACAGGCAGAGCAAAAATGTAAATTTTCTGGAGCATGAGAGAAAATAAGGTGAATCCCGATTTAGATTGTAAAATATGATTAAGAGGACTGTCTTTGTACACATTTTCTAAGCAACCACAGAATATGGCTTCCCTTTGTAATGCATAAAATTCACAGGAGGGAATATTCTAAAGCATGTAGGGTCATCGGTATTAAGTAACCAGTAACAAACTGTAAAACAAGATAAAATCTTATTTAGGGCTTGATCCTCCTCCGACTGAAGTCAATGGCAAAGCTCTCATTTACTTTAGGGGGAACAGAATCCAACTCATAGAGTCATACCCAATGCCCATTGAAATCACTGGTGGTCTTTCCATTGGCTTTGATGGGATTTGGAATAAGCCCATAGTACATAAAGATTCCTTTCTATAAAGAATACAAAATAAATTAATCTTAAAAGCTTATGTTAGGGTCCAGTCCAATTCACACATACGGTAGGTTTAAAAAAAAATCCAGGTAAAGTTTTGGAAATTAATTTTATTAGTTTTCTGAAGCTCTAACCACTCTTTATTCTCAAGTAACTTAATTTTAATGGGTGCATGTTACTTGTTGCTTATACAGCTGGGTAAACAATCCTCAACAAACATTTTATTCAATAAACTGAGCTCATTTTCTTCTTATGTAGATAATCCTGAGCAGACTGTGATTGTTACCAACTTGTTTGCTCCTCAAAATTTGTTGATAAATGTTTTTCACAAACAAATTGCACATGAACTGTTTGCAGTGAGTATTTCTTTGAGTAGTTATTATTTTAGGAATCAATATTTGAGCTGGGTGAGTGGTTGCCTAAATCAGTGATATTGTTCCCATGTCCTTATTGGATGATCTAATTCTTCTGCTTCCCCCAAGATGAATTCCATTTTGACACAAAACATTCTTTAACATAATTGCATAGGTTTTAAGGCAGGAAGAAATCATTAATCTAGTCAAACCTCATGCATAACACAGGCCATATAATTTCACCAGTAATTCTTTCATCAAGCCCATAACTTGTGTTTGAACTAGCGCACGATTAAATGAATCTTATCTGCAGTTACAAAATTTGATTTCCATGACCATTCATATTCACAGAACTTCACTTTCTTGAATGTTTGTGAAAAGCCGGTAAAAAGGGATGAGAACACCATAGAGGTGAAGTTCAGTTTAGAAGTCTCAGAAATATTTACATATCATTTTTCTCATTACTGATCACTATTCCACTATGTAGAAAATCCACACCTCTGAGAGGTGCAGTTATATTGACCGAACTTCTGGTGGAGACAGCACAATGTCAACAGGAAGGCTTCTCCCAGCAACATAACTAGCGCCTCTTGGGGAGGTGGTATACCTATGCTGATGGAAGAAGCTCTCCCATCATCGGCATAGAAAGCATCTTCTCTAAGCGCTACAGCAGTGCAATTGCCGCACTGTAAGTGGGGACAAACCCCAGGTTACTAAGGAGGCATGCCGGAGTAGGGATGAGCTGATTCTCATGCCATACAAAGAGCAGCAGGAAGCTGCAGAGAAATTCTCCAGGAAGACCTGGGTGGGGATACAGAGAAATGCAGAGTGAATTCAGAGGATTTTCCAATAGAAAAACTTGTAAATTTAGACTATAGTAATGAAAGACCTGGGTGGGGATGCATGACCTGATAAGGAGGTAAATGGAGGGACCTCAGAACTTTATTATGAAGGTCCATTAATCAAATAAACCAGAACCTACGAAGGAATATGAATGCACAAAAGGGTTTGTGAGTTACTGAAGAAGCCCCTTGAAGGGGGAAACTGAGGCAATGAGTCCTTGTAGGGCTGTGTGGAGGCCATGTGGGAGTGTTTGGGAGGAGGCCACACTGCAACACCAATTTACAGCTGTTTGAATGCTACCCCAAAATTCTGTTTGCACCTATTTATTTAATTTTCTTATTAACTGTCATTTTCATTCTGAAGTATTCTTTCACCCTCGAAATCATGCCAAAACTATTTACAATAACAACGGTGATTGTAACTTAAATCTTAATACCTCATTGGCAGTTTGGCATATTGTCTCTCCTGGATTATAAAACTACTAGAATTAATCAAACTGTTGTTCTACTGTCCCAGAGACTCACTTCACATTCTTTTGCAACAGAAAGTGTGTGTGATTTGCATCAAAGAGGTACTTCTGAAACTGAAAACCTTTCCTATGCTGCCATTGTAGAGAATCTCTTTCTACTATTCTAGTTTCCAAATTTTTTTTTTTTTTTAACATTTGTATAATTGTTCTGGGCCTATGGCAAAATCTGCCTTATTGCTTGTTTGAAAACAAAATTACTTCAGCACGCCTAACTGGGGATATTAAAGTATATTTTAAACAAGCCTGAAGTGAATTGGAGACAAACTGAAAGGCAGTAGCTTTGAATCTGTAAGAGGAAGCTCTACACAGTCTCTAGGTCTGGCTATCAGCTGCCACTGCCATGATCAGTTTTGTTCTGTCAGCACCATTCAAAACAGGATGCCGCTGATCATTTGTGGTAATGCAGTATGTTACAACATATAGATGTTCAATCAAGTCTGAAATAAACACACGCCTGGGATTAAGCCATGGACTTGTCTCTTTTACTCAGAACTCATTTTTGCTGGTCAAGTCTGATTATTGGTTGAAGGAACCAATTTCATTCCACTTTAGTTTCCTGTGCTTCTCATTGTTTATTTCATTAGCATGGTACCTGGCCCTGAGACTTCACAGCAGACTTAACTGGTCCATTCGCTCATTGCACTGACTGCCAAACGGGGGTGTGCGTGGGGGGGGGACTCTCTAAAGAGAGGAATTTGTTAGGGATGTTTGTGGAATAGTCTGTGCTGGGTGGTGGGTGTAACTGAAGCAATTTTGAAAAAGCTGCAGTAGACCACAAAATGAACACACACAAAAAACTTATGATGAGGGGAAACCATGGTAACACAAAAATATTTTATGAATGTCCACACATGGAATAAGATATATTGAAATTGTTCTTCCATCCATATAATTGAAAGAAATGTTGGTACATTTTGTAAAGATCTGTGATAGTTATTTATTTCTGTTTAGTTCTCTTCCATGAGGACATTCTGTGGTTCTGACACAAGAAATGACTCAAGCCCAGACCTGGGTTCTATAGCCAGCTATGCCTCTGACTGTTATGTGATATTGGGTAAAGCCTTTCACCTCCTTACATTTCCATTTCTCAATCTGTAAAATGTAGATAAGGATACTTGCTTTTCTTTATAAGTGATTGTAGTTCTGTGAATGAAAAACAGTATTTATAATCTAATTATTTTCTCTTTCTGTCTTTTTCTTTTCTTTCTTTCAGGTTGTGTAGGATGAAATCCAGGCCACTTTGAAGTCAATGGCAAAACTCCTATTGACTTCAAAGGAGCTAAGATTTTACTCATAGTTTTTTCTCTCCTGAATAGACAGTTTGGCCCAATTCATTCCTAGTGTAATTCCAGTGATTTGAAAGAAATTACAGGAGCAATGAATGTTACACCTTTGGAACAGATCTTCATATCAATTACACCTGAGCAACCCTATTGCTCTATTGAGAGCAGAATTAGAAACTTTGTGACGTAGGAAGCTGATCAAATTCTCAATAACAATACTACATGATGCACAGCACCTTGTGGCTGTCTAGCAAAAATCACAAAGATAAACAAATGAATACACAATTCACTTGTGGAGTCTCTGAATCTTTTATAATATTTAACTCAAGTTTTTCCTCCCAGTGTGATATGCCTTGGTCATATTTCAAACACCTGTCTCAATCCAATTAGAAGGTCCTTTGGCTGATGGACACTAATGAAAGAGAATGAGAGGTTAATGCTGAGCACTGCAGTGCTGTCGCTGACAGTAATAGATATGGATAGCAGCATCATTTATGAGGCAAGATTTAAGTTTTGGTCCCCCCAGATTTTCGATGGAAACTTGCCATGGCTCAGATTTCACAGTGTCTATTAGGAGAGATCTCAGTAGCCAGATGGTCAGGGAAAATATCGAGTTTCACATGCACTCCTTAAAGGTTAGTGATATGAGGAAGAGGATACTGTTACCTACACATTAGCTATGAAGTGAAGATAATGCTCAATGACACAAGACCAAAACATGGCTTATTATGCATTATGCTTTATTTTTACTCTCATTATTGCTATCTTAATTCTTCCCAAGAAGGTTTTGATTTTCTTTCCAGATGCTGCGAGTTGAGCTGGCTTGCTGCAGTCAAATACTGATTGAGACTTTGTTTTTTAATTTTATTCCTCTATCAAACTTCACCTTGCCAGAAATGCCTACGGATGCTCTGCTAGAACATGTATTTGGATGAAGCCTGGCTGACAAAATGGCAAATTAGAAATTGAAATAGCCATGCAATAGAACCGTCTCTGCGGAAATGTAAAGAAAAAATCCAGTAAATATGTTGTCCATTCTTGGTGCAAGGTGAAAAGTAACTTCAATTGTCTACTACTATAGAAGAAAGACACATGTACGTCTATCTTTCACTTTATATCCTGCCAACACAGTTAAGCTCAGATGGGTTGTTCTTGCTCACTAATCCCAGAGAATCAGTCTGCATTGGGCTGAAACAGTGAGGGCTGCCTCAGCAATACCGCCTTGCCTAAGGCGTACCAAGTCTGAGGATGTCAGCTGCCATCTCTCTGACTGTTCTCAGAGCTCTTGGCAGTTTAATCTTTATGACTAGGGCTGATTGGAAATTTTCTGTCAAACTTGTTTACAATGGAAAATTAGGTTTTTTGATTTTATGTGTTTTTTGCAAAAGGTATCTGCTTTCTGTAGAAAATTAGACTTTTTTGGAAAACTCAATATCTGAAAAAAATTGATTCTGAAATATTGCTCCAGTTCCTCATGGGAGTTGAATTTTCCTGGTGCTCCTGTTCTCAGTGGTATGGGATGTCAAGCTGGATTACATCTCCCATGATACACCACATCTACGTGAAAGCCATGATGCATTACATTCTCTCACCACAAGGGGAAACTGTGGTGCATCATGGGAGATATAATTCAACCAAGCAGCCTCACATCTAGAGAAGAATAGGAGCATGAGGTGCCTGAACTATAATTCCCATGAGGTACTGTGATAGCATTGCAGACTCAAAATATTGCTGTTTTTTGAAGATAGGCTGCTTTGTTGTTATTTGTTTGTTTCCTGTGATAGGTCAGCTGTTCCAAACTAGCAGAAAAGAGCTTAAAAGCAGCCCTAGGGAGGCTGCACCAGAGCCAGCCAATTAGAAAGGGTCTGAGAGGAGCAGCCAATCATGGCCCGGCAGGCACCTATAAGAAGGACTGCAGAACAGAGCAGTGGTGTTACTCCCTGGAGCTTGAGGAGGGAGGTAGACTGGCTGCCTTTCAGGCTGAGGGCAGCAAGCACACTGGACATAGCAGTGCCGCAGGCTGAGGCCCTGAGGCTAGGGCAAAGAGGGTGCTGGGGCCACAGGGAAGTGTCCCAGGTAGATCCACAGAGGAGTTAGAGGGGTTGCAGTAAGTGGCTGCTATCTATAGAGTCCCTGAGTAGTGGATGGGCCCGGGTCCCTCCCCCCCTGCTCCTCACCACTGGGGAAGTGGCTGGACAGTGGACTGCAGTTCCCCCGGAAGGGTGGAGAACCGAGGGTGACACAGTCAGAGGGCTGTGTCCTGAAGAGGACGTTGCAGTCCTTGGGATGACACAGGTCCAGGAGCAAAGGTGACGGCATGTGAGACACCACCTGAAGAGGGCACAGAACTAATTCCCAGGACAACCAGCAGGAAGCACCGCAGTGGTGAGTTGCACCCCGTCACATTTCCAATACACTCATTTACTGAGAGGGAAAAACTCCTGTTTTCTGATCAGCTCTAATCATGACAAATGCAACCTCTTCTCATCTACCCTTCTTCATGAACGGTGGGAAGAGGCACCTAATAATTGAAGAATGCAAGTTACGTTAGCTCTGCACTTGAAGAGATACAACTTTTCGCAAGGGTAATATTTCCAAATGGATTAATTGACTTTTAATAGTAACTTTGTTCAGATTTTGTAGGCATTTATTGTGTTTAGAATATGTTATTTGTATGTGTATGGCAAAATTTAATAGACTTCGTTGGAGTTGTGCCAGCTTATTAATTGATAATGATATTGTCAATGAGATTGCTAGGCAGGTAGAATCTGATCTTTTTGTTACCTGAAAATGTTGTCACACTGTTCTATTAGAATTAAGGTTGTGATCTGAGCATATCTGGAGCTCATGGGGCCTAATGTAGAGCCCATTCTAGTCTGTGGAAAGGTCCATAAGGATTCCAGTCCTGTTCACAGTAATGTCAGTAGCAAAGCTCCCAGCAATATGAAGCCAGATAACTCACATGGTGATATATAGATCATAGAATTGTAGGACTGGAAGGGACCTTGAGAGATCATCTAGTCCAGTCCCCTGCACTCATGGCAGGACTAAGATATCTACAAAAAACATCCAAAAATGGTTAGTATGCAAATACCTACCATTATTTAACATCGGCTGTCTAGTAATTATATTCATATTTGTTTATCCCTTTGGGAATCAAAGAGTACATTAAAGCAATTATGTGTTTTACTGATGGCACTTAAAGAAAAAAGGTAAACAGTTAAATGTACACTATCAAGTAATATAGTCTCAAAAGGTAGGATCTGGGGAAAGAAAATGGGTATTTGTAAAACGTAACAGTGCCATATTCAGACAAGAGGCAGTCCCACTGATGTCAGAGGAGTTATGCCACAGATAAATTTGGTTCTCTGTAAAGAGAATTTTTTCCTATGAAATTAAATGAAACGTTAACTGAAAACATGTTTAATGTAAACTTTCCCCGTTTCTGTTTATGCCCAAGTATAGCAGCATTACATTAATTCATTTGAAGCACCAAATGAAGACATGACTCTAAACAAAGTGACAATATGACCCCCTCTTGTTTTTCTGTCCAAGGTAAATTTAAGTGCAATGAGTAAACAAACAACTGTAACTGGTGAACAAGTTTTTTTTTTTTTTCAGATATAGGAATTTTAATATTCCTTAATATTGTCCCTCAAAAAAGCTGACATTTTAACTTGAAAAGGATAAAATCTTTTAAACTAACTAAAACATCTTAAAGTACATAAATTACAATGGTCTCACCCCATACATCTGACACTATAAATTCATGACTGAATTTACTCTAAGCGTGAAACTGCAGTATATAAAGTACATACACTGAGTTTTCATGGTTTGTGACATCAGCCAAGCCCCTCAGGAGTTATTGTCTTCATTTATTGTCCTATATATTCTGCTGATCAGGATTCCATACCATCTTGGATTGTAGTACAGCCACACAGGGGAATCTGTCTGGAAAGAAAGCTAACACTTCACTTGAACAAGAAAGTAAGGACTAATTCAATCATGCATTATACACTGCTTAAAGTGCATCACATTTTTGGGGGGGACCATCATGAGAAAAAAAAATCCGAAAGCATGTCTGATTTCTTTGTCACAAAAGCTTTTGGTACTGGCTATTGTGAAAAAGGCCATGCTGTCCCTATTATTGTTTATTTTTTATTTGGCTTTTATGATGTCTAAAGTCGCAAGTCTAGATTGGGGCCCCATTGTGCAGAGCACTGTAGAAACACACATTTAAAGACTGTTACTACCCCATGTTATATGTATAAACATGTAGCCAATGATTTTAGTTCATTGTCCATTTACTGTGTGATGTTATGATGAACTAACATGTTATGTCATATATAATCATTGTATGCTAAATAGAGTTAAATTGCAGGATTATTGAAGTATAAGATTGATTAGTAGTTAGAAGGGATAATTATGTATTAGGTATCTAAGTAAGTAGTTCTGAAATGCAAGGCCTATAAGCTGAGACCTTTAAGATTTTAGCTTAGCCATACTAGGCCGTAGGCTTAAGAAATGCTTGGCATAAGTAAGTGACCAAAGAATGACCCTCTGTTACAAGATTATGGGGGAAAATGTACCAATGGGTGATATTGTGAAAAATTAACAATAAGAGTAATTTTTTGCTTATGAGATACCCGGTAGTCACATTTTTCTAACACATGCCCTAACCACAGGGTGCACTGTGCACATAAATGCTAATGTGCTATAGTCAGAATCACATTATAAAAAAAGGGTGCCCAGATTGGGAAAATTGCATTCCTTATGGGAAAACTCCAGCAGGACCATCCCTCTACTGATGATCGATTGGAAGGCAGCGATCAGACCTTAAGAATATTGTTATGGATGTGAGTATGATTATATTTGTAACTGTGCATAGGTCTTTACAGAATTTTTATATGCATGGATAACCATAACTTTAACTGTAACTTTAATAAAACTTGTAAAAACAGATTAGACCTTGTTCTTGTGTAATGTATGGGTGGTCACCACCCTTGATCTTTATGTGTTCCTAGAGACTTTAAATCTGAAACAAGTAGCAGAGGTGACTTTCACTCTGTTGAGCTTGAAACTGAAACCATCAGAGCAGAACCCATGGTGGTGTAATACCACATTACAAAACTCACTTTAAATAAAATAAAAGGCTACAAACAGAAGTCTTATTTCTGCCTCAGAAGAATAGCCCATTTACAGCAGGTAAGTTTAGTCTCTGGAGGACCAATCTTACTTAGAATCATATATTTTAAGTCCCAAAGGGACCATTATAATCATCTAGACTGACCTGAATAACACAGACCATAGGATTTCACCCAGCTAAAGTAGTTCTTGTACTCATTACTAACTACAGTATTTCATGGGATTTCATCCTAGCTTATGCCATAATATTTCAATGAGCTCCATTCTGGCAGGATAGGGTCTTTTGTTCACTAAATAATACAGAAAATGGCAAGTACTACTGTGCACTATATGCCACCTCTAAATGTAGGATATTGATTTTATGGCCTGAATATAGGAATTTTTGAGTTCTAATCCTTTTGTGGTCTCAGGCAAGTTACCTAAACCTTCTGTCTCAATTTCCTTTTTGATAAAATGGAGATAATCATATGAACTTACCTTTTGTAGTGTTGTGAGGATTAATTAATATTTGTAAGATGTTTTGAAGTTGGAAAGCACTAGAGCTAGGTGACTAATTTATTCAACTGATTGTTCCCTTTTTATGTTAATGAATAGTTAGGGAAAAGATCATGATTTTCTTGAATTTATTCATTATTCAAAATTATTCGCTGATTAATTTCTGGGAGTAATTCTTGGTTACAGCAGCTTGTCTGTGAGCAGTCAGTTGCAAGTATTCAATATTTGAAATCTGAGCTGTAATTATTAGATACAATCATTGAGAAGATCTTCAGCTGGTGTAAACTGGCATAGCTCCACTGAAGTAAATGGAGTTTCCGTGATTGATACCCAAGGCACATCTGGAGCATAGGCCATACGATATATTTCATTTCTCTGACCGGTTGAGTATAACTCTTAAATTCAGGTTTCTGGTGTGAAAATGCTTTCAATTATTAATTCCAGAATTAGCTTTCGGCAGGTATTCTGTACTATTGACTTAAAATTTGCTGTTTCAGCTAAAAGTCCTGCTTGGAAACTCATTTGCTAGAATATCTGTTGAAATTCCCTCCCGTCCCCGCTCCAATTTTCACCTAGCTCCAGAAACCACTATATAAATGCTAAGTATTACTGAAGTACACTACGTGTCATAGTCAAGGCAATAGATATCTGGTATCCTTGGATTGTTGAACAAGTCTCAATGAAACTTTGACATGTAGGAGATGTGGAAAATTCACTGATGAGCTGGAGGGGTGGCACTTGAGCCCCTAATTAAGGAACTGACCTTTTGGGGCTTAGAAAAGAGAATCTCAGCTTTCATTTTTTTTCAAAAGTAAGGGCCTGTGTAAAGTCCACTGAAGTTAATGGAAAGGTTCCCATAGATTTCAGTGTGTTTTGCACCAGGCCCTAAAAACTTTAGCTCTTTTCCTTGTGGAGAATGTAACCCTGTGTAAAAAGGTGCAAGCCTGTTGGTAAAACTGAAAGGGATAGCAGATGTGCTCCATGTTTACAGCATGAGCTACAAGAACCAAAAAATCCCTTCCCCCATACATATTTTTTTTTTTGGTAAAATTAGACCATGTACATTGTATTCCAATTAATCATCTCCCTAACTCAGTCCAGTCCAGTGCATAGTGTGGAAATACTAATAGCTGCAAGGTAGCGATGCCGTACAGGAGAATCTCCATGAGCTGCTGTGGAGGAAGAAACATAGTGGATCTCAAGAGGTGAGCCAAGTTTATGGGATGGAAGAACTGATGGATTTGTGAGGGAGCACAGTATGGACTTGGTAGATTTTTGTAAAGGAAAGGGTATGGAATTGATGAATTTTGGGAGGGGGTGTGAGAGAGAAGACTATTAAACTAATAGATGATTTTTTTTGAGAGAGAGGAGGATTTTATTTTCGGGAGGAAATTATGGAATTTATTGAGCTGAAGAGTAGGGATGGGAAGGGAGAGTATGGAACTGATGGGTTTTTTTTAAAGGGAGAAGGATATTTTACCAAGGAATGTCACAAGCACTCTTGAGCACTCTTGTTCTTCTTCGAGTGCTTGTTCACGTCCATTCCAGTCAGGTGCGTGTGGGCTGCATGCACAATTACTGGAAACTTTTTCCCCAGCAGCTCCCATCGGGATGGCAGTGAAGCAGCCTGGAGTGGCGCCTTCATGGTGCTCAATATAGGACCCTGCCAATCCAGCCCCTCCTCAGTTCCTTCTTACCGCCTGTGATGGTTGTCGGAACTGCGAGTGGCTTGCTTACAAGTTTTACTCGCTTCCCCTAGCTTTTTAGTGTAGATTATTTTAGTAGTTTATAGTTCTAGTTTTTATTAGTTAGTATAGACTATACTTTCAGGGATCATTTCTATAGTTTGTAACTAGAGAAGTGTAGCCGAAAATTCTGTTAGGAGTGGGGGGTTCCCCCTCCACCCCGACCTTTCCCCTTGGGGACCTCAGGGCATGCCTCGATCCCTGGGGTTCAAGCACTGCAAGTCCTGCAATAAGCCTATGCCAATGGGTGACCCCCCCATGACGCTTGTTTAAACTGTCTGGGGAAGGCTCACCAAGCCGATAGGTGCAGGATTTGCAAGGGTTTTGGACCTAGGACCAAAAAGGAGTGGGATTTCAGGTTGAAACTGCTCCTCAGCTCTTAAACCGCAGCCCACCTCAGCACGGCAGGACCTGACACCAAGGTCCTTGGTGCAGCGCGTGCCGGCATTGGTGACTGAATCAGCACTGCAGAAGATCTCTGAGCGCAGAGACTCGCAGCACCACCGATCCCCCATGCCTAAGACTGTAGAAACTTCACATCACCAGTCCCACTCTCTGGTGCTGCAGAAGAAGCACGCCAAGCAGGGTAGAGGCAGATCTCCTGTGAGACCCTGCCCTGCGGCTTGGTCAATGGGGTGTATCCCAGAGAAGAACACCCAGCCCCTCGTGACCCTTGGAGTCAGCTCCCAGAACGTCAGACACACAAGGAGTAACATTGAGCCCAGGGCCGTTGGACTCCACAACCCATATGATGGAGAAGGTGGGGCTACCATCCACTCCAGACACTCTTGAGGCCACTCCAGACCTCATTGCCATGATGGCACCGCAGTCCCCGAACTCTCCACGACAAGCCCCCAGCACCGCCAAAGGTGCTACCATCCTGTGGCAAGCCAACAATGATGTGCCCACCCACATTGCAAGGTCACTGATCCCCAGCACCAGAAAGGGGGCACCATCCTGATTCCCGGTGCCATTCGGAGTCCTGGCACTGGTCAAACTTGAGGCACCGGTCGAACTCATGGCACTGGTCGTCTCAGCACTGGTTCCTGCATCGTCGTAGGTCCTGCTCCAGTGCCGATGATCATTGTGACGCCGATCCCTTCAGTACTGATCAAGATCTCAGCACCGCTCCCCTTCCTCGCGGCACCGCTCACCTGGCCAACTCCCATCGGCACCTCCATGGCCCTCTATATCCTGGTCCCTTTCCTCAGAATCAGACACAGGGTCTAGATACTTACACCAGAGTCAGCACCGGTTGATGCATCAACGGCTTGACGTGGGTACAATGCCATGGCCACCCTGATGGCAAGGACCGGCACAATGGCCTTTTTGGACCCCTTGGGCATATCACCATTCCCAGGGCTCCCAGTCGGTGGCATCCAAGTCCAGGCTGCCGACGGCCTCGGCCAGCCACTGTGTGCCCAGAGATGCTGAAGGGATTCCAGCTATAGCACCTTCACTGGCACAGACCCCCGCCCATATGGTGGAACAGATGGTCATCGACCTGGAACAGCAGGTCGAGCAGGAGGTCCGCATGGACCAAGAGACCCAGGATGACCCAGTTTCCCCAACTGTGTCCTCGTCCTCTTCCCCAGAAGAGGCGGTAGAGGGAACTTCGGTCTCACCCATAGATAATCACACACACCCAGCACCTACTCCGCAGGGTGGCATGCAACATGGGTTTACAAACCGAGGAGGTGGTGGAACAGGAGGACCCAGTGGTGGATATTTTGGCCCCAGAAGGTCCATCCTGCATGGCACTGCCACAGATTAGGACCATTCAAAACAGCACCAAAACTGTGTGGCCTCAATCCCCCCAATGGCCAAGGGAGTAGAATGCAAATACTTCATTCTCTCCAAGGATTACGAGAGAATGCTCCTTGGTGGTGTCTGCACTTAATGAACATGAAAGGCAGGGGCAGCAGGGACCCACGCAGTCCTGAGCAGATATAATTTTAACTCATGGAATTCTATGCTCAGATTTAAGGAGCTAATACCATCGGCGTCTAGGGATGAGTTTGGGTCCATTGTTGAAGAGGGCAGGACAGTGGCACGGACCTCTTTACAGGCCTCACTGGACGCTGCTGACTTGGTGATGTGCACCTTGTCCTCTGGCATAGCCATGAGAAAGACCTCATGGCTTCAAGTTTCGGGCCTACCCCCTGAAGTCCAACAGACCCTGCAGGATCTGCAGTTTAATGGGACAGGATTATTCATGGCGCAAACAGACTCCAGGCTAACCAAAGGATTTGAGGTCGATGATGAAGTCGCTGGGGATGCATACCACAGCTACTCAGTGAAAACACTTTAAGCCTCAACCCCCTCAATGTCCTTACCAACCTTGCTCTAGGCAAGACTTTTCTAGAAGGTGAGGTAGGAACAGCAGGCATAAGCTGTCCCAGTCCTCATCATCACAGGGCAAAGCACGCACCTCCGCGGCCTTCAAGCAGGCCTTTTGAAGGTGCACCTGGGGATGACATGCCAAACTGTATACCGGATCCTCAACCCTGCTTTCAGAATAGTTTATCCCACTTCTACCATGCATGGTCCCAAATAACATCGGACCGCTGGGTTCTTCGCGCAGTAGAAGTAGGATATTATTCTCTCCAATTCTGCTCCTCTCCTCCCTCCCCGCCTTCCCTGTCCCTCTTCAGGGATCCCTGTCATGAGCAGCTCCTTATCCAGGAGATGTAATCGCTCCTTGCTATAGGAGCAGTGGAGGAGGTTCCTCAGGAGCTAAGGGGCAAAGGGTTCTACTCCCGCTATTTCCTAATCCCTCAGGCAAAGGGGGGGTCTCAGATCCATTCTAGACCTGCACGGCCTCAACAGGTTAATGGTGAAGTTGAAGTTCCACATGGTGTCCCTGAGCACGATTATCCCTTCCCTGGAACTGGGAGACTGGTACGCCGCCCTCGACATGTAAGACACGTACTTTTACATAGCTATTCGGCCTGCGCACAGGTGATTTCTTCCAGCCACAAACACTATCAGTTCACGGTCCTCTTCTTCGGTCTGTTGACAGCCCCCCGAGTGTTCACCAAGTGTATGTCAGTTGTAGCAGCCTTCCTCCAGGAGACAGGTGCAGGTATATCCCTGCCTCAACAACTGGCTACTCAGGGAGCACACCAGGGAGCAGGTGGAGTCTCAAGTCTGACTAGTCAGAGCTACTTTCGAGAGGCTGGGACTCCTGCTCAACGTGAACAAGTCAACCTTGTCACCGACTCAAAGAATAGAATTTGGTGCAGTGCTAGACTTGGTGCAGACAAGAGCGTTCCTGCCAGAGACCTGATTTCAGACCATGACAGACATTATACAAAGCCTCAGGCGGTACCCATCCACTACCGCGAGGGGATGCCTGAGTCTCCTCGGCCACATGGCAGCCTGCACTTACGTGGTCAGGCATACCAGACTGAAGCTCAGACCTCTTCAAGCATGGCTTGCATCTGTACACCGCCTGGGGCACGACAGCCTGGAATCTGAAGTCACGGTACCAAACCAAGTACTTGAGTCCCTCCAATGGTGGTCCGACCCTCGCACAGTGTGCAAGCCAGTCCTCTTCAACAGCCCCCAGCCCTCCTTGTCTTTAGTAATGGACGCGTCAGCTCTGGGTTAGGAGGCACATCTGTGAGAGCTCCAGACACAAGGATTATGGTCACAGGACGAGCTCTCCCTGCATATCAATATAAGAGAGCTCAGAGCAGTACAGCTAGCCAAACTTTCCTATCCTGGCTCCAAGGCCAGTATGTGGTGGTAATGACGGACAACACCATGGCCATGTTTTACATCAACCAGCAGGGTGGAGCCCGCTCTTTCTCCCTATATCTGGAGGCCCTTTAGCTATGGGAGTTCTGCATAGCCCACTCCATTCACCTGGAGGTGTTCTATCTCCCAGGTGTGCAGAACAAACTAGCGGACCACCTCAGCAGATCGTTTCGCAATCACAAGTGGGCCATCCATCTGGATGTCATATATTCCATCTTCCAAAAGTGGGGGTTTCCCCAGGTTGATCTGTTTGCACCCAGGGCAACAGGAGGTGCCCAATATTCTGTTCCTTTCAGAAACACAGCCTGGGTTCAATCTCAGATGCATTCCTGCTTCCCTGAGGAGACTGTCTCATGTATGCCTTTCCAACATTCCCACTCGTGCACAGAGTAGTGCTGAAAATCCATAGAGACAGAGCAAAAGTAATTCTGCTGGCCCCAGCGTGGCCCCGCCAAAATTGGTACACCACGCTTTTGGAGCTGTCAGTAGACACTCCCATCGTGTTACCATTCTACCCCGATGTGGTCCTGCGTGATCAGGGTTGCCTTCACCATCTGGACCTCCAGTCCCTCCATCTAACAGCCTGGAAGCTTCATGGATAAACCCAGTGGAGCTCCTGTGCTTGAAACCAGTAAGAAAGGTCCTGCTTGGCAGCAGAAAACCATCCACCAGAGCCACTTATCTGGCCAAGTGGAAAAGATTCACTTGCTGGTGTGCCCAACATCACACTCCTACATTTCAGGCATCTATACCACTCATCTTGGAGTACCTTCTGCACCTCAACCAACAAGGCCTGGCAGTGTCATCCATCATTCCATAAGGGCACAGGCCTCATCAGCTTCGTTTCTGGCCCAGGTCCCGATACAGGAAATCTGCAGGGCAGCTACTTGGTTCTTGGTGCATACGTTCACCTCTCACTATGCCATCACACAGCACACTAGAGATGAGGCAGCTTTCAGCAGAGCGGTGCTCCAATCAGCGATTCCTTAACTCCGACCCCACCTCCAGCTCGACGTCAACAAGCACTCGAAGAAAAAACAGTTACTCACCTTCTTGTAACTGTTGTTCTTCAAGATGTTCTTCACATCCATTCCAATACCCACCATACCCCTACCCCTCTGTCAGAATAGCCAGCAAGAAGGAACTGAGGAGGGGCCGGATCAGCAGCAGGGCTGTCCCTACCTATTCTGGGGCCCTACGCAGCCTGCTCAAGGGTGGGGGGGGGGTTTCCAGGTCTCCATGTGTGGGGGGGGAGGGCTGGTCCCAGGCCTCCCGGGCGGGGGCAGCTTGAGGGACAGGGGGAAACCACCCCCCAACACTCACTGGTGGCATGGCTGGGGCCAGTCCACTGCACTTCCCGTCGCCGGTGAGTGCAGGCCCAGCCCTACTGCACTCCTCCGGGACAGGGCTGGTGCAGAGCTGGTGCAGGAAGAGGTGGGAGGGAGCAGGGGCGGGGGCTTTGGGGAAGGGGTGAAGTAGTGGTGGGGGGTGGAGCAGGGTGGGGGCTTTAGGGAAGGGGTGGAGTGGGGGTGGAGCTGAGGCAGAGCAGGGGCGGGGGCCATGGGGAAGAGGCAGAGCAGGGGCTGGAGCAGCACGCTGCTGCGCAGGGCACACATTTCCTGGTGCCCTACGCAGCTGAGTACTTTGCATATGGGTAA
This sequence comes from Malaclemys terrapin pileata, assembly GCF_027887155.1. NCBI lineage: Eukaryota > Metazoa > Chordata > Testudines > Emydidae > Malaclemys > Malaclemys terrapin. Next base: position 123,680,483 of record NC_071506.1, on the reverse strand, counting down.
GAACGGCCATGGTTGGCAGGGTAATATATTGAGCACCATGAAGGCACCATTCCAGGGGGCTCCACAGAAGACGTGATGGGGCTGCTGGTGGAAAAACGTCTAGCAACTGTGCACACACCTGATTGGAATGGACATGAACAACACATCTCAAAGAAAAACAGTTACAAGAAGGTGAGTAACCGTTTCTTACAATTTGGCAATACATCATTGGGAAGGTTAAAAAAGAAGTGATGAGGACAGTGGAGCAATGTGGCAGGTCAGAAGGACAATAAATAGCACTCAGGAGAGAAGAGAGGCTGAGAAAAACCTTAAAAGATTACATATGCCCCTAATTACTGTCAAAACTTGGGCAAATATTTCAAGGCACTATGTGATACACTTAAAAACCTTTTCTTTTTTTGAAGCAAATATCTCCCCCGCCCCTGACCGTTATCTTTTTGCTGAACGTATCTGGTGGAAATATAGCCTCTGCTGCCACAAGATTATCTGTGCTGCAGGGCCCCACAACTTGCAGGACAGTGATAATTTATGTGATTGTCAGGCAGGTGCTTCTTGTATATGTTGGCTTAGTAGTGCAGAGGCAAGCTTTGTGCATGAGTTGTTGTAGGTTCAAGTCCTATCTCCTCTGTTGTAGAGGAAGTGGCAAATATTTTTTTCTGGCACCTCTCATGCACTCAAGTGATTTTTAAAAATGGGCTTGGGTTTTCAAAGGAGCCTAAGGAGTGGGGTGCCTAACTCCCTGAAGCCCCTCAGAAAATCTTTTGATACATGTTAACTTTCGATCTGTGTTGGTTCTCAGTGATAAGCATGAACTTGAGGCTGCATATACTGAAGTCAGTTGCCAATCTCCTTTCAGTGCTGAAAGATCAAGGCCTATAGGAACAATTATATTAAGATAAGGGCAAGATTCTAACTTAAACCAGCAAAAGTCAAATTCAGGCCTAAAACTAGAACTCCTTCAATTTACCACTTTGGTGGTGATGGTGATGATAATAACAATAATAAAATTTCTAATAATTTGAACTTATAAAACACTTTCCTTTCAGAGTTCTCAAAATGATTCACCTCATGCTACTGTGAGGTGGGCATCTTTTACTGAGGGAGGGATCCTTTACTATAGAAGAAACTGAGCCTAAGCTAAATAAACATAGCACTTCAGGGAGATGAGCATCTTCATCTCCCACTGATCGCCTTGCTCAACATGTCACAGGAGTGTTCAGGTCCATTCAGAATGGATCCTATAGAAAATCTGTAGCACAGTGAAGAATAAAACTCAGGACTCTTGAATCCCAATCAACTGATCTAACTAGTAGACAACACTGCCTCCTTTGTAATAGGCATTACTTTGGATCACACAGTTTTCACAAAAGCCTTAACTTTTTGCTATTGTGAATTTAGATTAAACCTGTAACATATTCATTGTAACCTTTGTCTTGCTTTCTTGCATTAGATTTATTCCATTAAGATTGGATCGGTGTTAACTGAGACATTCTCTGTACATGTTGTGACTGTATGCAATTTAATTAGAAATAGATCCAGACAAAACCCCAAGCTGTAATGTGGGGCATTTGGTTTAGAATCCAAACTTGGATTCAGATCCAAATTTTGCAGCTTCTCTTCCCCGTCCTCCCTCCCTGCAAGCTTAGAAAAGGTTTTAAATCTGGCTCAGACTTCCACAGCTGGAGTTATCTCCACTTCAGATCCAGAGCTCAGCAGGAATCAGGGGGGCAAAAAATATGGAAGTACCAGAGACACTGACTCCACTTCTCCATTGTATAAACAAAACAAAAATGTAAAGTCAGGCAACCTTGAGTTTACTTTGTGGGTGAAGGTCACATGCTTGCACCATGACTTTTTCATGTGTTTATATCTATGATCTTGTGCAGTTGGAGCCAGAGATTTGTCTATTCCCATTGATTTAAGAGATTCCTGACCTCAAATACTGTATTATTTTTCCTCTCCAAACTTACTTTTTGCTCATGTATTCTCTTTTATCTTTCCCCTTCTTAGCCCTTCTTTATCTTTCATCTCATTTTTTGCTGTTCTCTATTTCTCTCCAACTACTTGCTTGCATTCTTTCTTCCCAGTTCTATGTGTATGCCTTCTGCCTTTTGACTCTGACACATTTTTTTTAAATCTCTGACATTATATAAAACCGTAGAAGATTACCAAAATAGGCAATGGTGTTCTTGACAGGGAGAATGTCTCTTACATTAGAAGATGTCATTGTGTATGTTGAAGTTAAACAAATTTTGTTCTTACGAATTCTTTAAGTCATTCTACAGCGTATATTCACAGTGCAATGGAAAAATAGTTTATGTAGCTGCACAGCACATCTGTACTTTATTTCCCAAAGTGCTCTAATTGCATACAGTTATATACTTTAATTAAAGGCAGTGGAGGTAAACACATTAAATAAAATCCAAATGTCCTTTTGTAGGAACAATCATTTTATTATCAAAGTGAACAAGAGCTGTAAAATTGATCTTCCAGGACCAATACTCTCTTCCTTAAAAGGAAATTGGAGATTTCCTACATCCCTCTGGTGATTGAAATGCCTGAGGTTTTGCAACTGTATTTAGCCACATCATGAAGATTTGCCCATATTAGATTACGCTCTGTTGTCCAACTATTAATGGTCATGTGAAATGCTGTCAATTTTTATTTTGGAATTCCTCCATACATACATTTGGCATTACACTGCAATATACTCTACACACACACACACACACAGAGCCATGTTCTTACCTGCACATTTTCCCAGTAACTTATAAAGGATGACAATTTAAAAATTTACGTTATTAAATTAACTACTAATTCTGGATACCAAGACATCTGAAACTGACAAGGCTACAGATACTAATTAGGAGGCTCAGCCAGAGACACTGCAGGGTTTCCTCTCTTATTGGTGCCTGGGGATTTCAGCAGGCATTTCCAGGAGCATTACCGGGTGTTATGCATTTCAATTCCGTTGGCACCACGAAGAGAAGTCCGAAGCCTTTCTTGTTGTTTTGTTTTTATTTTGAAGGATGCTTCCAATGTATATTTTTGCATTTTTAACGGACTTTGCCCCCTATACCCACACTTTTTTGGAATAATGCCTTGACAGTTTGAAATAGGAATCTCTTCTCTTGCTGTATTTGTTATCTTCTCTATCATGTGTAATCATAATACTTTGTGGTTCTCTAGGGTGGCTTCTGATATGCATTTAATGGACTTGATTCACCATTCACTGTGTCTTGTGTAGTAACTTATATCAGTGCAAACTGTTTGTAAACTGCTACTATTGATTTGATAGCATATTAGACCCACTTTGCACTGGTGTAAATGACTATATAAGGTGAAATGATATGGTGAATTGGACACTATATATTTATCTCTATATAAAATACATGCACGCCCACAGGTAGACACCAAAGCATCTATCCTTAAGATCGTACCTGTTTTAATTAATCTTCCTAATGCTTGCTCCAAGGGGACACCCATGATGCTGCACATACTGACAAAGTTATTTTGTTGTCTAAGGAACTGGAAAATTGGTAAGGATGTCCACTGTGTCTGCATATGTATATAGTATTCTCAGGCAATCCTACATCAACAAATACATATGTTTGTGTGCTAGAGGATGAATAATGTAACAGCAGTCCACTCTGCCCCAGCACCCTGCAGGCTCAGTTCACTATTGACCTGAACTTTATTTGGCCATTTAAACTCGTGCTAAGTGGATCGAATCCGAAAGGTTGTTGGTTAAATTTGAAGAAACTAGTGTTTGTTTCAGAAAAAGGGAAGAGAATCACAGGAAAGAAAAGCTCAACTATTAATTGTTCTCACCCATGTGAAAACTGCAAGGCTGTGATGCAGGGGCCTCTTGGCCTTAATTCTAGAAATTGTATAGTGAAATCCTGGCTCCACTGAAGTCAAATGCAAAACTCCCATTGACTTCAGTGGGACCAGAATTTTGCTCGTAGTGTCTAATCCTTACATACCAGAGTTTAATCTGTCACTCTAAGGCCATGGTATTTGCTTCCTGTGGAGAGCCAGAGGCTGATTCCCCTCCCACTTACACAGATGTAAATCAGGAGTAATTCTAGTGAAGTCAGGGGAGATGCCAGTGTAAGTGAGAGCAGAATCAGGACCCTGTCCACATACTTCTTTTCATCCGCAAAAACCTATATCACTCTGTAACAGTGCAGCCTGCCTCTTTAAGAACCAAGAGGCCGTGGGCCAGCCAAACCTGTTGAATTAGCTCTGGACAGGGTGTTGGATTTAAAAGGAGAAAAGCCCAGTAGTTAGGGGCTACCTGAGGAAGAGCGCAGTTGAGCTGAATTGTGGCTGGAGAGACTCCAGGCAGGCAGTTCTCGCTTGGGGCTGGTGTTCCCGGATAGGGTGCTCTAGAGCAGTGGTTCTCAACCCACGGGACGCTTGTGGCCCCATCAGCACATAGCTGTGGCCCATGTGACATCCTCAAGGCCATACAAGTAGTATATGTATTGTATGGATACGGCCTACATGATACACAGAGAGCTGCATATGCGGCCCACAATGGTAAGTAGGTTGAGAACCATTGATCTAGAGAAGCCTAATTCAGATGGCAGGCTTTAGCCCACACAGTATCAAAAGATGCATCAGTATATTTGGCTTGGTTTGTATTTTTCTGTTCCACCGAGGGGCTCCAGGGAGATGCCCTGAGACCTACCACTCTGTAGGGTGACCAGATGTCCCGATAAAATCAGGACTGTCCCGATATTTAGGCGGTTGTCCTACGTCCCGACCGATATTTCGAACTTCCCCAAGTGTCCCGATATTTTCTTCGTCCCATCTGGTCACCCTACCACTCTGAAAGGAAGAGTGTGACGCTGCGGAGTTTTGTTTGATTTGGAAAGACTTTGCTGCTGAGTGAGGGGACTTCAAAGAGCCCAGCTGGGGAAAACCAGTTTAAGGCCTGATCAACTGCAGCTGGACGTGCATTCCTTGGAAGTGGCCCAAACTTGAAATGTGATCTGGCTGTAGGGCTGGGCCAGAAGCTGCAAACTGCTGCAAAATCAGAACAGCAGACAATAGGGGGTGCTAGAGTAGACGAATGCCAGCCTCGCCACATCCTGGCATGAGGAGGTGTTTCAGTGGTGAGTTCCCCTCTGTTACATATCTCCTGATACATATTTAAAACCAAGTTCTTTGTCCCTTCCAAAGGGCTCCCGCATTGCTGGTGTCTAGAAAGTGGGACACTACAAATGACAGGGCATTTTAGGCCATGCTTTTTTCCATCTATTTAAGGGAGCCACTTGTTCAGAAAATCTGCCTTTTCTACTTAAAGCAAAGTTCATGTTGGTAACAATATACAGAAAAAGATTGTTAAATAGGTACAAGATGCAAGTTTTAAAGAAGCTCATTAAAGCATTTATTTTGAAAACAACATCTCACAAATACTGGTGGGACTAGATAAACTCTACAAACAGTTATAAGAAAAATAATACAGTAGGTCAGATGTGAGGGTTATTAACCTTGAAAATGTTTTATTACCAAACAAACATTTTAGCAATTTTAATAGCTGGTATAATTATTGCATAGGTCAAAACTGGCACCTCAGTTAATGGGTTGACTCAAGAAAGGAGGCCATGGAGATGTGTACAAAATATAGGTGGTTGTGGATTAAAACAGTGGAAAAATAGTTTATGTAGCTGCACAATATCAATGAGAACATCATCTGGAGGGCATTGTGCCTACTACAACTGTGAATGGAGCTCTAATGGGACTGAGTGCACGGGGTCAGATCCTCAGCTAGTGTAATGAAGTCAGTGAAGCTAGGCCAATTTCTACTAGCTATGAGGATCTGTCCAATAATACTTTGAATCTCATTTGCATTGTAGCACAATGTATTTATTTATGTTGTATTTTATTTACTAAAGAAAAACGAGGTGCATTCATAGTCCCATTCATCTGGTCAAGGAATTGAAATAATACCAACTCACTTCTGTGATCAATCACAACTAATTCTACACAGTTTGAATTTTGAAAACTGAGTACTGAATATGTGCAGTAAACTTGAGAAATAACTCCTCTTCCCCCTCCCCCACCAAAAATCATATCTGGTAAATTCCGATAAAAAATACCAAGGCCATTGCAAACCAAAAGCTACATTTGTCCAATGAATTATTTGCTGCAAAGCATTTGCTCAGCTGTGTTCACAATAAAATTCACTTTGCTTCAGGTTTCTTCCCCCAGTTTAATATATAAAGGAGCCCAGGCCAAGTTTAGAATACGGTTAGATGGTACCAACAAAAGATTTACAATTTTGTGAAGAAATCATGCAAAATTCTGAAGTTGTGACTGAGTTTTGCTTTGGACAAAATTTGCAGATTGAAAATGTATATGTTAAATTAACTAAAACAGAAAAAGGTTTACAGAACCTTCTGGAAACTGAGACCACAGTGTTTCATAAAAACTCTATTAAACAACTGAGTATTCACTAATAATGTCACTCTTATCATTCATGTAAAGCAGGTTTTCTCAACCTTTCTCTAGAAGTGCCAGTATAACTAGTAACATTTTCTAGGTGTGACCTCCCCATTCCTATAGTCCTTTGTGGTTATGTCCCATAATCTTTTTGTCGCCATTTTAACTATTAAAAATTATAACAACACACCTGTATTTCATTGTAAATCTGTTTCTGTGAGATTTCTAAAATAAAATAGTTAAAAGATTTATAGGCTAAAGTTTACAATGGAGTCATGTGCTATAGATATCATATCTAGGGTCCTATCTTCTGTCCATCAGTGTAATTTAGGCACATCCACAATTCTGTAATTTGCAACACCAATTGTATTCATTGCAGAATTTCCATGTGAAATATTACATATAGATTTGTTATAATTAACAATGAAACCATTACAATCATATCACTTACCCTCACAATTTTGTTACTGTCAACAGTTATCAAAGTACCAAAGAAATAAAAATGCCATATTTGTTTTTTTTTAAATGTTTTTTTCTGAGAAAAGAAAACAATCATTATACTCTGTATTGGGGGTAAAATCCACAAAAAGCATGCTACCTTTGCATTACTAGTAATAGCATCATGTGTGCATCTGCACTTTGTTGGATATTTGCAGTGAATGATATACCTTGTTTTCTTTTCGTTCAGGATGGTGTTTGTCTTTGTTTTCATGTGGGGAGAAAGCATTAGCTAGAGGGGACTTCTAGCTGTCCTTCTTCAAGTAAACTAAAGCAGAAAATCCTGTTTCAAAATGTATGTTAAAGAAAAAGCTATAAGCTGTTCTAGAGCCTCACTCACCATTGGTATTCATACCATAAAGATGAACTTGTCCTCCTGCATGGAGAAGCACTCAGTAAGACAAGTGCTCCTCATTAGTTGATCAAATTCATTTGTGTTTTCTATTCATGGATTCATCTTTATCAACATCAGTAGAAAACCAGACATTTATTTTGTTGCTGTTGAACCGAATAGAGATTACTTTTGGAGCTGTTCTTACAAATTGCTGAGCCCCTTCTGGGAAGTAATCTGTGCCTCAAATTCATATTGATGCTAATGGGAATTGAGGATGCTGAGTAGAGCAAGGAAAATTAATGCAAACAAAATTTTCTACAAATATTTGTCCCCATTTTTAAATGAATCCACTTCAGCCCTATTTGCCTCTTCTGTGTTCACTTTCCACAAACATTGGAATGATCGAGTCTATTGGTACAAATGTCTGAGGAAAATGAATTCCAGTATTCATGCTTGAAGTATTTACATGTTCATCCACCCAGGGAATAGAAATAATACTATATTATTCTGGTGACTTATATGGCCAATCACAATTATTTAACAAGCTGCAATGCAGAAATACATAATAGATTTATACAGTACATAAGGCACACTGTCCTGTATGGGAACCTTAGGCAAGTCCCTAATCTTCTGGGTGCCTCAGTTCCCCCATCGATAAAATGAGCAAATTGATACTTAGCTATTTAGCTAAAGAATTTGGAAATCAGCTGGTGAAAAGAGCTATTCTAGGTCTATCAGCCTGCATGTGCTAAAAGTGAGCAGCTTGTATTTATTTCCAGATTCCCCACCACCACCTTTCACCTTCCACAGTTTGGCCAGGTCTCCGACTGCCACCCTTTTGTAATCCACCTAGAGGTCATGAGCTCAAGGGGAAGAAAGGATGGTGCAGAATATAATCTTGCTTTTCAAAAGCATGTTGGTTAAAAGAATGAGAAAGCATGTGATAAGTCAAAGGGTTTTTTGTTTGTTTTAGGTTTTTTTATTTGTATTTTCATTAACTATGCAGGACAAAGAAAAGTCCCATATATCCTGCTGTGTTTAGAAATATCTTTCTGCTCTTTAATCCATATAAGAAGAGGCAGTAAAATCACATATTTGCATTCTTTCTATGAAGTCCACATAATGAATTCCACATAAGAAACACATAATGTAGCTAGTATAATTTGGGGCTAAGTGTTCATTCACTTATCCTGATTTTACATTAGTATAACTCCATTCACTTCAGGGAAATTGCTCTTGATTTACACTGGTATAAGATCAGAATCAGACCCTTTTTTCTGTTTAGGAGAGCCAGGCCAGTTAAGGCTATTTGCACTTATATAGTTACTATATTTAACCTCTCCTTCTGAAAATGATATAGCTGTGGACTTGGCTTTTACCGTAAGATGCACAATTTGGAATTGAAATTCAGCATGTTGTATAGCAAGAATAATAAGTATCTATCGAAAGAAAAAACAGAGTAAAATCCATAGCCATAGATGTAAAACAAAAAGTGAAACTAACATGACATATGTCTGCTTAGTGTGTTGAACATTGCATCCCAGTCTCCCTTTTCCTCTATTTAGATTGCCAGCTTTTTAAGATAGGGACTACCTTTTGTTCTGTGTTTGTACAGTACTTGGTACAATGGGGCCTTGATCCTGATTAAAGCCTCCAGGTGCTAATGGAATACCAATACAACAGGTCTGAGAACTTTTTTTACTGTTCCTTTTCTCTCTGCCATATAATACTTTGTTCAAATTTTGCATGCTTTGAAATTTCCGCCTGAACTAGTGCAACCAAATCCATTTAAAACTCCACTCCAACACCACCAGTCCCAAGAGCCCACAACCCATCTGCAAAATTGCCTTTGATCCTTCTACTTTGTAATAACCCCAAAACATGCCTTTTCCCAGCTACTAAATATCCCAGATTTCCCTCTCACTCCAGCCTACCTCCTCCAACATCCAACACTTCCAGAGCCCCTCTAGTAAAGTGAAAAGCCCATAAATTCCCCCTGCTGCTCTCACACCTTACCCCTGCAAATCCACCCTTTCCTGGATAAAGACTTGTGTACTGCACATCTCAGAGCGACGCAGTTATACTGACCTAACTCCCAGTGTAGGCAGCACTATGTCAATGGGAGACGGCATTCCTACACTGAGTCCTAGTAATGGAACAAGACTCCACTGCTCTAGGTATTCTTGCAAACACAGAATAAAAAGATGGTCCCTGCCCTAAAGATCTTACAAGTACTTTACTTTTGTTCCCTATTGTTTTCCTTAAAGTAAAATAAGTCATTCTGACTGAAAATAATACAGCGGCTCTCTGTCTATGAAAATAACAGCAAGGCCCAGGATTGAAAAATGTGGCAATGAAAGGCAATGGGATGATGTCATTGCCTTCAGCTCACCTCTGCTCTCATGCCATTCTGTGACAAAACACATGTGATCTGCAAGCCCCACATTCTCTCACAGCTATTTTATAATAGGCAGGATATACCAGTGATTAGCCAGTTAACATTTTGGAAACTTAGCCTGAAGGTAAAAATTAGGAAGAATTGCCTGAAGTTCACAGTGAAGGCTCTGTTGAGAATACAACACACAGGAGGGAAAACCTACTGAGCAATTTTAAGTGTTATTTTTCAAGTTCATTAATAAATGTAGAGAATTTAAAAAAGGGAATTATGCTTCCTGAAGTCCTGAGGGATTTTACTGCCAACTGTCTGAAAATTATCATTTTTTTAGATAAGCCAATTAAAAGGAAATAAGGCTTTTGCATCATACTGAGAGTACTAAACAGGGATTTTGAAAGGATCTGTTTCTGCTTAATAGTTTAATATGATTTTCCTTTTTTGTATTCTCACAATGGGCAATTGACAAGCAAAATCTCTTATTTAATTTCAATTAGAATCAAGTAATTTGTGGAATCGAGTCACTGACATTGTTTGGGGGCATATAGGGGAAAGGATCCCCTTTTGCTGTGCAGTAACTCCTCACTTAACATTGTAATTATGTTCCTGAAAAATGTGACTTTAAGTGAAACAATGTTAAGCGAACCCAATTTCCCCATAAGAATTAATGTAAATGGGGGGGTTAGGTTCCAGGGAAAATTTTTTTGCCATGCAGTACAGTACTATAGTTGGGAGGTGCCCCCGCCTTACCCCATACAGGCACAGCCCACTGGCACTGGAGACAATGAGGCAGGCAAGGAGGCTGAAGGTGCTGTAGGCTAGGAGAAGCATGTTGCGCAGCAGCAGCGGCAGCTTCCCCTACTCTGCAAACACCAGGGGCGGGGGGCTCAACCCTTGGCCCGCCCATGCCCCCCCTTCCCGCAAGCCCCAACCCTTAACCCACCTCTTCTTTCCCCCTCCCCCTTGACTCCATACGCCATGTCCTCGCTCCTCCCCATCCCTCCCCTGCCTCCTGCCCACAGCAATCAGCTGGCTAGCAGTGTTCAGGAGGGAGGGGGAGGAGCGAGGACATAGTGCACAGGCTCCCCCTCCCTCCCCTGAAATCTCCAATAAAATATATAGCTGCAAATTAGCAGGGAGATCCCAGATAAAAGAGGGCTTGTCCAGCACCAGTTGGAACTTTTTTTTTTTTTTTGGTCTTGCTTAGCCCTTTGACTAAAGTGAAAATGTTTGTGGAAAACCAAGCTTTTTCACTAATTATTTTTGAACCAAAATACAAACATTTCTACCAAAAATGGCTTTTGAAAACCAAAGTATTAACCTCCTTAAAATATGTTAAGTGCAAACTATTCAGGTGCCTCAGCTCTAGTGACTTCTGGAAGGTGGGAAGGGCCACTGTGAACTGTGCTAGGTGCACGGGATAGTCTCTTAGTGGTGTATCTTTAGATGCTTTTCAAACAGGGAGGGCAAAAATCCACTTCCCCCAACTTTGTAAGGCTGGCAGCAGAGGAGCTCTGTCCTATGGACGTGGGGCAGCAATGGTATTCAGATGGTGTCTAGCTAAATAGTTCCAGATTATGGAATATTTAAAACAAGAGTAAAGCTCCTTTTATAAAGATTTGTTTATTTTCCTAATCTTCCCTTCCACCCCAGTTAAAAATAAAACTTCAGGAAATTCCATTGGGGAGTAGGGCCTTTGTTAATGGAATATTAAGCCTGCTTGGTTAAGTGCCCACAATTAAAGATCTATCACAGATAAGGTTGCTGTCTCTTTACCTTTTTGCATATGCGTTATGACACAGGGACAGACCCTCAGTTAGTGTATATTGTCATAGCTTTGTTGACTTCATTGGCACTTTTCCATATACACAAGCTGAAATTCTAACTGACAGCTGTTAATTACATGATCACATACTATTTCTCAAATAACACAATAGACTCTATCCGGGCACTTTTTTTCTACAAACTTTGCTACATGTGTAGTATGCATTGCTTTGCATACAATGGACAAAATGAGATGAAACACATTTATGTGAAAAATACATAGTAAAGCATATTTACACAGCACATTACAGGTGAAGTATAAAGTACAGAATAATAGTGAAAATGGTCTTGTGCGTGTATATATATGTATACACAAACATACAAGACCATTTTCACTATTTTATAAATATATATAAAACCCTAAGGGCTTATTCTTATGAATCCACATGCATATGAGTAATTTTAGTACGTAAGTAGTACATCACTACAATGGCATAATGTGTGGTGAGTTATTGATATGCATAAATATGTAGTATTGGGCCATATATTAGAATTTAATTTGAAGCTGTTGTTCAGTGCTTCAGCCCCTAAACTGGATCTGGAAAATCTGCACTGTGCTTGTGTGTGCATCTAAGTCATCTTCATAATTAACTGTCTTATGCTCTAAGCTGCACCTAATAAAGGCTGTGCTGCTGAATGAAAATAAAATGAACTTATTAAAATATATATATATACAGAAAAGACAATATATAAAAAGTCTAGGTCAATAACAATACACTGGATCAGGATGACAATGAAATCAGTTTGAATAAAAAAAAGATGTTATGCGTGTATCAAACCTGAAGAAAACATGCATTCTGATATATTGTATTATTTGAAAAATAATATGCAATAATGAAATTAAAGACTGCGGGTCAAATTATTATCTGGTGTAAAACAGCATTGCTTCAGTGAAGTCAATGGAGCTATGCTGATTGACACCAGCTGAGGATCTAGTCCTGTGGACCAAAGTTGCTCTCAGCTTGAGCTCTTTTCTACTGACTTCACTGGAGTTACTCCAGATTTTCAGTAGTGTAATGGAGAGCAGAATTTGCCCCTCTATTGCAATGCATACAGACAAGTAAGGTAGAGTTAGCATTGCATGTGCAACCTTAGCTTTGACATTTCCTGACTTTAAGTGTGCAATGTCAAGGTCAAATTCTGCCTTCAGTTACAGCAACTGATGGCAGATTTTAAATCCTTACCATTTTATTCAGTATTCTGTCCCATTAAAGGAATAATTAATGCCATTTCCATGCCTATCATCCTTCTAATGCTAGACATCAGTACATTGGATCCTATACCTTTGTTTTTATGTTACTCTCCTCTCTCATTCTAATTCTTATGTCTTTTTCATGGTTTTTTTCCCCCATCCCCTGACTCTCCCCCTCCCCCCAATACAGGGACAGTTTCACTTAGAGTAATGGAGCAGTAGAAATTAAATGAGTTTACATGTAGTCCAATGAACTCCGTATACAGCTCATCTTGTAACTATACTTAATCTAAATAACCTTTTTTATGCTCTGCTGGAATGGCATTTTCAAAAGGCTACATAGTAGTAAATGAGTGTATATGTCAGGAAGGATTTGCTAGACAAATCAAATCTTCCTGACAAGTACATCTCTTCATTACTATTTACTACACATCCGAGTTTGAAGGACAATTTTTGTGATCGGACCATTAACATTTACTGTCATTTTGGCAGTGTCTTCCAAGTTTTCTTTTGCTTTACCTCCTTTTTTGAGTGTGGCAGATTTTTCTTCCCAATAGAAGTCAGCTTTACAAGGAAGGATTATATCACCAATATGTTAACGAGAGATTTTTTCCCCCCCTTCAAACTGGCTTATTGCACAGAAGGTTCTTAAGTAAAAAATAAAGGTTAAATACAAGGTTCCTAAGCACAACATTAAAAATTGGTCAATGGATGTAAATTGATGTAGCTCCATTGACTTCAACCTGAGGCCCTGGCTCTAAAGCCTGACAACACTATGATCTGTAAATATCTTGTACCTCTTTATTTATATTTTTGCTGTTTGATTCCATGAATAAAAATGTAATCACTCTGAAAGTAAAACCAACCAAACAAGAGAATTCACCAATCTGGAGGTCTCCCTCCCTTCACTTTTCAACTGTATCATAGCAATGGTGACCATGAAATTATTCATGTACATGCTTGATATGAAACTTTCCATTAAAAGTTTTAAACATAGAGGGTTAAACCCTAGCCCCATTGAAGTTTAATGGCAAAACTCCCATTGACTTCCTTGGGGTCAGGATTTCACCCAGAGACCCTGGTCTAAGGAAAGACATGAGGACTGGTCACAGCAATTCATCTGGCTAGTCATGAAGTCTGAAGTTCCTTTATAGAGCAGAGCACCTGCACAAGGCCTGACTGAACTACTTCTTGGAGCACAGGTTCTATATGGACAAGTTCCAGTGCCTTTGGGCTAAGAAGTATCCCAGATAAAAATGATGGTGTCCAAGCAAGAGAGAGGAACATGTAAAAGAGGAGAAACCAACGCCACAGATGAGCAAGAGGGGAGCAACGAGGCTTGTTCAGAACTTAGCACAGAGATATATGGAGGATAACAAACACCTGCATTGAGTTTTGCTCTTTGCTGTTCAAGGACTTGTAAATTATTCAATCTAGAAAAATACTCTGAGTCTGTATCACCAGTATCTTTTCCAGGACAAAAAACATTCCACTGCAAATACCGCAAATCTGCGACCACTCAGTGATGAAGCAACACTATCTTAGACCCTTCAAGGTAGAGGAAAGCCCGTTGTCTGTTACCAATGTGTTACCATCGTTTTGGAACATTCATATATCCTGTGTGAAATTCAATATACTTACCTATAAGCAGTGCTATGTCCCTTGAATGAGAATGAAAGGGAGGGAATGAAATGTACTTGGTAGTGTACAGTTAAATGAAGTTTGTCCAATCCTCCAAACCCTTATGCACAAGTATAGTTCTTTCTTGTCTGAGTAAGAGCATAGAGTTGTATGCATGAAGATGGGCCTGGTCAATAGGATTTGGTCCAGGATTAAGTCTTTTTTGTTTTCTTTTGGTCATTTTAGGGTGGTATGATGGGTGTTCAGCCTGGAAGGGTTAATGAGTCTCAGAAGAGGCCATTCTTCCTCTGGTATGGCTTGATAGGCAATCCCTGATTCAAGATGGAGCACAGCTGAGCAAAAGCAGGAGGGGGCTGGTATGAGGTTAGGAAGAGAGGAAAGAAGGGACTACTGTGTGGAAACCTGCAGTCACTCTCTCAGCTTAGAGAGGGGAAGGAGGAAACCTAGGGGGAGAGTAGAAACTGTGGGATCTTGGCCCTGAAGGATGGTGGATAAGGAAGCCTGATAAAGATGGAGTAGGAAGCTGTCCAGGGAAATAATAGCAAGATTTATGCTGGAGCAGACCTTGGCTGCTGATTGTAGGGTCCCTGGACTGGAGCCTAAATTAGTGGCCAGGCCTGGGTTCCCCTACCTCACCACTGGGGAAGTGGAATAGCTTTGAATTGGACAACTGCAGGGAACTGTACCCATTCAGACAGTTCAGTGAGACTTTGATACCCCAGAAGAGGAAAACTATATAGTAACCTGGCAGGAGGGCCCAGCCATGAAGAGGGAGCATCCTGACTCACACACAGGAAGCATTGTATCTCCTGGAGAATGAGAGAGGTTGCAGTGTGAACAAGAGACAGAAGGGGGGCATCTGACTGGGCGGAGCAATTCCCCAGATGTAGCCACAAGGAGGTTCTTCAGGTGTGAGTGAACCCTATGGCAGAAGTGTAGAAAGAGAACTCCTGACTACAAAAAGAAAAAAAAAATCGGTTGCAACACACAAGTGCAGCCAACACAGATATGGAAGAGCAAACTAATAGCAGAGAGCCTCAGGCCTCATCAGCAGCACTGTTGGAGCTGGCTGGAAAATTTTGAAATATTAAACATTCTGTCCAAAACCAGGGAATGCAGATGTTAAATTCTGATAGTTGAAGATTTATTACTGATTAGAAGTGTGGCTGACTGGAATCTGAAATTCCTGTTCCATGGAAAAAATCTGAAAATTTCAAAAAATATCTCCTTCTGCCTCTAAATAAAATTGACAACACTCCCCAAGGTGCCAGGAGTGCCGGCTGCCTTTCTGGTGGGATACCAAGAAGCTAGGGGTTTGAAAGCCCTGACAGCCTCAGCTCTAGCTGGCAATCCTTGCTGGGGAGTGGGGAGCTTAGAAACTCTGAGAACGCCAGCCCTGATGGGTGAGCTGGCTGGAAGACACAATGAACCTGGCACATTCCTGCTAAATGTTTTGATGTCAGTGAATTGGGATTTTTCAACAGAAAAACAATCTGCTAGGAAATTCCTGACTAGATCTAATTAGAAAAGCTTGGCTTTCATATTCCGAGATGAGTTTGCAGCATTGGGTTTTAAAAAGATTCTTTTTTGATTTGTAAACCTGATATGGATTCAGAGAGAGTATAAATATAGAACGCTGGGATGTCATTTTTACAGTTGCTTTTCTGACCATATGTCATAACTATAAAGGGAAGGGTAATAGCTGTCCTGTGTACAGTACTATAAAACCCCTCCTGGCCAGAGACTCCAAAATCCTTTTCCCTGTAAAGGGTTAAGAAGCTCAGGTAACCTGGCTGGCATCTGACCTAAAGGACCAATAAGGGGACAAGATACTTTCAAATCTTGGGGGGGGAGAAGGCTGTTGTTTGTGTTCTTTGTTTGGGAGAGTGTTCGTTCTCGGGACTGAGAGGGACCAGACATCAATCCAGGTTCTCCACATCTTTCTAAACAAGTCTCTCCTATTTCAAACTTGTAAGTAAATAGCCAGGCAAGGCATGTTAGTTTTCCTTTGTTTTTCTCAACTTGTAAAAGTACCTTTTACCAGAGTGTTTATCTTTGTTTGCTGTACTTTGAACCTAAGACTAGAGGGGAGTCCTCTGAGCTCTTTAAGTTTGATTACCCTGTAAGGTTAATTTCCATACTGATTTTACAGAGATGATTTTTACCTTTTTCTTTAATTAAAAGCCTTCTTTTTAAGAACCTGATTGATTTTTCCTTGTTTTAAGATCCAAGGGGTTTGGATCTTGATTCACCAGGAGTTGGTGGGAGGAAGGAGGGGGGATGGTTAATTTCTCCCTGTTGTAGATCCCAGGGGGGTTGGAACTGTATTCACCAGGAGTTGGTGGGAGGAAGGAGGGGGAATGGTTAATTTCTCCTTGTTTTAAGATCCAAGGGGTTTGGATTTGTATTCACCAGGGATTTGGTGAAGGTTTTTCAAGGTTTCCCAGGAATGGAATCCATTGAAATGGTGGCAGCCGAACCAGAGCTAAGCTGATAGTTAAGCTTAGAAGTTTTCATGCAGGCCCCTACATTTGTACCCTAAAGTTCAAAGTGAGGATCCAGCCTTGACACCATATTTGCTCTGTAAGCTTGGAGTCTTTCTTACACGTGTCCAGAAACATCCCAGAATGGTTAAAGTGGCTTCATTCACCATTGCATCTTATGTCAGCATAACCCCAAACTGGAATGGCACAGTGGTGGGTCATGCTTCTCAGTGTGTAGCATTTTGAGTCTTGTTGCTTTAAATGAATGTTGCTGAACTGTGTAAAGAAGTAAATATGAAAACTGAATTGCACAGAGCAGATCACTCATATCCAGGGCTTGATTCTGATTTAAACACTCTAGTGTGGTATAACTTCATGGACATTAATGGAATTATGTAGGTACAACCCTGGTGTCTGAGCATGCCCAAAGCTTCTATTACATACATTTCAGTGGCGTATGTTTATTATATGGATTCAAGATCAGATGTTCAAGAGTATACAATGGCATAGCTCCATTGACATTACAGTACACCAGTTGAGGACCTGCCCCTATTTTTTTAAAATTATTTATCCCTCTTCATCTCCTCTCTTATTCCTCCTTGTATTGTTTTTTGTTTTGTTTTGTGTTAGGCCCCAGTCCTGCAAATATGCATGTGAATAATTCAGTGGTACAGGATCAGGCCCTTAAGATCATACTTTGCTCAGAAGGTCAAGGAGGCAGAGTTCAGGTTGAATATCCAACTTTCACCCTACTGACACTTGAGCCCTTGATTTTTGACCCTTAATGTTGCACTTATGCTTGGGGTTTTGTTTTGTTTTGGGCTATTTTCCCCCATAGAATGTATTTTCTTTTGAAGTGGCTAGATTTATTGTTGAGCCTATTAAAAACAAACAAATAATGTATTGGCAAAGACCTATTCGAATGAATCATGAATATTGCATCTGTGGCTATGTCTGAAAGTTCGATATGAATCTCCTTTAATAGAACTTTAGCCACCCAGACATAGCCAGCTGAAGCCAGGTAATCATGTTTGTCTTAGACCTAGACACAAAAGATCAGACCATCTTTAATACAAATGGACTTGGAACAGTGCCACAGATTGGGTTCTCTGAGGTTTCTTATTTTTCATTCTAGGGCATCATCATTGAAGCAAAAGAAATCTAAAAATGCACCACTTCTAAATGTCTTTAAGTATCATCCTTCTAAGCTTAGCTTGGAACTACACAGGGATACATCATTTCTATTTAAAAGGCAATGAGGATGCAAGGACTGTCTGTCCTTTAGAAGGTTAAGATTTTGTTTAGACATATTTCCTCTCCCCCCTTCCTCCCCTCCCCGCGCGTTTGGGGAATAACATTGGGAGGAAAAACTGTCTATGAACAAAACATATTTGTCTGCCTAAGGATATTAACACCTCACATTCTCCTTCAGCATTTCATGGGCTATGCATCACATATTCCCACAACTCCTGGAAATTAGAGACACCCAAGGTTCTGTGTTATTTGCTCAGTTCCAGACAGTTGCTAATTACCGTCAGGGTAGTCAGCTCCATATGCTGTACTCAGCCAAGGCCTAGAAACTTCACACATCAGTTTTAGTCATCTTAATTTCCTCACTCCCACCCTTGCTTGGTGTCAGATTTTTCACTGAATCACAGGCTGGAAGAAGAGAAAAACATGGCCTGAGTAAAGGCTGACTGGAGACACCTGGTCATGGAAAGTGAAGCATCATAATGTGCTCCCCAGCTGATGGATGTGTCTGATTGGCAAGCTAGTCCAAAAAGTAAATCTATTCCCTGTGAGAATTCCCAGATCAAAACTGGGAAGGTGGACCTGCTGCAGCCCTTTCAGCTTCTTTTCTTAATTACAAAAAGTGATTAGTTTCTCTACTGGTGAACTCGAAAGGCAGGTTTGGTATGAAACTGGTTAATCAACTGAAGGGTTTTTGTGCATATCTTCTTGTTACAGAAAAAAAAAATTGAATAACTAACCTGGCCACCTCAGTAATTAGTGTTTCACATGACATCCACGAATAACACTTTAAATATTACTGGGATGGAAATAAAACACATCTTTCAAGCAAGCATTGGCAGCATATCAATCCCAAGTGTAATCATCCAGCAAAGACATATTTACCCATGAGACAACAGGAGCACAGCCTCTGCTTTCCCATCCTTCACTGCTCCTGGTTTTCTCTCACAGTTTCTGCCTTTATTAGCTATGCTTTTTACAATTTTATTTATTTTAGAAAATGCATGATGGCAGGACATTCAGCTGCTTATGGAAAATCCAATAGCCCTCTGATTTAAATCAATATGATTTAACAGGTGCTTGTTTTGCTATTCAAATTTGAAAAATCACCACAATTATATTTCTGCCATAATAAAGCACTTTTCAGATTAACGGCCCCTGAAACTCCTTGTTCACCTGCTGTTTTTTTCACTCACCTACGGGAATGCCTCCTCATGCTCCTCTGTAATGATCCTCTTCCACCTCTAGTAACACTCCTTTGTCTATTGTAACATGCCCATTGCACAGTCTCATGGGAAGTACCACCACGAGAGATGAACACAAAATGTGTAGCTGATAATTTACTTGAGGATTTTATTTGATTGGGGATGTTACAAATCAGCAATAGACTTGGGATAAATTAAGTAAAGCCCAAACAGAGTTATATGGTCAATAAAGCTAGAGAAAAACAATTGTGAGCCAAACTCTGACTTTTCGTTGGTATTTTCAGTCTGATTCTAGCTGGAAGCCAGAAATGATAAAAGGGGAAAATGTTTCTGAAGAATTTACCAAATTTTCAGAATACTAAACAAAGTTTGGATTTTGGTTCAGTTTCACTTCTTGTTTTATGTCAGCTCTTTTTGTCCATTTGGAGTTACACTTGCTTAGATGAAATGTAATAGGCAGCATGCTTAAAACAAAGAAAAAGAAGTATTTCTTCACACCATACAGTCAACCTGTGGAACTTGTTGCCAGGGGATGTTGTGAAGGTCAAAAGTATAAGAAAGTTCATAGAGGATCCATCTATCAATGGGTATTAGCCAAGATGGTCAAGGATGCAACCCCATGCGCTGGGTGTCCCTAACTTCTAACTGCCAGAAACATCTAGAACTGGCCACTATCAGAGCTAGGATATTGGTCTAGATGGACCATTGGTTTGACCCAATATGGATATTCCTATGTTATATTAACTGGAATAATACAGTGGAGAATCAAGCCTCCTGTTCTCAATAGTTTTCTAGCCTAATACTGGAGACTGAAACCTCTTAGGGCTCATGCAGATCTAGTTACAAATTAAGGGATCTGCTCCTGCAACTTCCTAAGAGCAGGCAGATCTCTAAGCACATGCAAACCCCCATGATGTAAAGAGATGTGTTCAGGTAGATCCCTTTACTGTGTGGTGCCTCATTTAAGTCAATGGGGCTAAATGTGGGTAGAAGGTAGAATCAGGGGCTCTGTCTGATATCAGATGTCTGACATAAAATTGTCTAATGGATCTGTGGATTTATTTACAGATAAGATCTAATCAGCGCTTCAGTCTTCAGCCTTGAGTTCCAAGAGTAAATTGGCTGTGAGCTGAAATGCGGCACATAAGGACCAGAGATTATTCTCTTTCCTCTCTACCCCCATCCTGCCCCCCTCCCCCCCACACACACTTTACTTACACCTGCTTGACTGTTTTTAAATTTCAGGAATACAGGTAAGAAAAGATTTTGAAGGCTTTTAAAAATTATAATGAATAAATGGTTGCAATTTATAAGCATCCCATTTTGGCAATGTCAGGTCCCCAATGTGGCTGATTTCCATTGTGCCTTTTAAAATAGATAAATGATTGCAAATAATGAAGATTAAAAAGAGGCTATTATTGAAAGCCCAGTAACAACAACTTTACCAAAAGATAATCAGTAGCTTATTGTGCATACACAGCGTGGTTTGCTGATTGCATATTAACAGAAAAAAAAAAACAATATGCTGCATAATCTTCCTGTGACATAAGGGCCTCAACCTTTCAGTTCTATGGTGAGTGGTGTCAATTATTTGTGGATTAAGTATTCACAACAGCATACACAGACACAACTGATTGCAATAGTCTTGAAGAACCATGAAATCCTGTTATATCAATCACTGATCTCAGGTTCCTTCAATAGTCATGCTTAAGATAAGGTAAGTGTAGTCTTGTGAACTTCCTTGCTTTTGTATGTTCCATTCAGATCCTTTAAAAAAAATATTTTGTATGCAGTTTAGCTGAAAATGTTGGTACCAGGCAATAGTTTTGGTCCTCAAATCCTTCCTAACACACCTCCCACTGAACTCAGTGAAAATTCTGGGTGCACAATCGAAGCAGGATCAAATTCTATTATTTAATGTTGGTCTTGAATTTATTAAAAGTCTGCCTAAAATGGATTGGGATGGGTTTTTGCTGGGAATTGTCATGATATGTTGTTATAGCCATGGTGGTCCCAGGATTTTAGAGACACTAGGTGGGTGAGGTAATATGTTTAGTTTAGTATTACTGCTATATAGGTTAGTTTCCCAGAGCTGAAGAAGAGCTCTGCGTAAGCTGAAAAGTTTGTCTCTCTCTCACAAACAGAAGTTGATCCAATAAAAGATATTACCTCACCCACCTTCTCTCTATGATATGGTGAATCAGTCTTTTTTATACAGGAGCTATTTATTAAAAGGAAAATGCTACTAAAATACAGGTAAACAGGCTTGCAGACAACTTCCGTCCTAACTTTGTCTCTCTTGTTTACCAGGCATCAAGCCTGTCTGAAACTCTGTACAACACAGAGACGTATAGTAGTTGTAAAATGTTTTTTTGCAAGAAACATCAGTGATACTGTGGAGAAAATGGCAATGCCATTTGGGGATGTATTAACAGGAGTGCTGGATGTAAGACAAGGGAGGTAATCTTTCCACTCTACTCAGCAATGGTAAAGTCACAGATGGAGTGCAGTGTCCAGTTTTGGATATCCCATTTAAAGAAATATTTGTTTACTTAGTGTTCAGGTTGCTCTAGTGCATTTCGTATCAATGCAATCACTAAAAATTGAGGAAATCACCAGTTAACACACCTCATGCACATGCCTTAACACTGACATACTATATGATGCAAGCACCCAGACTCCTTAACATCACAAACCCCTTTACATTTCCAGTATAAGCAATCACAATGCACACATGGAATTCCTCAAGCACACACCCTTAACTCTAATCTTACGCATTTTTATGTGCAAACACATCAAAAACGTTGTCAATACACATGTTCTACTTATTGAATGCTGAGCCACATGTGGGATCCTCTCATTGGTCCCAGGTGTGAAGGCTGGCTCCACATTGACCCTGGCCCATTCAAAATCAGATCAAAAGAGCCCTTGAACAGTGTGACAAATCAAAGCCAGGTACACATATGGTTGGGTCAGTTCAAAGAGACTGGTTTCTCACATCAGTTGCAAACCATTCTTCAAGCCACATTGACATCTCGGAGAAATCCAGGCAAGGCAAGTGAGCCCACAATGAGTGCCTTGGGTGATGAAAAAGGTTTCTGTGTGGTGGTAAGTTTGGGTTTGCTCTAATCTTTTCAGCCATTTTGGTGGTCGCGACCTCATAATGGATGTGTGAGGGAGTGATGTTGCCTAACACAAGGAGCCACAGTACTGGAGTGGGTTGAATCATCCCTGTTATGATGTGTGTGGCTGAATGTAGTCATGTGTCAGCCAACTTGACATGAAATGAATGGAGCCAGAGGGAGCACAGTATTCTGCTGCGGAGTAACAGACGGCTAAACCAGAAGATCAGAGTTGAAGCCTTTGCTCCCAAGGAAGTGCCAGCCAGTGTCCTTAGAAGGCCGTTACACAACCTCACCATAGTTGCAGTTTTCCTCTGGTATTTAAGATATGCGAGAGAACTATCTCGGGTTACATTGAGGTAGATCGGATAAGATTTGTGTTTCAAGCACTCTCTGTTGAAAAAGATATTCAGTTCTGGGGCTGCTCTGGCATTGTAAAGATGGAAGACATTCAAAACAGTCTTGGTCATGCTTGCTCGTAAATGCCACCAACTACAGTATCTTAATCAAGTCAGCATTTAGAAAATCTTCAAGTTCTGGGAATGACATCCCTTGGATGCATAAGCAAATGACATCTATGTACATGAACTTGCAGGACTGGGTATGTGGAAGATCATTTTTGTACAGGTTGAAAAGTGTCAGCGTAAGCACAGAGCCTTTGGGTAGACTTATGGGTACTCATAGGTTTATAAAGCCCAATTAAAAGCCCATGATTTCAGTGGATATTGGATCAGACCCTACAGATGTGTGAGTAGTAGTAATATACTATTTGTACATGCAAATATATGGAGTTGGAGATAAGGGTGTGTGTTTAAGTGTCAACAAAATTATTAGACAGTGTAAGTCACACATTACTTATACAAATGGATGGACTTTTTTGTCATTACATTTTAAAAACAAAATACTTGAAACTGACCCTACCTCTTGAGAACTACCAGCTCTAGCTGTGTGGAAAGTGGGAGCTTCAGGCTAGATAGCAGTGACCCCAGGGACACAGAGACGTACAGAACCATGAACTATTCTGGAACCACAGAATGAAATTACATATTGTTACCGATATTAAGGTGGATTTAGGATCCATAGATCTGTCCTTTCTGTCTTACAGCTGCCCTCTTTGTTTCACTGAGCACCCTGTGCACCACAACTGAAGGGAATCTGAGTTCTACAACTCTGGGAAGAGAATTTTCAGGGAGCATTAGAAGGTTATAAAAGGTTTGGAGAACATATATTCATTTCACTCTCTCCATCCCCACACTCCTTTATGGTTACTGCTAGAACTCCAACATATCCCTGTAACTATCTTCAATAAGAAAAGCTATTCCATATTAATCATTTCATTTTTGCCCATTTTGACCTTCCTTTTCGCCATTTCCCCCCCTCTCTCCCTCCCTCCCCATATCCTTTCTCTTAACAAAGTGGCTGTTTGCTTACTCTGCCATTGATTGCAGATTTGTTTTACTTTTAGTTGTGTTAAACTTTTGAACAGCACCCCTGGCACTATATAAAAGAATCAAATGTATTTCATCTATCCATTCTAAATTCAAAATATCCTGGATACTGTCATGTCCCAGCATACTGGGGAAACAAAGAAATTAAACTGTATTGAGCTTCACAAGTGGGGAACATAAACAATTATCTTCATTGGGCACGTCTACACTGTACTAATATTCATAAAGAACCAACTAAACTCACAAAATCCTGTCCCAGCATGCACCAAGTTCATTGTAAAATCTGAGCTGGATTTTTTGGGTAATTCTCTTTTTTCAAAGTCCTGGTTGGGATTTTGGAAGGAATATTCGTTACCTAGGATATTACAGGCAATATTATCTTGAAGGACATCAAATGACTCTGCTTTGATTAATGCTGTCATTTTATTCCTGGAAGAGAGAATGTTTTGTGCACCTGGACATGGTATCCCAGCTTCAGCCCATCTCAAAAACGAACACAAATTAATGCAAAAACAAGGGTATTACTTAAGTGAAGTAAGATGAGTTAGCTTTGATCTAAACATGTGCTTCTTGAGTTTAGACAATGAAAACTACTGGTAGGTTTATGTCATGGACTGTTTAAAAATAGAGATGTGTGGGTTGTAAAATATCTGCTGTGACACTGTTCTGATTGA
The DNA here is from genome assembly GCF_027887155.1 of Malaclemys terrapin pileata. Taxonomy (NCBI): domain Eukaryota; kingdom Metazoa; phylum Chordata; order Testudines; family Emydidae; genus Malaclemys; species Malaclemys terrapin. The sequence goes on along the minus strand of NC_071506.1, from coordinate 123,655,966 downwards.
CTAATTATCTGCAACAAATTTTGGGTCCCATTCCTGCTCGCCAAACCCTTTTAGAATTCACGAGAGGGTGATTTTTTGGCAGGCTGTCAGCAAGAAAACAGGAAAAAGAGTTGGGAAACATTAATAAAAGTTGAAAACAACAGCTTCTGAGGCATTTGAATCATCATTCAAGTACTAGAGAAAAGACTGCCAGATGAGGAAATAGGAAAACAGAGTGAGAATAGATAAGAAAAGATCAGAAAGAAAGGAAAGCTACATTTGGGAATCTGATGACAAATAAAAATTGTTCACATCTTTTTTTCTTCTTCTAAGCTTCCATGGGTAGTGTGTCTCAAGTACCCAGAGAATGAGGTCGCATGTTCCATATTTGCAAACACACCTGCCGTGTTTAAACACACACATCATAACAGAGCCCCATTTTTGTTTGCTATAACTGGGAAAATCATTACGGCCCAGCTGAGAGAGGACGGAAACACTAATAGCCACTGAGAAAAAGATAAAGTCAAAGACCATGAGGAAGGCAACAAAAGTAATAACAACAAAACTAACTCTTTTACAGATGGGGATAGGGAAGATAGGAATTTCTGATATTTTATTTGTCACTAATAATTTATCCCCATATGTCTCTGCATCATCCCTTCCATCACACCACAAAAAAGAGAAATATGTGCACACATGCAAGTGTATACAGTGTGTTGAAAAATGTAAAACACGCTTTGCATATAATTGTGAAGTCATTTGCATTCCACAGGTTTTGAAAAGGGAATGATTTTTCATTTATTCAAAAGATTGCATGATTTTTTTAATTTAAAATGTATTTTCTTTTCCTGTCCGCCATCCCCCCCCCTTTTTTTTTTCCATTTTTCCACTAAAAAAATGGAGGGATGATAAACCTAAAACCAGTTTCATCAAATAAAATGAAAATGTAAAATACATTCACAAAAATTTTGAAAAAAAGATGAGTTTTTAACTGAGAAGTCTTTCATTCAGAAAAATTTGGCCAGCTTTATACATGAGCATCTGAAAAATCTCACAATATGACAGTATTTCAGGAAAAAAGGACTACTAACATAGTCCCTTGGTGTCCTAATCATGGGTCACATTCTGATACTTTAGGTCAGGCTATATACTAACAATGGGACTATTCACAGAGGTATTACTCAGTGTCAGTATGCAGATCAGAATTTGCTTCTGTCCATATGTCACCTTTGTTAATGTTCAAAGATACTCACTGCACCACAGAATAGTATATAATATTATAGTAATATTACTATATATTTATGACTATACTGTATTTATGTTCCTTCTAAGGCTCCTTTACACCGCTATAGATACAAAAGGCCTGAAAATACATGAGAAGAAGACCCTATATATCTGATTTGGGTGCTTTGTAAGCTACTTCCATCCCTATATGGCCATCATGGCCAAACTAAATTGCAGATGCCAGATTTTGAAATCCTTACTCTATAGCTCTGTGTAGCTTAGGGTTTAGTCACAATACCAGAAGAATGGCTTTCCTACACTGGCAATTGAGGCTAGATTATGTGCTCATGCTAGCAGTCTCCAGGTATGAATATGTGGTGGCTTCAGTGATGGGTCCTTGTTTCTGTTTAGAGCCGATGGAAAATCAGAATTTCAATCCTATAGGACATTCCAATATTTCAACAAATTATTTTCACTCTGAATTGTGATGACAGGTTGACATATCTAAACTTTATAATGAATAATAAAAGATTCTGAAAACTTTCAATTTGGAAATCTTGAATCATTTTTGTTTTGAGTTCATTCGGAATTAGACTATGTCTGTGTGAGCTCCTGTGGTGTTCTGCAGGAGCTCAGTCAGTGGGGAGACTGGGGAAGATATATCATGGAAGATATAAGCCAAGTAGGGAGCCCAGCCCATAGGGGTGGGAGCATTAGGCACACTAACTACAACTTCCATGAGACACTGTGGCAGCTCTGGTGGATTCAAACTAATGCAAACACAACCGGAAACAAAATGTTTTGATTTTGTTTCCTGACAGAAAATTGAAAAAATTTAAACAAATCAACATATTTCTATGGATTTTTTTGTGGAAACTCCATGTTCCATCAAAATCATAGACAGAAAATTCCTAATCAACTCTAATTCTGGTATTTGCTTCACTCCTTCAACAGAGTTTGAGTTTGTTGATCATCAGGGCATTGTTGTATAGCTGCTTATCTCTTCTCTGACTTCTGCTTCAGGGGGTAAGAGCAGGGAATATTTATGTAATGTTTAAATTTCTGAATCTGTGTTTCAGTCTTATTTTTATTTATTTATTTATTTATTAATGGAGATATCCTATCTCCTAGAACTGGAAGGGAGCTTGAAAGGTCATTGAGTCCAGCCCCCTGCTTTCACTAGCAGGACTATATTGATGACCTAATATAGTGTGTGTTTTTAAGGTTTATATTAGAGTTGTGGATTATTTGCAGTTAACTCATGTGATTAACTCAAAAAAATTATTTGAGATTTTAAAAAGTAATCATGATTAATTGCAGTTTTAATCACACTGTTAAACAGTAGAATACCAATTGACATTTATTAAATATGTTGGATGTTTTTCTATATTTTCAAATATATTCTATTCTGGGTTGTAATTGAAATCAAAGCATATTATTTTTGATTATAAATACCTGCACTGTAAAAATGATGAACAAAAGAAATAGTATTTTTCAATTCACCTCATACAAGTACTGTAGTGAGATCTCTTGGTCATGAAAGTGCAACTTACAACTGTAGAATTTTTTGTTACATAACTGCACTCACAAACAAAAACACTTTTGTACCTGGCATTGCAAGGTGTTTATGTGCCAGATATGCTAAACATTCGTATGCCCCTTTATGCTTTGGTCACCATTAGAAAGGACATGCTTCCATGCTGTTGATGCTCATTAAAAAAATAATGTGTTAATTAAATTTGTGACTGATCTCCTTGGGTGAGAATTGTATGTCCCCTCCTCTGTTTTACCTGCATTCTGCCATATATTATGGTCTTATGTTTTGTCATAATATCTGTGTAAAAGAAAATTGTCTGTATATCTAATTTATTTAAGTAATTTAAAATTACCTTCTCCTTTCCTACACTCCCTCTCTCCCCCACCCCCCAGATAATCATGGTACACAAAATACAACAACATCAGGACTTGCTAGATCAAAATTAACTTTTTCCAACAGTTTATTCATAAAATTCCATAAAGACAGTTCTGGCAATAGCTGGGGGAAAGCTTGGAATAAAATATGAACCAATCCAATTATTTGCCTCAAACTTAATTAGAATCATCTTTAAGGCTTGAAAAACTTTTAAACATTTTTATTTTAATTCCATGTACATTTCCATTCCCAGTTCAGCTGGGACTGGAAACAGAGATATCAAAATAGCACATGAAATGTGTCTCTCAGTATTTCTGACCTAGTTGAAACCAAGAGGTCGGATCTTGTAAGAAAGCCTGGCAAACCAGGGGGGTTGGATGTGTTCAGATAATCTTTGGATAAGCACTTTGTGAGACCTGATTCATCACTGATTTACTCCAGTCTTATGCTGATGTAACTCCATTGAATGTAATCCATTATAATGCTAGTGGTGTTAAAATGGCATTGTACAGCTACTCATGCAGTAGTGTATCAGGAGCTTGGCTTTTGATCTTAACCCTTAAAATTTCATCCATCTAAATTTCATCCATTCATAGTTCTAAAATCTGTGTCTCCATTCAGATTGCTGAGGGTTTTTTTTTCTAAAATACTAGTCACTTCTGTCTTTGACAGCTATAATCAAACAACAGAGTTTCACTTGAACCAGGTGAAAGTAGACTCTAATGAGATCAAAGAGTAGGTAAGTAGCCAAATTAACTAGAATTAATAGGTAGCATCAAACTAAGTTTTACAGAATACAAAGGGGAAATATTAAAAATTACTTTGAAAGGCAGGAAATGAGTGAATCAATGTAATGGTAGATGCTTACAAAGAGTACAGTATTAGGCTGAGGTTTATAATCATGCCAAGAAAGTTTAAATAGCCCCAGGGTAGCTGTGAATTCTTACGAAAATTTAGTATAGACTTCATTGACTTAGGTGGGATTAGTCCAGATTTACTGACAGTGGAATTTGTCCGAGTGACCTTAGTTTATTCAAAATACTTTAAAAGAATATTTGCAGGAATTTTTTTTGAATAATTTTAAAAACTGTGCTTATTTCTTTTTCGGCCAACAATCCTTTGAAACCTTGACATCTGTTTACATTACACAACACTTTTGTTGTTTAAAGAAATGTATATAATTTTGTAAACATCTAATTTCCCACCTTTGTAGACTTTGTAAACAAAGATTAAGATTTAAAAAGGTCACATTTTGGTGTTATAAACATTGATGGTGTTTCTTTAAATGTAAACACAGTCAAGAAGTAACTGTGAATATTAAGTAATAAGTGTAAGAAGAATGTATAGTGTACTTCTCAGTATACATATATGAAATCTGCCAGTAGTGTAAAAAGGGCCAGAACATCAGCTGGTATCAATTGGCATAGCTTCTATATGGTTTTACCTAATGACATCAGCTGAGCATCTGGCTCTAAAAAAATGCAATACTTTTTCTCAAATTAGTAAACCTTCAGATTTACTTTTGTGTGCAAAAATCTATGATTTATTGAAATATATATTATTATTTCTGTATTACATGGCACCCAATATGTGCTAGACACATTCATATTTCTTTGGGAGAATCCACCTACACTGCTGGTTCAATGAAAGTGTTTAGGGTTAAAAAAAGAGATGAAAATGTTTTTCATTTTGGAGGAAAGATGATGTCATATGTGGCAGTGCCCTTTCCCCAGTATCCAAAATCCCAGCTCTGGATATGTTTACCAGCTGGTACCTGTGGCTGTGTGCATGCTAGACTGTATTTTTTTTCCCCTCTGAACAATCCCCCACTATAGTTACTTACTATCCAGTTAGCTCCACTTAGGGAAGCAATAATGGAAGCATTCGTGTGTATAGGCTCTGGATGGCCACTGGTGTTCTGAGTACCTCGTTAATCAACCTACTTGGATCAGGTCTACATGATATGGTGAAAAACACAAGTTGCCCTCAGATTGTTATCATTAGCACTTACACCATTGCTATCAGCAGTGGACCTCCATGGGTAACAGCAATGGTAGGAATGTTTCCAAGAAGAAAGGCTAATGCAGACAACCACAATAGCAGGCTTGCTGTTCAGGCATCCTCTTGGCATAGCACAGAACTGGGACAGACCCGTGTGAATCATAGGCAATATTTCTATGAAAGGAACCAAAAGGAAGTTTTTCCCCAGGACAAGACAGAAGCTAAGCTAATTTTGTCTCCACTTGCAGCATATTATACATCACTTGCCACAGATATTTGATCCTATTTTACACTTCAACCATAAATATAGAATCATCGTTCTGGGGACTCATAGAAATTTCACAGATTTAAACAGTTTCCATAAAGACATAATGGGCCAGATCCTCAGCTGGTGTAAGCTTTATTGATTTCAATGCATTTATGCCAACTTACACTGTCTGAGAATCTGGCTTGCTTTGGCCAGAAACTTACTGAGTGGCTATTTAGAAAATGTTTGAACAGAAACATTAGTTTTCCTTATTTCTTTTATATAAGGCCTACCTTGCAAGGTGGTGATTATAAATGCTTAGATAAAGGTGGATACATTAGATAGAAAGCATTTCATGGAAACAGTAAAGAAATCTATATAAAACAGCACTTCATTAAGGTCAAGGATATGACACAGCTGGAAGAAGACTCAAGAATTGCATTCACTGGATCTAATGGGACTTTTTTACCCATTACCAGTTCTACTGAGCAACATATTTCCTCCAATAAATGTGGAACACAATTGCCTTCTTTGGGGGTAGCCCTTCCAACAGGACTCTGATAAAGAATTCAACTGATGGAGGCAAGCTGGGGTATAAAATATGTGTTTTATTAACTTATATTGTGTTTCAAATAGGGTGAATGGAAGCCTTTTTTTTCTACTAACAATTATTATTTGATTGCATTCATTTTGACATCATTCTGTCCCCAAGATTCTTTCCCTCAGACCATAAACCTATGCTTTGAACATTACTCCTGGGGGAATTCTACATCACTGCACGTGCACAGAATTCATGTCCCCCACAGATGTCTGCTTCCCCGCAGAAAAAATGACTTCTGACGGGCAAGCATAGGGAAGCCACAAGAGCAGTCAGAAGCCCCTCCCCCGGCAGCGCAGACAGATTGGTTTGGGCATCTGGAGCAGCCTGTAGAGATGTAAATCACCACCAGGAGGAGCTGGGCAGTCATCCATGTGAGAGAGAGAGACACAAACACACTATCCCTCTCACTCACTATTGGGATGTGGGATGTTTCTGAGGAGGTAGGCATGGGATAGGCTCTGTCCCCTCAGGCAGAGCAGAAAGTAGCAGCCTGCCTGCTTATTAAATTATTCCCATTGTCTTTGTGAATTCCCCCAAGGGTATAAACGGGTGTAAAACTTTAAAGGCTCCTTTACATTGCCAGAGTGGTATAAAGGACAGTATGACCTTATAAATGCTTATGGTGCTTTAGTGATTAGGACCGGTCTAAATTTTTGGACTGAAAAAATGTGCTCCATGCTACTGACCTTTCTGGTGATGGTCAGTGCACAATATAAATGGTGAGTTTGATTCTCCAGCCCTCGCTTGCTCTTCAGTTGCCTATGATGTAACACTGAGCATATGGCTGCATATATTTGTTGACTAAAAACTAGAAATAAAGGATCAAACCTACCTACATTACTATTAGGCAAGAGGGTTTCCTCCAATACTCCTCACTCCCATTCTCCATCCATTGTATTGTAGTTTAAATACATTACCTAAATAAATGAAACCAGCATGATTACTTTGTACTATTCTGACAAATAAAATATGCAGAATTTTGCAGAATTTTAAAATATTGTATGCAGAATTTTTAATTTTTTGACACAGAATTCCCCCAGGGGTAGAATATGGAGTGTGATTACTAAGAGCTCTATATAAAACTAATGTAAAATTTGTCAGCACTTAAATAAAAATGTATTCTAACACAAATAATGTATTTTTTGATATAGGTTGTGTTAACAACATGTGTTAATAAGTAAAGTGAAGTTAGATAGCTCATAATTTTCTTTAATAGCATCCAAAGTGAGAGAGATAAATGGAGAACAATTGTGATAACCACTTTAGATCAAAGGACTGAGTTTGTGAGCTTCTAGGAGATACTAAGTAGACCTAGTCAAAAATGGAGAAGAAGGGGGAATCAAAAATGTAAAATGTTTTCATATTGAAGTTTGAAAATAACTGATTTTTCATTTCTTTTTAATATTAGAAAAGTTTCTCGCAACATTTTTGCATGCAAAACTTTTTTTCAGCTTTCCTCTCTTTCCTCCCCCCCTTTTTTCACACTTTGCCTCTGAAAAAGAGGGGGTGGGGATGGGAAGGAAAAGAAGGCATAGAAAAGGGTGAAGAGATTTAAAAAAAAGACAAACATTTTGGTTTTCATTTTTTGGGGGGTGATGGGGATTTATTTTAAAAATATCTTTCACATTTTTTTCACTTTGCTATGAAAACTGAAAGTCTATTTTTTGTTTGAAAAATTGTGACTAGCTATACTTCATAAATTTGAGCTTTATGATAGTCCATAGGGGAATTAGTGAGTAACCTGTTAAACATAGCTTATAGTAGATGTTTTTCTTCAACCTACCAACTGTTGATACCTCTGACTCCAGTAATAGTGGGATCATTGATGTAGACTAGTTGCCAACGATTTAACCACTGTGTAGATTAGTGCTACTTTGAGCAGATTAAAATGCCAGTGACCACTTGTGCTTTATTTATGCTAGGGCTCCTGCTCCTCATGCCACCAGTGGATCTGCACCAATGTTATCAACAATGGGAAATATTAAGCAAAAATATTTAGTGTTAATAAGGCCTTGTCACTCCTTTAATCAGAGCTCTTGAGGAATCTTAATAGAACCTCACAGCCATTTTTCTTCTCCACTGAGATTTTTGTTTCTGTGCTTATACTGCCAGCTAGAGCAATCTAGTGCCAACAAAGAGGTTTCCCAGTTAGTAAATCAGGGAACTTATATCAAAAGCATAGTATTAATTATAAGAAATCACTGAAAACAGTTCTGCCACTCTCTATCCAGCTGCGTAAGTCATTGTAACCCACTGAATCACATACTTGGAAACTGGCCTTTCCCCAGGTATTTCCCAAGTAGTTTATGGATCTTCATAAAAAGTATATGTGACACAGTCCTGTATTCTTCGTAAACAACTCTCACCAGAGATCTGACAAACTCACTACACCAAACACATGTCATACAGTAATTCGTTAGGTATCTACAGAAAGCTTGTAACTTGTCAAGATTCATACCCTGATATGTATGGGTAACATTTAAGGAGCAATGATTTATATTGAAAATATGCTTTATGGACTTGGAGTAAAATTAGACACCTAGGGTATAATATGTCTCAGTGATAGACCCTTCAGGCAAGGTAGACAGACCCTACTCCATTTAGCCAGTGGTGTGATGCAAAGCTAAATTGTTTAGCTTTGCTCCATCACAAGAATTTCCATGGAAAACCATCAGAGACAGTCAAAACCCCTTGGAGAATTAGAAAAACAGAAACGTTACCACAAGACAGGTTTTACCCTCTCCATGAATAGAAACAAAAGTCTGTCTGCATAACACAAAGGAAGGAGAGGTCCTCAGAATCCTTTCACTGAGGAGACATCAGGAGGAATGAGGGTGTTCTCATGAACAATCTGATCCTGGTTCTAGTAAAGCCAGCCAACTCTGCAACAGACTCAATTTGGAAGCGGGGGAACCTACTTTATTAGATAGGAAAAATCACTATTAAGTGTAGACCCAGGTTCACATTTTATGATTTTGTTTTGAATTGTGATAATTTGTTTCCATCACTCTCCCTTGTTTCTAGTTAAGTCTTTATTCTTTCTTAAGAACATAATAAGAACATTATAACATAAGAACGGCCGTACTGGTCAGACCAAAGGTCCATCTAGCCTAGTATCCTGTCTACCGACAGTGGCCAATGTCAGGTGCCCCAGAAGGAGTGAACCTAACAGGTAATGATCAAGTGATCTCTCTCCTGCCATCCATCTCCACCCTCTGACAAACAGAGTCTAGGGACACCATTCCTTACCCATCCTGGCTAATAGCCATTAATGGACTTAACCTCCATAAATTTATCCAGTTCTCTTTTAAACGCTGTTATAGTCCTAGCCTTCACAACCTCCTCAGGTAAGGAGTTCCACGAGTTGACTGTGCACTGTGTGAAGAAGAACTTCCTTTTGTTTGTTTTAAACCTGCTGCCTATTAATTTCATTTGGTGACCCATAGTTCTTGTGTTATGAGAAGGAGTAAATAACATTTCCGTATTTACTTTCTCCACACAAGTCATGATTTTATAGACCTTTATTGTATCCCCCCTTAGTCTCCTCTTTTCCAAGCTGAAAAATCCTCGCCTCTTTAATCTCTCCTCATACGGGACCTGTTCCAAACCTCTAATAATTTTTATTGCCCTTCTCTGAACCTTTTCTAATGCCAGTATATCTTTTTTGAGATGAGGAGACCACACCTGTACGCAGTATTCAAGATGTGGGCGTACCATTGATTTATATAAGGACAATAATATATTCTCTGTCTTATTCTCTATCCCCTTTTTAATGATTCCTAACATCCTGTTTGCTTTTTTGACCACCTCTGCACACTGCGTGGACATCTTCAGAGAACTATCCACGATGACTCCTAGATATTTCTCCTGATTTGTTGTAGCTAAATTAGCCCCCATCATATTGTATGTATAGTTGGGGTTATTTTTTCCAATGTGCATTACTTTACATTTATCCACATTAAATTTCATTTGCCATTTTGTTGCCCAATGACTTAGTTTTGTGAGATCTTTTTGAAGTTCTTCACAGTCTGCTTTGGTCTTAACTATCTTGAGCAGTTTAGTATCATCTGCAAACTTTGTCACCTCACTTCTTACCCCTTTCTTCAGATCATTTATGAATAAGTTGAATAGGATTGGTCCTAGGACTGACCCTTGGGGAACACCACTAGTTACCCCTCTCCATTCTGAGAATTTACCATTAATTCCTACCCTTTGTTCCCTGTCTTTTAACCAGTTCTCAATCCATGAAAGGACCTTCCCTTTTATCCCACAACAACTTAATTTCCGTAAGAGCCTTTGGTGAGGGACCTTGTCAAAAGTTTTCTAGAAATCTAAGTACACTATGTCCACTGGATCCCCCTTATCCACATGTTTGTTGACCCCTTCAAAGAACTCTAATAGATTAGTAAGACACAATTTCCCTTTACAGAAACCATTTTGACTTTTGCCCAACAATTTATGTTCTTCTATGTGTCTGACAATTTTATTCTTTACTATTGTTTAGACTAATTTGCCCAGTACCGACGTTAGACTTACCGGTCTGTAATTGCCAGGATCACCTCTAGAGTCCTTTTTAAATATTGGCGTTACATTAGCTATCTTCCAGTTTTTGGGTACAGAAGCCGATTTAAAAGACAGGTTACAAACCCTAGTTAATAGTTCCGCAATTTCACATTTGAGTTCTTTCAGAACTCTTGGGTGAACGCCATCTGGTCCCGGTGACTTGTTAATGTTAAGTTTATGAATTAATTCCAAGGGGAGAGGCAACTCTAGATTTATTCCTCTTCTAGTGACACTTCAATCTGTGACAGTTCCTCAGATTTGTCACCTACAAAAGCCGGCTCAGGTTTGGGAATCTCCCTAACATCCTCAGACATGAAGACTGAAGCAAAGAATTTGTTTAGTTTCTCCACAATGATTTTATCGTCTTTAAGCGCTCCTTTTGTATCTCGATCATCGAGGGGCCCCACTGGATGTTTAGCAGGCTTCCTGCTTCTGATGTACTTAAAAAACATTTTGTTATTACCTTTTGTGTTTTTGGCTAACTGTTCTTCAAACTCCTCTTTGGCTTTTCTTATTACATTTTTACACTTAATTTGGCGGTGTTTATGCTCCTTTCTATTTACCTCACTAGGATCTGACTTTCACTTTTTAAAGGAAGTCTTTTTATCTCTCACTGCTTCTTTTACATGGTTGTTAAGCCACGGTGGCTCTTTTTTAATTCTTTTACTGTGTTTATTAATTTGAGGTATACATTTAAGTTGGGCCTCTATTACAGTGTCTTTAAGAAGCGCTCATGCAGCTTGCAGGGATTTCACTGTAGTCACTGTACCTTTTAATTTCTGTTTCACTAACCCCCTCATTTTTCCATAGTTCCCCTTTTTGAAATTAAATGCCACAGTGTTGGGCTGTTGAGATGTTCTTCCTACCACAGGGATGTTAAATGTTATTATATTAAGGTCACTATTTCCAAGAGGTCCTGTTATAGTTACCTCTTGGACCAGCTCCTGCTCTCCACTCAGGACTAAATCTAGAGTTGCCTCTCCCCTTGTGGGTTCCCGTATCAGCTGCTCCAAGAAGCAGTCATTTAAAGTATCGAGAAATTTTATTTCTGCATTTCGTCCTGAGGTGACCTGTTCCCAGTCAATATGGGGATAATTGAAATCCCCCACTATTATTGAGTTCTTAATTTTGATAGCCTCTCTAATTTCCCTTAGCATTTCATCATCACTATCATTGTTCTGGTCAGGTGGTTGATAATAGATCCCTAATGTTATATTCTTATTAGAGCATGAAATTACTATCCATAGAGATTCTATGGAACAAGTGGATTCACTTAAGATTTTTACTTCATTTGATTCTACATTTTCTTTCACATATAGTTCCACTTCCCCCACCCCCCACCCCTGCACGACCTGTTCTGTCCTTCCGATATATTTTGTACCCTGGAATGATTGTGTCCCATTGATTGTCCTCAGTCCACCAGGTTTCTGTGATACCTATTATATCAATATCCTCCTTTATCACGAGGCACTCTAGTTCATCCATCTTATTATTTAGACTTCTAGCATTTGTGTACAAGCACTTTAAAAACTTGTGACTGTTTATTTGTCTGCCCTTTTCTGATGTGTCCGATTTTTTATGTGAATGTTTCTCATCTGATCTGGCCCTTACATTTTCCTCTTCCATCCTCTGCTCCTGACAAGAACCTAGAGAATCTCTATCAATAGACTCTCCTCTAAGAAAAGTGTCTGTCCGATCCACATGTTCCTCTGCAGCAGTCGGCTTTCCTGCATCTCCTAGTTTTAAAACTGCTCTGCAACCTTTTTAATGTTAAGTGCCAGCAGTCTGGTTCCACTTTGGTTTAGGTGGAGCCCATCCTTCCTGTATAGGCTCCCCCTATCCCAAAAGTTTCCCCAATTCCTAATGAATCTAAACCCCTCCTCTCTACACCATCGTCTCATCCACGCATTGAGACTCTGAAGCTCTGCCTGCCTACCTGGCTCTGCACGTGGAACTGGGAGCATTACTGAGAATGCCACCATAGAGGTCCTGGATTTCAGTCTTCCCTAGCAGCCTAAATTTGGCTTCCAGGACGTCTCTCCTACCTTTCCCTATGTCATTGGTACCTACATGTACCACGACCACCGGCTCCTCCCCAGCACTACACATAAGTCTATCCAGATGCCTCGAGAAATCCACAACCTTTGCACCAGGCAGGCAAGTCACCATACGGTTCTCCCGGTCATCACAAACCAGCTATCTATGTTTCTAATGATCGAATCTCCCATTACTAACACCTGCCTTTTCCTAGTGACTGGAGTTCCCTCCCCTGGAAAGGTAACCTCAGTGCTAGAGGATACCCTAACACCATCTGGAAGGAGGGTCCCAACTATGGGAAGGTTTCCCTCTGCTCCCGTTGATTGCTCTGCTTCCCTGGGCCTTTCATCCTCCTCAACAGTGCAGGGGCTGTCTGACCAGAGCGGGACAGTTCTACAGTGACCCGGAAAGCCTCATCAACATACCTCTCTGCCTCCCTTAGCTTCTCCAGTTCCGCCACCCTGGCCTCCAAAGCCTGTACACGGTCTCTGAGGGCCAGGAGCTCCTTGTACCGAATGCACACATACACCACCCACCCACAGGGCAGGTAATCATACATGCTGCTCTCAGTGCAATAAACTGGATAGCTCTGCTGCTGGGATTTTGCCTGCATGATCTCCTAGTTAATGAAAGGGTTTTGTTTAATTCAAGAAGTTTTGAATGTAGTTTAGTTTATGGTTAAAAAAAAACAGCAAGGGTCTGGAATTGGAGCATCCCCCCCCCCCCCCCCCTCAGTCCCCTGTGTGAGCACGCCCATGACCTCAGCCCACACCCACAGCCTTCTGCCCACCCTGACCACTGCACCCACCTCACATACCCCGAACTCCCTGCCCTGACTCCTGCACCCCCCCACACACAGCCCCCTGCACCCGCTCACACACACCAGCCCCCTCTCCTGACCCCTGCAACCCCACAGCTCCCCAGCCCTGACTCCTGCATCCCCCCTCATGCCCCCCCAGCCCCTGCCCTGACTCCTGCACCCTCCCCCATATTCCCACCCCCATCCTGAGAACCAAACAAGAGCTGCCCCAGGTAAGCACTCCACACCCCAACCTCCTACGCCAACCCTGAGCCCCCTCCCTCACCCTAGCTCCTCGCCAGACCCTGCACCCGAACATTTTTTTACAATATTTGGAAAGATCATTAAGTGGTCCGTCGAGACCCTCTGTGATTTTCAAGTGGTCTGTGGAAAAATAAGTTAGACTACAAGAACAATCAAAGTACCTCACTTTATTTTAATTTATTGCTATTACTTATAGGAGGAGGATGAAGAAAAAAAGAATGAAAAATGAGGGCAGGGGAAGATAAGAGAAAATGTTCTTTTTCTTGGCTGGGTCCCAAGGAGGAGCCCCAATAATGAAGCTGAGCACAGGGCTGGGGGGGGCCCCACTAACTCTAAATCCACCACTGTCTGTCACATCATCTGGGCTGGGGATACTGTCAGGGCCGGTGTAACCACTAGGCGAACTAGGCAACCGCCGAGGGCACCAAGATTTGGGGGTGCCAAAAAGCGGTGCCCCAACATTTTTTTTTACACTACAGTGGAGTCACATCTTACACGGAGGTTAGGTTCTAGTCACCGTGTAAGAGGAAAATTGCGTATAGTGAAAATTACCATTAAGTATAGTACACTCAGTATACACAGTATACACTAGAACAGGGGTCCTCAACCTACGGCACGCATGCCAAAGGTGGCACGCGAGCTGATTTTTTTTTAATGGCAGGCTGTGGGTTCCGGCTGCCGATGAGCCTGCTTCTGGCCTGGGGTTCTGTTCACTCAGCCGGCAGCGGGCTGTGCAGGGCCGGCAGTGGTTGAGCTCCTGCCAGCTGGGGTTCAAGCCACCAGCCCCGCTCAGCCTGCTGGGGTCCCAGCCAGCTCCGCTCGGCCTCCTGCCGGCCTGGGTGAAGGACCTGGGGTTCCATTGACCCAGGGTTCCATCCACCGGCCTGGGGTTCCGTTCACCCAGGCTGGCAGCGGGCTGAGGTCCTAGCCGCTGGCCCCGCTCAGCCCGCTGCCTGTCTGGGGTCCTGGCCTCCGGCCCCTTGCCAACCAGGGTCTCGGCCACCAGCCGCGCTCAGCCTTCTGCCGGTCTGGGTGAACGGCAGGCGGCTGAGCGGAGTCGCCGGCTGGGACCCCAGCTGGCAGCTGAGTGAACGGAACCCCAGGCCGGCAGCAGGCTCAGCGGTGGCCGGGACCCGCAGCCTGCCATTAAAAAAAAAAATCAGCTCACGTGCCACCTTTGCATGCGTGCCGTAGGTTGAGGACCCCTGTTCTAGTGTATACAGCGTATACTGTGTGTACTGTAGTTTATGGTAATTTTCACTATACGCGATTTTCCTCTTACGCGCTGACCTTAGAATCTAACCCCCGCGTAAGATGTGACTCCACTATATTCATTTTTGAAAATTTATAATAAGTGATGCTCCGGAGGCAAGGGGGAGCGCAAGGTGGAAGTTTCACCTAGGGTGCAAAATATCCTTGCACCGGCCCTGGATTCTGTGTCAGCTGATCCCCACAGTCTCCAATCTACCTGGGCAGTACAGCAGACATGGCCCTGTCCACTAGCTCCTCTCCACTCCCTAGCCCCCCCATCACTTGCCCCTCCCCCTTAAGGCTTAACACTCTTACTTTTAAAAATGATTGCTTGCCCTTCTCCCTCCCTCAGCTTTTCTGGCAGCCCTGTTGCCAGGTATCCAGTTTTAGACTGGAAACTCCAGTAGAAAACGGGACCTGAGAGTCCGGTTAGCAGTGCTGACTGGAAATTAAATGTCCGGTTATAGGAGTAACCACATTCGCCTCCGCTCCTCCCACTCCCAACACCCACCCCAGAGGGCTGGAAGAGAACCTGTCTTGCTGCTGTGGGAGGAGGGGCAGCTCAGTGCAGAGAGAACGGCAGGAGGGTTGGACTAGATGACCTCTTTGAGCAGGGGGTTGGACTAGATGACCTCTTGACTTTGAGCAGGGGGTTGGACTAGATGACCTCTTCCAACCCTGATATTCTATGATTCTATGAGAGACAAAGAGAATGGGCTAGAACCAGGTAGGTACCCGCTCTATGTGGGCAGGGGCAGGAGGGATCCTGTTTACCCCCTCCCCAGCCCTGCTGCATTTGCAGTTTACCCCTGGCCCCTCCCTTGCTCCAGAGACCAACCCTAGCTCCTGCCCCACTGTGCTTTTACCCCCGACCCCTTTTACAATCATTCCCCAGGGGGGCCCACCAATATGTTTGGCACCGAGCCCACAAAAAATTAATCCGGCCCTGATCAAGGTGACTCACAGTCTTGGGTGCCCTGGAAGCCATGACAGTGTGTTACGCTGGATGAACTGTACATTTGCTGGGGCAAGGTGGAGAGCTCTTGGAAAGAGGCAGGTAGCTGTGCTGTGGGGGCAGTCAATATGGAGCCAGATTGGATCTATGGCTCCTGGGTGCCAGCCACTGCTGCTACTACTGGGGAAGGGCATGTCCTTAAGACAGAAACCCCCAAAATCTGCACTGGGAGACCAATGGCTGGACCAGGCCAAATCTACATTGGCTCATTAGCTCCCAGTCTGGCTGCTGCTGCTGCTACTCTCAAATAGTGAGGGGTCTGGGATGTACCCCTAGACATTCAGCACCCTGGGATGCCTCCTGTATGGCCTATCCTTAATGCCAATCCTGGCAGTCAACACAAAACTCCAATGGGAGCAGCAAACTCCCACTGCTCTTGTTACAGTGTTCTTGGCATCTCAGCTAGTGGATAATACCAACCATAAAAAGATTATATAATTTTGCCAAACAATTACTTTGTGTTAATAAATAGTGTAGTTTATCAGTTTCCAGAAGAGGAAGCTAATTTGCATAATGTCCTGGTGTTTTATGGACATGTTAGCTTAACTGCTTTAAAAGCACATTTATCAAGTCATTCCTCTGAGTCCTGCTATGGGTTCACAGAGGCAATGAAGAGTCAAGCTGGGGTAGAGGGTTACCATAACTTAGAACCACATTACTGTGAACTGGCTCATCTGTTCATATCAGCATTTATATGGAAACTTAAAGCTGTCACGCATGGAGAACATAAATACATTTCAACCAAGACTTATGAACTACTATTCTTAATAAGACTAAACTAAAGGACAGATTTATTCAGAGTTTCTTCCTCGCACTTCTGGGCATGTAATTTTCTACTCTCAGCCTTGTTTATTGGCTCCACTGTGCCAAGTTCTGGGAGCACAACTGACATTTATGCTCCCAACACTGCTACTTTTAATGTGATATCTTACATACCAAATGCTGCCATTCTGCAGCATAGTCTCTCAAAAATGAAACACAAGGAGCAGAGAGTGATAAATTTAAAATGTGTCCAGTTGGGAGAGGTGTCCGTGTGCCACAGGAATCAGCGTTTGGATCTTTAACAATTTCATTAGTGGCCTGGAGGAAGGAGTGGTTATATATTAATGACATATTTCAATATAATGTGTGGCTAATGTAAAGAGGCAATGAATCTCATGGTCTGAGCATAGAACTGGAAGCCAGAAACTTCTGAGTTCTCTTCCCAGCTTTGACAATGAGTTGCTGAGTGACCTTCAGCAAATCGCTTATGCCCAACTTAAAGGCTCTCCTTTAATTTGAATGCCTGCATTTTTGGGTTTAGTGTCCACGTAAGCCATCTTGCACTGGTTTTCAGAGGCACTGAGCATCCATGGTTCCTTCAATGTAATTGAGATCAGACCAGGTTCACTCTCTTGACTCCAAAAAGTGTACACAGAAATAACTTGTCTTGAGCATAGTATCAATCCATATCAATGCTGCCAACATTCATCACCTCTTCTCCCTGCTCCACCACAGGGAGTCAGGAAATATGAGGCAGCTGCTTAAAACAGGTCACCTCTACCCACCACACATGCTGCTGGTGCCAAGTCATTGGGCAAGTTGGAAAGAACATGTTTAACTGTGTTTCATTTGGATTATTAATGTAGCTGTACTAAGATATTAATAACATTATCTCCGTGGTGGTCCCATACCACTGAGCCACAAAGGTCAACTACACTAGGTTTTAGAAAAAATAGAAACAGAAAAAGAAATCCAATCTCTTTTAAAGTGACAGGTCTGAGCATTTCTACATTTTAATATGTTTTTGCCATTGTTGCATGATAAAGTATTTATTTTCCTGATCATATTTTTTTCCTTATCATATTTGCTATTAACATGTCAGTTTTTTGAATGTCTTCTCTAAAAAGGACTCTGGTTGAAATTTTTCAAACTGTCTAAGGGATTCAGACACCCAGTTCATGTTCATTTTAATGGGAATCAAGCATCAAACCCTTTAGGTAACTTTGAAAAGCTGGGCCTATGAGTATACAATTTCATACCATTACAATAGCATCAAATATGAGTGCCAGCAATGGAGTAGCAGGTTCTACAAACTCAGATAGAAATGTTGGATTCTTCTCCTGATCCACCCTGTTGTTCAGGCCTCTAGCACTGCTCAAGCTGCTGAGTTAGTCCTGCTGACGCTTGCTGGCAAGTGTGGCTTGTTCACACCACTGGGATGTGAAAATGGTTGGTGATACCCTCTGTTCAGCGGCAACAAGGAGTAGATTCCAAGAGAGAAAGATTCCAGCTTAAACCCTAGGAACAACCCAGCAGCAGAAGACAATGACCTTCTTGTAATTTATGAAGTAGCAGGAAGCCCAAAAAGAATGGCAGCAGGGCCAGGTTGTAGTCCAGAGCAACATATGCAATAGTTCAAGAACCAGCTGTTGCAGAGACTCATTAACCTCAGTGCACAGTCCAAACTGCCAATATGTCCCAATCTTTCCCTAGCCAAGATGGGGCCAGAAGGTGGAAGATGACCCAGAAGTTTACCTGGTCACTTGAGTGAGTAGCTCTACTGCAGCCCATTGGGAAAAAGAGTTCTGGGCTATTGACCTGGTCCTTTTCTAGCCAGGAGAGATGAAAATGATTTATTGGACAAAGCTGGTCAGGATTTTTTTTTCTTTGACAAGTCTTTTTTGTCAGCAAATGCTGATTTCTTGAAATTGAAATTTGCATTGGAAAGGTTTCTTGAGACCAGGATGAGAGAAAGAAAAGAGAGCAAACCCAGAACAGCCAGTAGCCCAGTTGTTAGGGCACTCACCTCTCTGTGCCTCTGTATAAATAATTCAATATTCACTAAGAGGTCAGCTCCAACAGGAGACAGAGAGAGAGAAAAACTGACTAT
The DNA here is from genome assembly GCF_027887155.1 of Malaclemys terrapin pileata. Taxonomy (NCBI): domain Eukaryota; kingdom Metazoa; phylum Chordata; order Testudines; family Emydidae; genus Malaclemys; species Malaclemys terrapin. The sequence goes on along the minus strand of NC_071506.1, from coordinate 123,637,201 downwards.
AGTCTGGTGGTTAGGGCACTTGTGTGGCATGTAGAAGAACTAGGGTTGAGTTCCTAATCTTAATTAGGCAGCACAGGGACTGGAATTTGGGTGTCCTACATCCTAAGTGAGTTCCCTCATCCCCATTCTGAGGTATCACTCTATCTTGTTTTTACATGAACAATGTTGAAAGGTCTTATTTTCATTCAGAAGCAGGACAAAAACAAATTTCAGAGCCTCAAAACTTTTCATAAAATGGAATTCTTGTTTTCCAGACAGCGCTGTTACTGGATGTTAGGTGAATAAGCAGCTACACATTATGATACCATGAAGCCTGCTGCTTTGAATTGGTTGGGAGTCTTGCATGACTCCCAACCAATACCAGCAAAGGTTTCAAAGTGTATCTTTCTTCTGAGGTGGGGCCATATACCATTGCTCAGCACTTGATGGACTTGGTGATGTGTTGACTGAAACCAGAGGCACACAAACAAGGAATGAATTACACTAATCAAAAATGTGCAGTATTTAGAAAATCTGTGTGAAGAATGCAGACCTGGGTATTCCAGGACTAGTTTACTATACTAATGGAGACTGTGGAACAAATGGGAATTGAATATGGCTACAACTTGAAAGTGAGCAATAGTCCATGAGATACACAAAAGAACAATATCTTAAAGAAAAGTGAATGGACTTAGAGTCAAATGGCCTTAACCAAAACATAACCCCTCCTGCTCCCTTCTCCAATGTTATGAAGTGGGAAATCTTTAGCCCAACAAGCTTTCCTTGGCATCTGAGCTGTCATCTGGGCTATTTTCCTTCCTGATGTCTGCAAGACATCACAAATTGACTTCTGGCCAATTGGTTTCCATGTTAATATCGTGTTGGAAGAATTGAGCATGCTCTAACATTCTAAGGAGCTTGGCTGGCACATACAGCAGTTAGATTGGGCATAGTCTGAGACTGGATAGAGTATGTGACTCCACCTAAAAATGCAATGTTTGGCTTTTATAAAGCCTATAAAGCCTGAATATGTTTTACAAACCCCTTTTCAAAGGCATTTAACCCACTTGAAACAGAAAATATCCTGTGTGGCTACAGATACCTGGAGATTTTAGTCTGGGTAGAACTTAGTGGTATGTTCAGGCAGTTTACAGTAAGTTTACTATAAAAAGGCATTGACTTCTGGAAGGGGTGGGTGAGAGTTTTCAAAGAACAAAAGAGGATAAGACCAAAAAACCCTAAAAATAGACCCTTCAACCTTACATGTTACAATATTTGCACAGAGATTTAGACACATATTTCCCATTAAGGTCAATGGGAGTTACAGTATATTGTTAAATCCCCATGAAATTTTCTGAAAATACAGGGCTGTAATCTCCCAATAGTGGACACAAAATAGGAAAGACCCTCAAACTGTGTATGAGAAAAATAAGAATGCAGGGATCTTAAAATACTAGGGAATTAACTTCTTTATGATATATAACATTTCCTCTTACCTCCGGTTTCATGATTCTGCATTTATGATTTGGATAAATGACAGCAGAAAATATAGGATTATCACACACCGCCTGTGTGAGAAGATTAGTTTATGCCTAAAATGAAGACCATCTCTTGTTAGGACAGATATTTCAAATGCTTGAGGCAGGGGCCTGGCTATATGTAGATATAGGCTTGGCATGATGGGCATCAGAAGAGAGTGTGTGGCTGTTGCAAGAGGAGAGCAACAAACATGCAATAAGAAGTGGGGAAATTACATTAGATATACCACAAAAAAGGCAGAGGCAGACTTCTGTGCATGAACAGATGCTGAAATGGAAATGAGCTTTTCAGCGAAGGCAGATAATGCCCAAATTGTGGTACTGTAGATGCAAGGGCAGAAGTCCAAATGAAATCAAAATCTCCGCCTCATGATCCACCCGTTGTGCACCCGAAGCACCCATTAAGGGGCAGTGCCCATCAGACATTGTTTATGGGTCATCATGATGGGGTTCAAATCCAACTACAAGAGCTTCATTATTATTTCTGACTCCAACTTCTGCACTATCAGCCACTGCACTCAGGGGGTGGGAGGGTCGTGCTGCTTCAGTTCAGAATGCTAACAGCTGAAAACAATTAAAATGCAAACTGAATTCACTCAATAGTATTCTCAAGGAATAGCCCAGTTCATAGTTGTAATGTTGTATGTCAGCACAAGAGAATAACATAGCATTTGAATGAGGTAAAGGGTAAAACATTAGCCCCATGAAAATCAATGACAAATCTGCCACGGGCTTCCATTAAAATTCAGGAACTGCTGATACCCAGTGTTGTGCTTAGAACACTAGAGTTTTCTTGTGTATCTTGTGGTAAGACTGTTTTCTATAACTTTTTTCCCCCATCTGTGATTGGCATCTTTCTCCACTTCAGGAAGGAAGCTTTGTGGGTGTGGGGGACGTGTGTGGTCATATTGCAGTAATTAAGTTAAAAGATGAATAGCAGATGTCCAAGTTTTTGCCTCCCCTGGCCACATTCTGTCTATGTTTTAGATAAATTTAGATTTGAAAGCCTAGAGATTGGATTGGTGACCTGTTACTTCTAGAATCTATCATTTAAAAAAAAAAGAAAGAAAAATTGAATCCTCATGTAAATCCCTGTAGCTCTCTTGAAGTCATTGGAGTTCGGGCATTTACACCAGCTGAGGACCTGACCTGAAGTCTCTGGCCTTAGCATTACATGATAACTGTATACATTAATGCTGAGGCCCAGATCCTCAAAAGATTTTAGGTGCCTTACAATGAAAGATAGAGCCACCTAAATATCTTTGAAGATCTGGGCCTGGCTGTATTGGAGACTTTTATTTCCTGCTTGGGGATTCCTGATGTCTGCAGGTCAGTTAGGATAGTTCTCTTTTCCTCTTAGCTGACAAGCAGAGGCAATTGGGAGAAGTAGGGGAGGCACAAGTATTGCATGTCATTCTTGTGAGCAGACGTTTGTGGGGAGGAGTTGTGGGAAGTGAATGGAATGAGAGAGAGAAAGGTGGGAGCATGGAGGCCATGGCTGGGTTCAGGGAAATAAGGAGGAGCAACAAGGAAGCCATTTCTGTCAGCAGATGTCGGGGGTATACGGGGCGAGTGAGGCCATTAAGGAGGAGTGGTTCAACCATATGAGATGGGAATTTTCCCAGTGATTAATAATGGTAAACTTTGGCTGCCATTTTTGTTGCAAAGTGGGAACAACCCAGAAGTCTGTGCCTCGCATTTGGGATACCAAAACTGCCTGGGACTCTAGTTCCAATGTGAAAAATCACAACTGTCTCCTTCATCCTTCTGAGGCAAATTCCTTGTTTGCTGTGTGTGAATTTTCAGACAGCACCTTAAAAACTGAGGTTCTATCTGCCCTGCCTAACTATAGATCCAATGACAACTGTCACATGATTAGGCATTTGTGCTGGAGTCCTTTTACAACATTTTCTCTCTACTGTAGTGTTATGCACCACTTGGTTTCTATCCTCCACCTCAGAGTCCCTGCAGTTCACTGCTCTTTGTAGCCTAGTGTATATAGTTCGTAAAGCACTTCACAAGGGAAGCTATTCACAGTGATTTTACTCCAGCCTAATTCCATTGACTTCCATGGATTTACTCCTTTATTACCTTGTTGAAGTGGATCAGAATCTGACCCCAAATCATCCCACTGAGATCAGCATTATTTATTCTCATTTTACAGAAGGATAATCAAACACAAGGAGGTTAAAGTCTAAATTGACAAAACTGATATTTTAGGCACCTACATCCAACGTTTAGGCACCACTGCAATCCTCAAAAGACCCACTCACTTTCTGCCTAACTCAGTAAGTGCCCAAAGTACCTGGGCACCTAAGTGTCCACTGTTAAAGTCCCTGAGGCACCTAAAGGTTGTTGACTGCTTGTGCTCAGAGCCGGCTCAGCATCTGTCTCATGCCCTAAGCCCTGTCAGACTTCACAAACTGACACTCACCCAGAATGTGAAAGAATTGGGATCAGTCTTCCCACCCTGCCTGGCGTGGGAATTAGACCCAGGTCTCCTATATCCCAGGTGAGTGCTCTAACCTCTGGTCTAAAATTGATAAGTGAGTCACCATTCCTCCATTTTTCTTTCGGGGTGGGTGGAGGGGACCACTACTGTTTTAGGCACCTGACTCCAGGAGGAAGTTCCTGGCTGTGAATCACAAATGAAGACAGGTCTGGAAGCAGGGCCGGCTCTAGGCACCAGCCGACCAAGCATGTGCTTGGGGTGGCACCTTGCGGGACGGCGCTCGGGTTGGGTTTTTTTTTTTTTGGTTTGTTATGGTGGGGCGGTGCTGGGGGGGGTTGTTATGGTGGGGTGGCGCCCTTTTTTCTTTTTTTACTTGGGGCGGCAAAAAAGTTAGAGTCGGCTCTGTCTGGAAGGAGGCACCAAAATTAGGCACCTTGGTCCTGTTAAGGGATGGGAGTTAGGCCACTATATGGTCATCAGCCTAAAATTAAGTGTTGTAATGCTGCGTTCACGTCCTCTTTGTGAATCTGGTCTTAAGTCACTTGCCTGAGGTTACAAAGTGATTCAGTACATAGCAGAGAGTAGAATGTAGTAGTCCAGAATATTTTGATTCCTAAACACTGGACATATTGGACCTGATCCTGCTTTCAGATGGGTATAAATCAGGAATAACTCCACTGAAGTCAATGGATGTATACAGGTGTGAAACCAGTGCAAGTGGGAAGAGAATCAGGTCTACTATGCTGCTTGGGAATGTTAGAAAACAGGGAAGACTCTCTCTTAGAAAGGAAAATACTTTGGGGTGGGAGACTGTCCCTTTACAGAAGGACAAAGCTTCATGCATTGTCTGCTCACCTCATAACAGAGGTTCACTCCGTGGTGACTACAGCTGCAAATCAGGGGTGTAGTAATTTGCCTCATGATTTTTTATCTTTATTGTCTGTATTTTATAATGTTTTAATTGTTATATTTTTAATTGTTTGTGCATCACTCTGGGCATCTTGGTGGGCATTGCTTTATAAATAAAAGTATTATTACAATCATAGCAGTGAAACTACAAGATGACAAAGAAAGCAGTTCCTAATATCAGAGTACTCATGAGGACTACATTGCTTAAAAGTCAACACATTTCCTGATGGACAGTAGGAGGCAAAATTAAAAAGATCTTTCCCCCCAGTTCCCTGCTATTTCTCATGACTCTGTGATTGTCAAAACTGAATATACACCTTCTTTTTTTTTTTTTAAGTCTGGTGTATCACTCACAGAACTAGCTTTGTCTGCCCCGACATCGGTGGCATTGTTTCAGACTGTTATATGGATTCACAGAACTAAGAAATACCCATTGTGCATGGTAGGTTGTGGGAACAGGGTGGAGGGAGGAGTGTGGTCTCAATTTTATAATGATCATTGTCTATACACGTATAACATCTGGTTTGCTGTGCAGCTTAAAGAATAGATATTCTGCGAACTGGTTTTGCAGTGAGAAATTTTTCACAATGGACGTTGAGCAGAGCTGATAAATAACTCATTCAATGTTTTTTTTCTTGTTTTTTGAGTCTTGGTCTCAGAGTGTAACTTCCTCAAATTTGTTGTTCAAAGCTATACACTACACTTTCTGGAAAATATTTTTAATTCTGTTTTGATCATGAACGTTTTCCCATAAGCATTTATCATTTGCAATTTGAGCTGTTGTGATAGGTCAGAAAAGGCACGTGGCAGTGCCCTTTATCTAATTGGAAGTGAAATGTTGCACGTGTGAATGTAAAATGTTGTTCCTGTGAATATACACATACATACCTGATATCTTCACTCTGCAGTTGATCCAATGTCCAATGAAGTTAATGGAAAGATTTCTGTTGACTTCAATGAATATTCATGGTGGCAAAACACAGTTGCTTGATTGTTTGCTGAAAGCAAGTATAAGAAGCGATATGGCCAAAGCGTATTCATTAAAAAATTCCAACACAAATCATTGACATTTTTTGTACTGAGCTATAAGGATGAGTTTAGCAAATATATATGAATTTACACACCATAGATATGTCTGGTTATGATCTCACTCACCCCGTTATACATCTGTATAACTCCATCTTTTCACAGCAAAAAACAACTATTGTTGGGGAAAACTGGTCTTCACAGAGGGGAGAAACCTATGAATCCAGCCAAGCAGAATGTGAGCTCTTTTCTCTGTTACAGAAAAGTGATACAATTCATTGGGTTTCACTTAACTTAGCAAACTTTTCAAATAAGTCTACCACAATATTGATGAGCACAGGATGTGGTAGCTGCTTTTATGTGCTTATAAAGCTTTTATTTTCTCTAAGGTCATGCAACAATCTCCAACAAGTAAAGAATTTACCTTACATTTCAATCCCAAAAATGATTTAACGGTCTGGGCAGCACTGTGAAAAGAGAATGACTTTGGTAGATTTGGATTCGGTAAATTCTGATGATAATTTTTGTTGTTAGCGTGACCAGAAAATAGAAAAAAACTCCACCTTTGAAGATGAACAAACTTGAGCTTAACAATTAAAGTACCCTCTCACTCCTAGAACCCAGGAGAGGTCCTTCCAGGTAAAAGTTAAGGAACAAAAGAGAAACAAAGGGGAAATTTGAACCATTCCTGCTTGTGCTATGTCTGTTCCTTCGCTAAACTGAAAGATTCAAGCCACACTGCTCTACAGCAGCCACCAGTGATCAATTGTAAATGGGGTCACTCTCCCAATCTCTGCCGGTAACTGAAGCTCTGCCAGCTCATGACAAAATTAGATGTCAAAATGGTGCTTAGCATCCCCTGATTGAGGTAGTAACTCCCATGGGCAGCATGTGAAGCCCCCTTTCGGGAAGGCTAGCCCCCCGCCCTGCCTCTTCCTCCTGAGGACCCACCCCACTCCATGCCTTCTGCCCCCCCCATCACCCGCTGGGACCAGTGGACCTCCCCAAGACCCCCACCATGGCCAGATGAGCTCCGGCTGGCCCGCCCACCCTCGCCACCCTGAGCCCCGGCCACCTGGAGGAGCTCTGAGCCCAGCCCCCAGGGCTCCGGCAGGGAGCTTAGCCTCCCCAAGCCTCCATTAAGTGCCACCCATGGTCACCCTCCACTGAACTACACTCCCTAAGCAAAGGGTAGGGATCCCAAATCCCAGTGAAAGGAGACAGAGGGTGGGGACAGGTGTTCCTACAGGAAGGAGTGGGCTCTGATTAAGAGTCCTAGACACCATTTGATCCACGTCCTCCCCAATGCCACTGTTTAAAGACGGCTGATTAGACTCAATTAAGAGTCTTTGTTTTAAGTGATCAGTAGAGCTGAAATGGCTGATAATCAGGTCTAGCTGCTGAGCTTTAGACCTGCTGTGGGACAATATTGCAGTAAAAGAAAGTGCATAGCCTGGACTAGCAGTGAGGTTCCCCACCACACACTGAAATCACTGAGGGCTGGGTTAAGTGGTAGAACCTGAGGATGTGGCATTGCAGAGAGTGGCAGGTGAAAGCAGCGACGCAGAGCAGCGCCTGGGCAAATAACAGTGCTAGCAAAAATGGTGGCCACAGCAGCCAGTGGGGCTGGTAGGGTGAACGACTGCAATTGTGAGTCAGTGGCAGAGGTGTCAGCAGCAGCTGAGGCATTGCTTGATGTCCCTACAGACCCCGAGAGTAGGAGATGAACCCACATCTACAGACCTCTGAACTATGGCTCTCTGCAGACCAAGGACAGTCAACTGTGAGTGGGGTGCAGTGGAGGGATCAGGGAGTGGTGTGTTAAAGAGACATTCATTCAGTGGCCACCAAGGCAAAGGACACTGTTGCCCAACACACTGTGAGCTCGGATTGGCTTACAATTGCATGGTTTTGAATGTGGTTTTGGTTTTTTTCCTAAACTAATCCTTGGTTCCCTTTCCCTTTCAATAGAAGTTCCCGTTTGCTATACACAGACTCAGTGCTTGTGAGAGGGGGAGTATTGCCTCTTAGAGGCACCTAGGGATGGTGTTAAATTTTCCTAGATAATTGAGTGGGGGCTCGAACCAGTTCTGTGTTGTAGTGTTAAGAGGAACTCCTAGATATTGAACCTGGCCCTAGTTGCTGCTGACTCCCACCTGGCAGAAGGTTTACAAAATGCATCTTTTCAGTTAACAAAGGTGGGCTAGCAAGGCCACTAAGGAGGAGATAGGAATTTTTCCAGTGATGCATAGTGTAGCAGCCTCTGAAACTCATGGCAGTCATTTTTGTAGCAAAACGTTGGGGGGGAGGAGGGAATATGCTTTAGATTTGAGATACCAGAACTTCCCACAACCTCCCTCCCTGCACTTGTCTGCTCACAAGAATGACATGCAATCCTTTTTTCTCCCAATTGCCTCTGCTCACCAGCTGAGCGGGGAGAGAAGTATCCTCACTGACCTGGAGACACCAGGAATCCCCCAAAGGAAACAAGTCTGCAATATGCCCAGTTTTCCCCTTGCAGTGCTCCGAAAGCTGTTGAATGTGAAGTGCCTAGATAGAGCAGAAACATAATATTGATATATCCCAAAATCATACCCAGGCAGTTTTATGAACACACAATGAAAAATTACATTTAAATCTGATCTTGAAAATTAGCTGCTTTAAAAATAAAAATTCCTCTCATAAAAAAAGCACGCTATGTTTTTATTGCATTTAGTCCGAAGGACCATTTAGTCCAAGGGAGCCTTCCTTCCTTTTATCTCTCTCTCTCTCACAAACACACGCACACTTTTTAAAAAACAACTCCCCTGTTTTGACCTTCATTTGCTCTTCACAGCTGAAATAAATGGTTAATCTCTCAAGGGAGCATGCATGCTATTTGTTATTGATTTTATAGCTCAATAACAGAGCAGTGCTGTGAACAGGTTGGTATCAGATTAGGAAACAACCACTTAGAAGGAGACACCAGCTGTGCACTTGTGATAAATTACATTTTTTCCTATGAATTTTATACCTAGTTATAGCTAGTTTACAGGATTTGGCACCATATGGGCTGCCTGCTGGTGAGGTAAAATTCACAAAAAATCCTTCCGTGGTTAAAGAAGCAACCCCTTTTTGGAGGCGTTTTTTGGAATAGTGTATCATAATCAGAGCTTTGGGAATCATGAAAGGTTTGGCACCCATCACTGTTTTCTGGATTTACCACAGACGTGAGGTTGTATAAAACAGGATCCACAAATGGCAAATGTGATAACATTAATACACAGAGAACTTGGAACCAATGTGTCCTAAAAACAGGGATTTTGCAAAATATATATAAATAAATGGTTTGATTGGTTTTGGAGCTGTGTAAAGGAAAAATCTCTGCAGTTGCATACAGGGAAAGAGAAACTCAAACGAAATATTGAATTGCTTTCCACAAATCACTCATGCAGTACAGTGGTTGCCATTAAAACCTTTACAATTGTCATTTGTAAGTAATAAAAATGATCACAGTATTTGCAGAATACAGGAATAATGTTAATTAGGCAAACAGTAAAATTGTAAATATTTTAATGGCAATCACTGCGTCTGAGCAGAGTAGGCAACTCGCAAAAGTAGTTTGCAAAGTACAGTACATTCAGAGCTTTCCACTTGATTCCAGTTCTTTCAAAGTATGCATATACTAGAGCAATCCATACTTTGGGAGATTATATAGATAGATAGATATAGATATAAGGATATCTATATGTATAGATATATGTAAGATATGGGCCAAAATTAGTCTTCATTTAGACTACAATTCAGCCATATTGTAAGCATGAGAGGGGGTAACTCTCTATGACAGTTGGACTACTCACATACTTCAAGTTAGGCACATGCTTAAATTCTTTGCTCAAGTGGCACTGTAGGTATACCCAGTTTAATAATTCAATGGGGCTTATTTTTCTAACTTATACTGATGTAAATTAAGAGTAACTCCCTGGAAATAAGTAGAGCAGTGCTAGTGTAAAACCAGTGTGGGATCAGAATCAGACCCATAGACTTCGGTGGTGAAATATCAGAGGGCGTAATGTTAGCCCCATTGAATGGTAAAGTGACTATTGACTTCAGTAGGTCCAGGATTTCACCCTTAACTCTTACATCAGCTTAAACAAGAGCACAATTTAGTTATCTCAATCTGTTGGATAATGTGTCCAATACTAATTTTGCTAATCAGGCAAAACTGCCATTGATTTAAAGGCAGTTTTATAGATTTCAGAACCACTTCATGGGCCATAAACATGTAGCTTTGGGGCTGAATATTAGATGTTCACAAGCATAAGGAAAAACAAATTTGCCCTACTAGAGCCACCATTCAAGAGCCCAAAGTTATCACTAAAGATGGATGAATAATTAAAAAATAATTGAATAGTTTATTCAAAAATGTGAAATTGATCAAATAAATTATTTGAGTAACATGGCCATGTGAGTTATTCACACATCTCAGCAAATAACAAATCTGTTTAATAATGAATATGAAAAATATAATTATATTAATCAAATTAATCATTGTTGGTTTCTTGTATTCTATCTGTACTGTATTCAACAGAATTATAGGTTAGCCTGTATCTACTACAAATCTTATTCTAAAGTAGAATGTATAAGATATTCCTTTATAATAGAGCAGAGGTAGGCAACCTTCGGCACGCAGCCCATCAGGGTAATCCACTCATGGGCCATGAGACATTTTGTTTACATTGACCGTCTGCAGGCACCCCCCTCCCGCAGCTCCCAGTGGCCACGGTTTGCTGTTCCCAGAAAATGGGCTGGTCTACACTGGGTGGGGGGGGGGGGATCAATCCAAGATACGCAACTTCAGCTATGCGAATAGCGTAGCTGAAGTTGAAGTATCTTGGATTGAATTACCTGGGGTCCAGATGGCATGGGATCGATGGCCGCAGCTCCCCCGTCAACTGCACTACCGCCGCTCGCTCTGGTGGAGTTCCGGAGAATATGGTTAGCACGTTCGGGGATCGATATATCGCATCTTACCGAGACGTGATATATCGATCCCGGATAAATCAATTGCTACCCACCGATACAGCGGGTAGTGAAGACGTACCTAATGAGAGCTGCAGGAAGCGGTGTGAGCGGCAGGGACATGCTGGCCGCCACTTCCTGCAGCTCCCATTGGCCGGGAACGGCAAACCACGGCCACTGGGAGCTGCAGGGGGCTGTGACTGCAGACGGTCAATGTAAACAAAACGTCTCACGGCTTGCAATCAGCTTATCCTGATGGGCCGTGTGCCGAAGGTTGCCAACCCCTGTAATAGAGTATGAGAATCATATCTCAGATATCATTGTGTGCTAACTCATGAGAAATGCGTAGTACTCAATCACCACAGCATTCAATTATTACTTTTAACACAAACCTAGTTGGAATGTCATGGTTATTTTTACCATTCTGTCTTTTCAAAGCATGGAATTCTACTGAGAAGTCAGGCAGGTCATAGCTCTGATGAGCAAAGTATGGTCATAGACGGTGATTGGGTTTCTGGCAAACACTCCAGTAGCATATTGTGTAAATCATGTTGGTGGATTCTCATGAAAGCACCTGTTTCAAATATCACTGTGTTCTGGGAGCATATGAAATGATCTATGATGGCCACCACAATGTTTATAAGCTCTACACAGTTTGAAAATGTGAGGTAATAGTACAAATGTACTTCTGGTATTTGTCATAATCATCAAAATAGTGCAGTACAAAAAGTTTTTCTTTTATCTCTTCTGTCCCTTCTTCATAATAGTGACCCTGAAAAATCACAAGGGAATTTCATTGTGCATACTGTATGTTGAGTTGCAGGTGAATAACAGATGTAGACTGGGAATGGAGACAATTTCAGAGTGACTCGACTCTGTATACAGAATATTTTAATCCCTTCTATTGTTTTACATGTAATAATTCCTTAGAAAGGTAAATTATTTATTTTATTATAGATTATAGCACTTATTGTACATGTGCACCTTTGTTCTGCCTGTGCATATACTATAAGGTCACATATTGACCTATTGGGGATTTTTTATTAAAGTAAACATAAATCAAGGAAATACACACAGACAATAAAATACATCTATTACACTATGAAAGTGAGAGATGCAGAGATAAGTAAACTATATACCTATCTCGCCCTATTCTGCATTGCTGCTAGTTTGGAAGCATGGTAACCCTACGTGATTCCTCAAATTGGAGAATCAGGAAATTCTAAGATACCTTCACTTCTATGCAGTGATCACATTTTGATTTAGCTTGAAATCTCAGGTTGCTTGCAGATGCAGATTTTTTTTGTGAAGATTCTGAAAGACCTTGCCTATGATGAACCATTCCACCATATTAAGAGATATTATACCCAAAACAATGTTACAAACATTAAGGTTGCAAAGACAAGCCTTTGAAAGTTAGGAAATGCCAGAATTAAGATTGCCTGTGCGACATTAATTTAGCCCCATTGTGCATTGTGATAGAGTCTTCATTTACGAGATCACATACCATTCCTCCACCTCCGCCCAGGGCCGGCTCCAGGCACCAGCTTGGCAAGCAGGTGCTTGGGGCGGCCACTCCGTAGAGGGGCGGCAGGTCCAGTTATTCAGCGGCAATTCGGTGGACGGTCCCTCACTCCCACTCGGAGCAAAGGATCTTCTGCCGAAGTGCCGCCGCAGATCGCGGCTTTTTTTTTTTTTTTTGGCTACTTGGGGCAGCCAAAACCCTGGAGCCGGCCCTGCCTCTGCCCCCAGGCTATCCATGTCCCATTCCTCTTTCTTTTCCCTTCCCACCCGAGACTCTTCATCCCAGTCCAAATCTTTCTCACCCATTCAGGTTCTTCATCCCAGTCTCTTTGCCCAGCTCTCCCCTTGAGCTTTCCATATGAGTCCTAGTCCTCCCCATCATATATATATATATATATATATATATATATATAATCACTCCTCTCTAGGTATATGTTTGATCACTTTTCTTGCAGGTCAGGTATGTGTTATAATTGATAACTGATTTTAAAATCAGATATCTGTTTTTGTTACGACATTACTCTACACAGCGACATTACTCTGTAAGAAATCTAAGGTATTTGAGATGGCATGTACTTTCAGAAGCGCAGCTTTTGTTTTTCAATTTTATTGTGTTTCAACAATTGTCAGCAGATTTCTGTAAATTGGGCGGTGGGGGGAGGTTTTAATCAAAGGCACAGTTACTTTTGCAACAGCCACCAGTGCTCTTTGGCTGATTTTCTGGTACTAGCCTGCCAGTTCCTCCCACTGTTCTGGTCTGAGACCTTGAAGGCCACATCATTTAGAACCCTTTTCTACTAATTACTGAGCACCTGCAAAGTGCTGAGTGCCCTGAAGTGCTAACGCTGCCAGTGGGCATGGAGGTGCTTAGCTACTCACAGGATTGAGGTGCTGTCAATGTTGCCAATGGGGATTTCAGAGTGTTTATTCCAGGAAATTCTCACACTGTCTCAGTTCTTGAAGGTGACATGGGGCGGGGGGGGGGGGGGGGAGGGTACATGACAACTAGACATGACACATCTCAGAGAAGTTTTGAATGTAAAAACCCTCCCATGAAATGCAGATATTATTGGAATAACCTGAACAAATTGTGAAATTGCAGGACAAGTGCAGGACATCGTTATCATGGTGCAGTATCTTTGAGAAGACGCTGTGCTCTCATTAAAAGCTCAGAACGCCGCCTGTTTTCTCCAGATTGCATCGTGAGAATCCTTGCAATGACTTGAAGCCAAACAAGAAAAAAGAGCATTATTATTGTTGCAATCTGAGAAATAGGTTTGATCTGAGTATATTCATGAGTCAAGCCTTCCGGGTTTACAAATTTAGCTTTGACACTAACTCCTTCTGTTGCTGTACAAAAATCTTTCTCTTAATTTTCTAACTCATTCCATTCATTGGTAAAATTGTGATCATAACGTGCACTAATTGCTCAGTATTGTGAGGTAGGGTTTAATATTTGAAAGCAATACTATATATCAGTATTCCACAGGTTGACTGTGCATTGTGTGAACCAATACTTCTCTTTGTTTGTTTTAAACTTGCTGCTTATTAATTTCATTAATAGTTCTTAATGAGAAGTTCTTGTGTTATGAGAAGTAAATAACATTTTCTTATTCACTTTCTTCATACCAGTCATGATTTTATAGACCTTTATCATATCCCCCCTTAGTCATCTCTTTTCCAAGCTGAAAAGTCCAAATCTTATTAATTTCTCCTCATATGGAAGCTGTTTCATACCACTAATCATTTTTGTTGTCCTTTTCTGAACCATTTCCAATTCCAATATTTCTTTTTTTGAGATGGGGTGACCACATCTGCATGCAGTATTGAAGATGTAGGCATACCATGGATTTATATAGAGGCAATATGATATTTTCTGTCTTATTATTTATCCTTTTCTTAATGATTCCCAATATTCTGTTAGTTTTTTTAACTGCCACTGCACATTGAGAGGATATTTTCAGAGAACTATCCACAATGACTCCAAGATCTCTCTCTTGAGTGGTAACAGTTAATTTAATTTATGTATAATTGGGATTATGTTTTCCAGTGTGCATTACTTTGCATTTATCAACATTGAATTAATACCTTCTGATCATGTTGACTTATTACTATTTAATTTATCAATTTGTTCCAAAACCTCCTCTAATAACAACTCAATCTGGGACAGTTCCTCAGATTTGTCACCTAAAAAGAATGGCTCATGTTGCTGAATGTCCCTCACATCCTCAACTGTGAAGACCAATGCAAAGAATTCATTTAGTTTCTCTGCAATGGCGTTATCGTCCTTTTGTGTTCCTTCAGTATCTCGATCATCTAGTGGCCCCACTGATAGTTTAGCAGGCTTTCTGCTTCTGATGTACTTAAAAAAAAAATTCTATCACTTTTTGAGTCTTTGTCTAGCTGTTCTTCAGATTATTTTTTGGCCTTCCTAATTATATTTTTACACTTTACTTGCCAGAGTTTATGCTCCTTTCTATTTATCTCACTAGGATTTAACTTCCACTTTTTAAAGGAAGACTTTTTGTATGTTATTGAATATATATGGGGAGGGGAGGATTCAGTGGAAGCATTCTGCAGTCATTCTTGCATTATGCTTTTGTAAAGCAGAAAAAAGTTCCCTCTATGCAATAACAAAAGTGAAATAATCAAGGCAGTCACAGGGGGGGCATCTGGTGATTAACTCCAGAGTATCTCCGGGGTATTCATTTGTCCTGGGACTGGTTCCTGGCTAAACTGAGGGGAAAGTAGTTTAAGTTCTTTTTTGTTTTGTAAAGTGAGCTTGTCACAATAAAGGAACAAGAGGTTTCAATTTAAAGGAATTAAATAACCCTTTGGAGAATCCATTTTTGTTTTTTTCACCCCTTCTGAAAAAAGCCCTCAGAATAATATAGAAAATCATCAATAATTATATAATAATGCACTACTTTGCTATTACTAGGTGCCTTGCATCCAAAGATCTTAGATAGCTTTTAAAATCTTAAACTCACCACAATCCTGGGAGTCAGGCACATATTATGGCTGGAGGAGAGTGAAGAATTCTGAGACATTTAACCCCCTCTCCAAATTAAGCTTTTCACATTTTAATATTAATTTTCAAAAACATCCCAAAAGAATGACATTTGGTGGGTTTCTGCTCAAGTGAAGAATCCTTTTTCACTCCTAACTGTTCTGACCAGGAGAGCTGGTTGGAAAATGTGGACTCATTGAAGTGCAGTGTTTCACTGGATCTGTTGCAGGTTTGACAATACTTTTATCAAAATGCAGGTAGGTTTCCAAGGGTGTTCCTGCAGCAGAGAGCTTGCCAGCCTCAAGAGCCCCCAGCTACAGCTAGATCTCACTGCTAGGCTCCCCACTCGAGCTGGAGTTCTCAGGGCTTCCAGGGTCCCTGCTGAAGAGCTGGGTGCCTGGACGTCCTTAAGACCAGCTCCCAAGGACTGGAGCTCAGTGGCTTAGGGGGCTTCCTAAGTTCACAGCCTTTTAAACTTAACAGGTACACCACAACTTGGAAAGAACCGAAATAACCGGTCAGGACAGAAATAACAAATGTGATACCTAACCACAAAAGGGCCATGGTAACAAACTGACGTATATGATAATAAATTGAGATCATTGATATACTAACCTATAGGAAAAAAGGCACCCCAACATTAGTAAGGGGAGGGAATACAAATAAGGAAAAGGGGGAAAATCCCCTACTGAATATGCATCCAACACAACGGCGTTAGCATCACATATTGTAAATGTGGCATCCCAGCTTAGGGGCAGTGGGAGAGAGAGATCTAGTCCTTGGGAGATGCCAGAATGATGGCCACCGGTGATGATGGGGAAGGTGGTGGTGATGAGGAAGATGATGGCTAACATTTCAGGATAAATGTTTTACAGGAGATGGTGTGAGTATATGGACGTGCAGATGTACATTCTCTAGTATCTCTATCTACCTACTGCGTTGGGATGTTTGTGACTGTGCTAAATGTATTAATAAACTATATTTGTAAATATAAAAGAGTTACTATAGTGTGAGTGTTGTAACTATGCACATCGGGGTTCCCAAATATATAATAATTTAAATAATACTGGGTCTCATCTTGGGACAAGAAGCTGTCAAACCTCAAAGTGATAACTGGGGATTCTTAAGTAATCAATATAATTAATACATAATCTAAGATCAGGCAACAGCCCCCACCCTTGTGAGGGAGGGGGTGGAGGAGAGGCGGGACATGAGGAGCAGTGGGCAGGGGGCCTTGCGGTGGGGGTAGAGCGAAGGAGGAAAGCGGCGAACAGTGGTGAGGGGAGTCAGGAGAGGAGGGGGTCAGGGCCTGAGGAGGAGCAGGGGCTGAGGTGGAGCAGTGGTGAAGTGTAGGCAGGGCCGCGGGCAGAAGAGGCAGCCAGAAAGCTAGCCTCCTTCAGGGGAAGCTTCACCCACTGCCCAGGCTAAAGCATCTTTCAATGTCTCGCTTTTCCATAGAACAGACAATGCTGATTCAACTGAAAAGGGGAATATTTCATAAAATCCAATATACTTGAAAGCTCTGCTGTGGAAAGCTTGCTAGTCATATGGTACTCTGCTTCCATGTGAGAGTAACAGGTGGGAGGGAGTATTGAAATGGAGAGCAAAAGCAGCCAGTGTGGTTAACTGCTATCAAAAGGACAAAACACTCATCATACTGAATGCAGCTAAAAAATTAAAAAAACACCTACCTACTAATATTTTTCAGATTGGGAGAAACTGTTGTAGTTGCCACTGTGCAGTGGCAAATGGGAAGAAAAGTGGTCTTTGTGAATGCAAATGGAGAAGAGGTGTCAGCAAAATGATATCCTCACCAGTATGCGGCCCATACTGTAAGGAAGTTTGGCAATACTGGATCTGACAAGCAAGTGGAGCTGGGTAGAAATGGTCAGTTATAGGGAGAGCAGCCAGGTGCTCACTATGGGGAATATTCTTCCCAGGAGCTTGGAGTAGGCAGGTCTGGACACGTCAAAGGCATAATGGAAAATGAGCCTAGCCTAGCCATGTTCTATCAGATGCCGTTAATGAAGATAAGTTCTTGCTTCCAGATCCATCCACCTCAAAACTGTCAGCCATCTCTGGCTCCTGAGAAAAGAGCACACATTGGCATTTCATAAATATTTCATGGAGGGAAAAAATGTATTTCTGGGTCACGAACTGTTTTCATACTAAAGCCCTAACTGTGCAGTGAGCTCTGCACAGATGCTGTACCAGGCTCCCCCTCTGTAGACTCACAGCTTGTTGCCAGAGTAGGCTGGACATGGTGGTGCCATTTCTGAGAAAATTTGCTTGGTGGTTTCAAATAATTCTGCTTATTTTACCAATTTTAAAGAGGCATAGAACAGTCCTTAGATTACACTGCTCTACAGCCAAAATGATTCTGAAATAAATGTAGTCAAACTTTACTAATTCTGAGTCACTGAGAACGAAAATGATGCTTAAAAGTGTTGATTGGCTCTAGTTTTCAAGATATACGACCCTTGACTTGGGAATGGCAGAGGATAAGTGAGTTATAAAGGGAAGGGATCTCAATTTAAACCAGAAATGACTAAAATACATCTTTGACTGGATCTATGAATAAATCTATGACTGGGCTTGGACAGTACTTGCCTTTTAGGCAAAACAATGAATGATGCAATCTGAAGCTGGTATTGCGTCATACATTATATGAATTGCATCGTGTTATTCCTAGAAGTCATGGATGATGCAATCATAACGAAGCTTACATCATTCTGCTGAACAAATTGCCCTATATCAGCTCTAGAAATCACACAGTGTCGTGCTCTCTTATTTGTCAGTGTTTGATTTTGCAAAGGGACACATTTCTGTTTAGCCAAATGAGCAGAGATGCCTCGTACTTGTGTGAACAGTGCAGATAACTTCTGCTATGTTTGTGGTGAAGTGACTTTTGCATCCCAAAAGCACAGTATAACCACTATGGTTAAGAAAGCCTATCACCTTTATTTTGGCTGCAAAATTGGAGATCAGGACAAGAGGTGGGCCCCACACATATGCTGCAACGCTTGTGCAACAAATCTTCGTTAGTGGTTAAACAGGAAAAGGAAATCTATGCCTTTTGCAGTGCAACAGATCATACCAGCAATTGTTACTTCTGCATGGTGCCTCCAGTTGGGAAAGGTGTGTCAAAGAAGAAAAAGTGGACTGTGCATTATCCAAACATTCCATCAGCTATACACCCAGTACCCCACGGAGAAGGACTGCCGGTTCCTGATGCACCAGAATCATTCTCACTTGAGTCAGACGAGGAAGAGGATGAAACTTCTGGTCCTGAACCATCAATGTCACAGGACCCACATTTTCTCCCATCCTCCTCCTCTGAACCACACCTCATAACACAAGATGAACTGAATGACCTTGTCAGGGATTTGGAACTACCCAAGAATAAGGCAGAGCTGTTGGGCTCCAGACTACAGCAGTGGAATCTCCTGGCAGGTGATGTTAGGGTTTCCATGTTCCGTGACCGTCAAAAGGATCTTGTCCCATTCTTCTTCATGGAAGGTGATCTTGTAGCCTGCAACAACATCGATGGTGTGATGGCAGCCCTCAACATCGTTCAGGATCCAGATGAGTGGAGACTGTTCATTGAGTCATCAAAGACGAGTCTTAAAGCTGTTTTACTGCATAATGGCAATGTTTTGCCATCAATTCCAGTTGGTCATGCAGTCCATATGAAGGAAACCTATGACAACACGAAACAACTTTTGAGGTGCATAAACTATGACCATCAGTGGCAGTTTTGTGGCAATTTGAAGGTTGTTGCTATCTTGCTTGGTCTGCAGACTGAATACACAAAGTACTGCTCTTTTCTCTGCGAATGGGATAGTCGTTCCCACTACATCAAGAAAGATTGGCCACTCCGACAGTCATTGGAGCCTGGGAGGACAAGTATTCAGCATCCACCACTTGTTGAATCAAGGAAGATTTTGTTACCACCCTTTCACATCAAGCTGGGTCTGATGAAGAACTTTGTCAAGGCCATTGACAAAACACAAGCAGCTTTCAAGTACCTCCATGGAAAATTTCCAAGGTTAAGTGAAGCTAAGATAAAGGAAGGTGTCTTTGTTGGTCCTCAGATTCGTGAACTTCTTTGAGATGATGCATTTGACCATGCACTGCGTGGCAAGGAAAAGACGGCATGGAAAGCCTTCCAGTTAGTGGCAAAAAAATTTCTCGGAAACAACAAGGCAGGCAACTACAGGTTGTTGGTGGAAAACCTCCTCAAGGCATACAAAAGCCTTGGTTGCAACATTTCACTAAAGATACATTTTTTGCACTCTCATCTAGATTTTTTTCCACCGAACTGCGGAGCAGTGAGCGACGAGCACGGTGAGCGATTTCACCAAGACATTGCAACAATGGAGAAATGCTATCAGGGCAAATGGAGCCCATCAATGCTTGCAAACTATTGCTGGACAATGACAAGAGATGCTCCATTTAATGAATACAAGAGACAAGCCAAGAAGCGCCGAGTAGACACTGAATAGGACTAAACTATGTACATAATAGTTTTTTGCCTTTTGTTTCATAATAAATTTTATTTCTATAACCCTTTTGCTGATTTTTAAAGTGTTACATAAACAGGACAGGTGAAATATTATCATGTAAAGCAACCATAAGCACATGAAAAGACCTAGGTTTACAATTTATGATTAAAACTCTACTATCTACACAATATACATAGACATAAAATGTAAAAACTTAAATATCTTAGAAACAGTAGCCAATCAGTTGTTTTAATTGTCATATTTGAATTCAGCACATCAAAATACATAATAAATAGCAGATTTTATCTCTGAAGCAGATGACTTCTCAAAAATTGTAGACCAGTGTTATAAGGGCCACACCTTTAGCTGCTGTAAATCAACATGGCTCCAGTGGCTTCAATGGAGATATGTGGATTTATACCAGCTGAGGATCTGACCTTCAGTGATGCTGTATGGACAGCCATTCAGAAAAAACAATATACGCAATTTCCCAAGGCCATGCCAGATCCAATCCTGAAGACCTCAGTCATGGGAAAACTAAAATCAATTGGGAATTCTTCCTGAATGAGGGCTTCTGGTTAAGGTCCACAGTGAGTCACACTGAACTGAATAGTCCAATCAGTACCAGATTATGAACGTTTTAAAGGGAAAAAAAATCTGCCATGGTTAAAGTATTAAAAGTGGAGGAATGTGCAGAAATCTGTTGGCACTAGAGACAGGGCCGGCACCAGGGAAGGAAGCAGGTGCTTGGTGGGGGGCAATGGAAAGGGGCAGCACGTCTGGGTCTTTGATGGCAATTCAGCTGCGGGTCCTTCAGTCCGAAGGAGCGAAGGACCCACTGCCGAATTGCTGCCAAAGAATGAAGCAGCGCGGTAGAGCTGCCGCTGAAGTGCCGCCGATCGCGGCTTTAGCTTTTCGTTTTTTTTTTTTTTTTTCCCGCTTTGCCGCTTGGGTCAGCAAAAAAGCTGGAGCCGGCCCTGACTAGAGGAAACAAGTTGGGCCCTATTGGACAGAAATTAAGACTACAAACACTACAGCATTTAGGATATTGAATATATAAAACAGAGCCTGGGTGGATTTTGCGTAGTCAATTCCCTGGAACCAGAAAATAATTAATGAACTACAGTGGGTTGTTTTCTCACTTAAACATCCTATACTATGTGTAGGAAGCTTAATCACATTGTTTAACTTTGTTTCTTGAGGCACAAAGTTTTCATTGACATGCAAATCGAGAGAGACTGTGGAGGAATCATCCTGAAGGTGGTAATTAGAAGTTTAACTGCTTGTTTTTAATGTATGAGGCTTATAAGATATGTTTTTTCCCTATAGAGAACTGTTTCCTAAGGGCTACCATATGACCAAGAGTTATGCAGCAGATGCTCTAAAATAGGATACAGCAACCTTTTTAGCCTGAAGAGACCCATGATAGTTGTGTCAGCTAAGCCCTATTGGATTTCTGTATGTAAGCAGTTGGATACAGGAAATTGTTGTCTGCTAAGTGGTCCACTAGGCTTTTATTTAGGTGTGACTGTACTCAGCCGGGCTGTACTCTTTGAAACTGGAACAATATATAATTCCTGGTTGAGATAGGACAGCACAAGGGTGATATGATCCTTTTACAATTTGAAGGAAACAATGAGAATGCAATGTATAGATTGGAACGGAACTTTTCCCCATCTGTATAAACAAAAGAAAATGTAAGGCAAATGTGATATGCAAATCATGCATACAAAGGTTTAAGAACCATATGGTTCTTTTTACCTCCCCCCCCCACCCCCCACACACACAATTTAGAGCAACTCAATTTTCAGCCTTAAAAATAATAAAATTACACCCAATGAAACCAAATTTCTCATTTTAACTTTGAAGCTTAATTTGGGTGATGGGGGATGATTTGAAAAACTTAGAACAAATTCAGGGGTATCAATACTAAAACAGCGGACAAGCCTAATCTACTAAAATAGGGAAATCACCAGTTCCAGGAATTAAAAGGATATAACTCATAAAATGAATATGAGTATGAAGATGCAGCTAAACCATTGTCATGTTACTCTTGGTGTGATTAACATCTGTACTAAGCCTCTGGGTGTGCTTTAAGAGATTTCCAAAAACCTGAGCAGACTTGGGCTAAGATGGCTGCTCATGCAGTTAGTGAAATACATGGTACCTTCTCTCCAGCCAGTCTATTTCCTAATTTCTTCCTAAACACTATACAGGAATAGTACTATAACTGGTACAGAACTTCAGCATAAGGGGGTCCCAATCTCATTGACTTCAATGGGAGTTTTACCTGAGTAGGACAATCGATATCAGCATATATTATGTTATGGTCAATTCCACAATTCAGATGCATGATTTTAATTTTTATAAGGACCAAACCCTGAGATCTTTATTCAGTCCGTGCTCAGGGGAAGGGGAGGGGGGAATAACCTCCCTCTGGAGTTTGCCTCAGATTTTAACAAGAGCAGACTGTGCGTTAAGACACAGACTATAGACTAAGGGGTAGCGCAGCTATCTGCTGCCCAAAGAGCACACTAGCAAAGAAATCATGACTTTCTACTTCTAGGGGGGGAAGTAATCTGCTACAGCCTTTTTCCCAGGGACATACTGCTTCCCTGCTGGGCAAGTGTCGTGCGGTAGGCTGGCAGAGCCTTGCGTCCCCACCCACACTAACGCCTTCCTGCTCAAAGGTGAGGGAGAGAAATACTAGCAAATAGCTCCTGGTTACTCCCCATGTCTGGACCAAAGGGACAATGGGGTAGGAAATTTTACTACCATTTATATCTCTGTATGGCCATTTTAGGCCCAATGAACCATTGGCTCAGGGGAACTTTGATGGCCATTTTAGAGCCAGCCATGATCTTTCCCTAAATTAGGGTCTCAGGATTTCTCCAGAAGAATATTATTTTTAACGTATTTTTTCTGTGTGTGTGTGTGTGGGGGGGATTCTTTTTCTTCAACTAAAAGATATCTCCTTGTAATGCCAGATCTATATTTTTTAAACACACACACATATATATATATATATATATATATATATATATATATATATATATATATATATATATATATATATATATATATATATATATATATCAGCCACATGGATCGTTGCTGTTTCCTTCTTAGAAACAGCAAGATCAATGAGATCTCAGATTAAATTTGAATTAAAAAGATGAGTGGATCAGTAATTCACATTGCAAAGCCAACTTCACATCTAGAGCAGTGTCAAAAGAAAAGCTGAGTTTGTCTATCACAGGATCTTGAAAGTGAATGAAGAAGCACCGAATAGACTATTCCTCAATACACTATGCACTTTTGGCTGCAGCTTCCTGGCGAGTAATGCTGTGGTCTGAAGAGGGGAATATCATCACAGACTCAGTTATGCCATTTCGGCTTGGCCCCCAGGTGTGGGGTCGAGCAACACAGCTCCAAGGGGAGTACTCAGAGGCCAGGTCCCAGACATGCAGAGGGAATGTGCCTGCTGCTATTTCTCTTTGTGACATCCATCTTATTCCCCTCACCTGCCAGTGCCTGAATGACCTGTGCTACTCTCTACCTCATAGGGAAACAGGGCCTCTGACCCACTTCCTCCACTCCCTGTTGGTGCTTTGCATCCTCTTCCCTGAGGGACTGGAATTTCATGGGCCATACATGAGGTAGGCAGGAGGAGGCTCCTTACACCTTCCCCACCAATCACCTTCTATCACTGCATTCCCATGACATGGCCTTGAGTGAGATTGTTTGTAATTGAGATAGGATTGCCAGGCATCTGGTTTTCGACCAGAATTCCCAGTCGAAAAAGTACCCTGGTGGCTCTGGTTGGCAATGCCAACAAGGATGTTGAAAGGCTGGTCGGTAGTACAGTAGGGGCCTGGGGCTAAGACAGGCTCCCTGCCTGCCCTGGCTCTGTGTGGCTCCCAAAAGCGGTCGCTCACTCCCTGCAGCCCCTAGACGACCAATGGAGGCTGTGGGGTCAGCACCTGCGGGTGTGAGGGCAGCACGTGGAGCCTCCTTGGCCGCTCATGTGTCTAGGGGCTGCAGAGACCTGGCAGCCTTCCTGGGAGCTGTGGTAAGCGTCATCAGGACCCTGTATCCCCTCCTGCACCCCAACCAACTGCCCCAGCCACCTCCTGTACCCCAAACCCCTCATCCTCACCCCCACCTCAGAGCCCACACCCCCAGCCAGAGCCTGCACCCCCTCCCACACTCTAAACCTCTCAGCCCCGGTCCCACCCCAAATCCTGCACCCCAGCCAGAGTTCTCACCCCCCACATACCCCCAAGCCCCATCCCCAGCCTGGAGCCCTCTCCCACACCTGAACCCCTCATTTCTGGCCCCACCTGGAGCCTGCACCCCCAGCCCAGAACCCAGACCCCTCCCGCACCCCACCCCCCTGCCCCACCCCAGAGCCCACACCCCTAGCTGGAGACCTCACCCACTTCTGCACCCCAACCTCCTGCCCAGACCAGTGAAAGTGAGTGAGGGTGGGATGGAGTGAGCAGGGGTGGGGCCTTGGAGAAGGGTCAGGGCAGGGGTGTTCAGTTTTGTGTGATTAGAAAGTTGGCAACCCTAAATTGAGAGCTAAACTGCACTCATTTGCACTTAGGTGCAGATTATACCACTCTGACATTGAGTAACATCTTACTGCATGGGTAGTATCATTAATGCTAGCTGCTTCCAATAAGCTAGACTGTGCCCTTCCATGCATAGCCATACAGCGCATAAATCGCCTTACACCTGTATGTGGCCTAGCTGCAGCTTGTGCCAGATGTGGAAGGGTAGCGAGGTTCTGCATGTTGTCTGCATTCCCCCACCCAGCTCCAGGTGGGTTGGGAATAGGTGGAGCCTTGATTCCACACTCCGCTCTCTCTCCTCAACATGCCAGCCCACAAACTTGAGCTAACACAGAGCAGGAAGTAATTTGCTGCTTATATGGACCAGCAGCCAATTCTGCTCCCTTGAAGCAAGAGGAAAGCAGAGGTGAATTGTGC